>NC_135786.1:8962500-9271250 GCF_051106095.1 Pogona vitticeps | reverse complement strand
GTTAATACTAAGTAAGTGAATGAAGGGCATAGTTTTATGTCTTGCTACATTCTAGTTAGATCTGACACCTGAACACAACTCATATTAATCAGAAACCATTAAAAAACCCACCAAGACATGTTGTCACTCACAGCAGTGGTTCTTAACCTTGGATTACTCAGGTGTTTTTGAACTGCAACTGCCAGAAACCCCAGCCAGCACAGCTGGTGGTGAAGGTTTCTGGGAGTTGCAGTCCATAAACACCTGAGTAACCCAAGGTTAAGAACCACTGACTCACAGCACTGGGTCAGGGAAGATACAGCTTAAAGGGAAACGGCACATTTGCGTGACATCCAGGAGAGAATCCTATTTAATCTATTTAATCATTCCATCCCAACAGCATTTGGGCTCAAATTTTCACACAATTATCATTTTAAAAATATAAGTGGAATACTTGAGGACCCAGAGAGCACTCATTTGCACTACTACTGTTTCACGACCATCACCTGTCCCTAGCTTGGATTTGTGAGCTCCCTGGAGCCATTTGGCAGAAATAATTAAATTAGATGTGGCACCAGGAAAGAATTCAAGGCAGAACTACAAACAAAATGTGTTCAGCCTTTCAGTGGATCTGTAGTTGATGGATAGTAAGATCCGCTCATCTCCCTGCCATTTTCAGTGGAGAATTTTCCCCTTTTACTAGGAAAAATTAGCAATATGTTGATGTACTACAGTGCAAAATATAACCCATCAGATGTATGGGTAAGAGGGAGAGAGAAGTGCAGTGATACACATTCCACACTGGTATGGAGATATTGGTGCTTCTAGTACATTTTGTAGTGTGTGGAAATTCCAGCCACAGAATTAGCCTGTATGGCCATAGTGTTGAAAGTAGATCTTTTGCCATTTTTTCACAAAATATTCTTAATTTAGGATTCAGATTATCTCAATAGTTTGGCTTTTAATAGCAAAGAAGGGGGAAGTGTAATCACTTCCTTTTCTCTAACACACTAATGCTGACAATGTTAGGGCTAATCTCAAAGTTTAGGGAAGTTTTTTAAACTATTTAGATGGTAGTAGTAAAAAGTACTTTATAAGGCTAGATAGGAAACTAGACATATTATACTACACATATTTTAGCCTCTAAAGCTAGATATTTATGAAACCTACTGCAAACAGAATTTTCTACAAATAACAGTGACAATTTTTTCACATTGAAATTGGCCATAATGCAACCAGCACCTTATTAATTGCACAATTTATTTTCCAAAAGTGTAAGTTGTTGATTACATCCTGACTTTTGTTTTGACCTTTAACACTGCATTAGAAGTATTTGGTTGTTTCCAGTGTGGTATATTGGGCAAAATGTTGAACTAGGACTCATGAGGTCTGGGTTCAAATCCCCACTTGGCCATGCGAACCCATTCAGAGATAGCAAGGGTAAACCACTCCCTGAACAGTTCTAATACCATGAAAACTTTTAGGGTTACTATGAAGTCAAAAATGACTTGATGCCACATCTTTGCTCTTAGAAATACACTCTGAACCAACCAACCAACCAATTATATTTTGCAAGCTTACTGATAATACTTTGAATGGAATAACCAAACGGGCATTTTAAAATGCTTTGATCTCTGCATGAACTTAGTTCTTTGCATAACAAGAAACCAGTAATAGTAAAATAAACTGGTTTCTAGCAGAAGCACAAATTACTGCTTTTCTTGTGGTATAACTGCCATAATTCCAAATTTTGTGAGAAGCTATGCATACAAAGCTTAATCTTATTTGTAATAGCACAATTTAAGCTTCAATGATCAAACTATTACATTAAACATATAGTCATACAACTACTACAGTAAATTTTGATGACATCGTTATCTAAATCCACCTGGACATGGAAGTTTTGCACAAATGGTTACCTACTCAGTACAAATAGTCTGCAGACACGCAAAATAAATTTGTGTGCTTAAGTGGTATTATAGATATGACACAGCTATTCCAATTGTAGACTCTCATATTAAACAGTAAACTGGATTGCAGTGCAATCCCACTGTTACTTTTCTAGGATCATGTGTGAAATGGAGCCACAAGGAAGTGTTCATGCTTTCCCCGTGTTGTACTGGTAAAGTGCAAAGCAGAATTAAATATAACTCTTGGCATATATGAAAGTCACATTAAGGAATTCTGGAGTGTGCTTTCAGTTCACTGTAGTGTATATGGCATCTCTATCACAAAGCTCTCCTATGTATTTAAGTGGCAGGATTTGCAATAATATACTCATTCTTCCTGGTTATTTTTGGAGGGGAATCATGAATCTGTTTCCAATTTATCCAGCCTGGGTGTACTGTGAAAAATATGGAGACTAGGATCTCTGAAGGCATTATTCCACTCTTCTGTTCATCTTGAGACCAGCAGGTGACAATACAGAGAATTTTGATCTCATCTCCGTATCTCACCTTACAAAGCCAGCCAAGATCATCACTTTTAGTCTACACACCCTTTGTTGTTTGGAGAAAGACATGCAAGAGTGAATGAAAAGCAGTGCCCTTTCAGGACGTGGGAGTGCTGTATATGGACAGATTTCAGTAATACTACATGAAACCATCTATCACTGTGGTCAAAGTTGGAGACCATTTTCATTTCCTTCTCTTACATGTGCTCAGATCTATTTATCAATTACATCCCTTCTACTTTTTTACACTTATGTACTGACAGTATTTATAGGCCTATTGCTGTTGCTTTTAACTTACATTTCTAATCCACTGTCAAATGTTATATGTAACACTGATGGAATGTGATGATTACCTCACATGAACAATCTCAGCACTAAGTAGAATCTTAGGTATTCCTAAATCCCTAAAACAAAACACAGGATCACGTTTTGACAAAAGGGGCATATTGTATGTACAATAGTCCTTCCACAACCTTCTATATAGCTGAAAAATACTGTATGTGAAAATAACCAGCAGATGCTGCACAGTATAGAACAGAGGTCCCCAACTCCTACTCCGCGGCCTAGTACTGGTCCATGGCCTGAGCTCAATCAGGCCAGAGACAGACCTCCTGCCCCACCCCACCCCCACAGCTGATTTGCACATGTGCACATGCTCCAGTGCACCCATGAGAGAACTGCGCCATTTGCACATGCACACAAGAGCGCACTTGTTCATTAATGTGCACGAGCACAGGAGGTGCCCTGCCTTCCCCAACCGATCCGTGGGGTGAAAAAGTTTGGGGACCCTTGGTCTACAACTTACTTACCACGTAGCTCTTCAAGTGTTCTGTCTGCATGGTCTCACAGTTGGAAAACGCATGCAACACTAGAGAGCATCAATACCTCCAAGAGACATACTTGAAAGACACTCAAGCAGCCTCCTGTGCCCCTGAACATTTGATTCCCAGATGTGTCACGAAAATCTGTCCTTTCCATCAGTGGCTGAAAATCTTGCTGTACTTTTGACTGTGCAGTGCAGAACAAATGTTGCCACACTTCAGTTCTCATTGGCATGACTACTTCCCTATTGAACACCTGCCAACGAAAGCTAAGCTGAACTGCCAGCCCATTCCTTTCACTAGCCACCAAACCAGATTTGGAAAAAAAATTGCTTTATGCCAAGATTCTGGACATCAAGTCCGTTCAGAAGCTTGTTATTTGTGCTTGAAGTTTTTATACAAGACACAATGAATGAGACACTATAAATACTTGCTCAATTCTAATCCCCTAAAATTACTTCCTATTCATAACAACTTGTTCTACTGATCCGTTTGTTATTAAAGTAAACCACAACTAGTGGCTCTCGCCTACAATGAAGATTTCATCTCATGCATCATACCAGCTTCTTTCTAGCTGAAATGAAAGCTGTCTCTAGGTTTTTGAATCAACGTACTTGGGAACCAGAATTTTGCTTTTCTAGTCATTTCACAACAGGGATTTTAAAGGTTTTATGTCTGCGTGTGGATGTATGCTTTCTATGTACCAGTTTCCCACTCATTTGGATGAATGTGAGGTGCTGTGTGATGAACCTTTATCAGCCATGTCAGCAGTGACCTAGTAAGAGGCAGAGAAGGATGCCCACGTTTCAAGGCTGTTTTTCTTCTGCTGAATCATCCAAGTCGGCACCAAACCCAAATGGGACATCAAACTGGCAAGCCCTTATGCTGAAGCTCTATGGAAAAATATATTGGGGAGTTTTGACTAACATGTCTTGGGTGTTCAGAATTTCAGTTGTCCTGTGAGATAAGAGCAATCTATACACACACTCCCCTCCCAACCCATATTAATGGGCAACTCTGTGGTGTATACAGCGCCCTGGAATATGTGGTGCAGCCCACCGCTTAAATCTTCTTAGACAGGTCTTGAAAATGTAGCTCCACATCTTCTACTCCCATTCACTGCTTTCAGGCATGGCCAGAAGCCATTACAGCAGTCTGCATCTGGTCCTTTGTCTCTAGTACTGGAAACACAAGACATCAGCATGGAGAACCCCTTTTATTTGGGGGAGGAGGAAAGGTTCTAATTAGTTATTCAATTGTCTTAAGAAAATTATGATGGAAAAAAACATCAAGTATTATACTACTAGAGTAATTACCTTCAACCTTTAATCATGAAAAAGTTGGACAAGCAGGAACAGAGCAGCTTCACCAGTGAACTCTTGTGGAAAATAATTTTGCTTCCATTCTCTGATCCTGGCAGTTCTGTAACATACTTTGCTTTAATAACCAACTGTCTAACACTAAACTACACTTGAATTGCTGTTCATTGTTTATATTTCTGTTTACCTGCCTCATGATGAACCAGAAATTCAAGATGTTTCACAAGTGTTTTAGGATGGCACACACTGCCCAAAATACTCTTGAAAAGCTACACAAGTGGCACAATTCTGAGGCAAATTGACCCAAGTTAAGAAGTCAGCATAGACATTCTCAATTGCAGTTAATCATGCAAGTCACTATAATTTTTAACTTAATTTACCTCAAGTCACACCATTCATATTATTACAGCATCAATAGGCAAAAGAATTTGGGCCTCTAAGTATTCAGATTTTTTTTTAAAAAATTGATTAGGGAATTCCTAGAGTAATCTTAACTTTCTATCCTACAAATTGTCATACAAATAAGCCATGTGATTCAAAATCATGATCTATCTTCCTCAAACTTTACAATATTCACCCTAAAGTTTCATGATGTGCTGGCACAAACTAGCACAGATACTTCTAAAACTACTACAGGTCTATGGCATGCCTCTTGTACCTACTCTTATACATAAGGATTGTATGCCTCCTGCACTTACTCTTGTATACAAGGACTGTAATTTTTTTTTCCAAAATGCCTTTGGAACATTCTGGCCATGTCTTGAGAATGCAGGTAGTTTCCCTTCCTGTCCGCTCCTTACTCTATTCACTTCTCACAAAACCAAAGTCTGTGAGAGTGTATTTTGAAACTACTGACTTAACACTACAGATCAATTGACAAAGACTAGAACTGTATCAGCTCAATCGCACCTAGACTGTTCTGTGGCCTGTGAATGTATAATTTCCTGTCTCAAATCTTGGACTTATACTAACCCTATGTATTAATGACCTCCCAAAAGTCCAAACTAAAGGCTGTGACTTCCTTTACTAAGTCACTTCACCTCATGTTTGGTCTTCTTTTTCTGCCTTCAACTTTTCCAGAATTCTTGCCTGTTTCACTGGGTCTTGTCTTCTCATATGTTCAAGATACGTCAGGCTCTGTTTACTCATTTGTTTTCAAGTAACTTTCAATTTATGGCACTTCCTACAAGACAGGAATAAGAAACCTGTGGTCATCCAGATGGTGCCAAAATTAATATTGCAATTTAGACCTTTTTACCTTTTGCTGAAAGAAAAATTCTGTGAATTCCTCTAGGTTAAGAAGCTAGGGTAGGTATTTGATACTGCATGCTGCATCACAAACTCAACATGCTGCACTAACTTCTTAACTTGCACTAGTTTGCCACTGAAATGTATGCCAACTGCATTAAGCTGGCACAGAGCCATTTATTTTACATCTTGAAACTGATGCATTGATTCTAGTGAATCAGTAGGACAGTAAAAAGAAATTAAGAATGTTTCTCACTCCTGTCCAGTAGGTGGCACAAGGTCCATACTTGGGATTTTATGTTCTATTTTCTGAGAAAGTTTCCTATAGCCACATTAACCACTTTGCACTATTATTTTTCCATATCATCAGTTTTGCTTGTATATTTGTCTTGCAACCATCTCAAGGCATTATACAGTATCACTGTACACAGTATGGTAGCTAGTAAACAATCCCCTACCCAATTATCTAATGATACATATACAATGCTGCATCAGAAATGCTAATATACACAAATATACAAAATTATACTAAGACCGGGCATAGTTTATTTTGTTAAAGTTGTGTACTTAACAGCATGGGCAAATATGCTGCAATTTTGCTTTCCACCTCGCTTCTCCCAGAAAGCAATCTTTTCGAAGGATCCTCCCCACAACAAAACTGATCTGCTGTAAGTTAGGGCATAAATTCAGTGTGGAATGGCTAGGGTGTTAGGCTAGGGTGAAGCATTCATGGTCAAAACCCTATTCAGATCACTGTGGTCTCTCTCATCCTGACCTACTTCACTGGAATAAGGTAAAAGAAATTGCTTACAATACTAAAAAAAAACCCCTATGCCTTATTTTAACAGAAATTTTGTCTTTAATGGATGAGTACTTGTGAGCAAATTACAGAAGTTTTGGTAGAAGTGACTGGTTCAAACCCATTTGTTCTCCTGTTTACCCTAATTGTCTCCTTGACGCTGATTTACTATCCATGGACTGGTGATATGAATCCAGAGTCTGTTCTGCCAGTTTTCCCATTCTTTCTTACAGAATTTTATATGAAATTTGCAGTTAAATTAAGTGTGAATGGTAAGCTCTTCTGTCAGCATAATAGGATATAATGCCGAAAATACTCTCCTCTACCGGCATACCACATGGTACTTGAGCATAAACTGCTCTTCCTGTTTCCAGTGATTTTGTTTTGCCAAAAGAATTCTCCCAGAATAATGTGCGTTGAGTAGAAACAAAGTATATCCCATTAGACACTAGGTGACATCACTGAACAGAACTGTGGAAAGGACCAAACAGTACACTATTGTTATAGAGCAGAGGTGTAAAACTCAATTTCTTCTTGGGCCACATTGGCATTGTGGTTGCCTTCAAAGGCCCTGTTGTAACTGTAAGACTATAGAAATTTATCTACTCTCTATCATATTAAATATAATCCGACTCATTCAATTACCACTTTCTGACTCTTCGGTGCTTGGAATGCTGGGATTAGAAGTCCCACTGGGCGGATTCCCAGCATCTTTGCACATGAAATGGCCTGGCGGGCCAGATTCGGCCCGCGGGCATTGAGTGTGACACACGTGTTATAGAGTAAGCAAGAGGTAGTTTGCTCTTCTTCAAAGCTAGCACTCTTGATAAGGCCTCCCATAAGCTTATGGGCAAGTTAAGGATATGATGTGGTTAAAGAAAATTTTCGGGAAAAGAAATACTGGTGCCCAGGCATTGCACCACAGAGATCATCCCTCTGACATAGTCATCAGTACCCAATGTGGGCACACAGCAGAGAAGTGACATGTTACTTTAGAAATTTGTGAAGTGTAAAAAGAGAGGCAAAAGTAGCTGGAGCTTAATATGGTGACATGTCTCTAACATCAAAAGCTGTACAACTTACCCCTCTCTACAATGTCAGTGTATGTTTTAGAGATCAGAACAGAGAATAATAATAAAGAGTTCCATGTCTGTGTGTGAGATCCAATCTACTCCACCAGTTGATGATCAACCACTCAGGCTGCTGTATATCCCCAGATCAACATAACATAAGGTCCAAGTATCAGTTTATAGACAAAAATGTTGCCCAGCACTTCCTCCAAGTCAACAGGGAAGAATACCCCATTCTTGGACGATCTCTAATACTGAAGGAGAAATGAATCGTTTTAATGTAAGAATTTATATTTGGTAGTTTAGCAGTGATTTAGAGAACTTCAAGACATCTGTAAAACTTACCTTAACAGTAAGATGGAAGGTCTCCTAGATACGGTGAAAGCTCTTCACTGAATATGAACTGAATTGAGTATGTTGATTTTTTTAAGCACAATAACAACAAAAAGATGTTCCAACCATAAATACTTTCTCCTAGCTGTGGATTTTGGAGAAATGGCCATGTTTTGCCACTACACTGATTAACACACAATTTAAATGAAAAGTTGACTCTTAAAGACTCTCAATGATCACTGGCTTGGCAAGGGACTTATCTTTCAGATGACTAGGTAGGGAAAGTTTTGTAAGATGGGCAAAAACTGGTCCTTTCTGGCTACTGCTGTGTCTCAGATGACCTATGGTATGTACAAGCAAACAGACTAGGATATTCTGTGGATTTCTTTGTAAGAATATCTGAATTAATGAATGTGGAGATGAACAACAAACCTGTAACAGATTTGAAGTTAAGCATGTGAATCATCCAAGCCTTAGAAACAGCATCCTCCTCCTCTCACCAACTACTGTCTGGCAAGTAATTCTGTGGGGCAAATCCCTTTCAAATGAAGACAGGCAGAAAGGAGTACTCAGGGTCTTTTTCTTAAGCCCAGAAATTTCATTACTTCAGGGGTCAGCCAAAGACATTTTTCTCACTGGCTATGGGACATAATAGTTTTGTCCTTTTCTGATGCTGCTGGCCCAAAATTTCATTTTCAATATGTCTTGAAATTGACTCAATTACTCCATGCCAAGCAACAAATGAAAAGCACAAAGCCGTGCAGTGCAACACTGTTTATTTAATACACTGTAAAACATTTATCTACTTACCTTTTATAAACTAACAAGATGCCAAGGATGTTCTTCTGCCAAACGACAACATGCAAGGTGATAATTTCTCTCTGTTGTTCTACCCTCATGTGAGCTTACTGTGCACACAGCTTACACTGGTTTAAAATAAGCATTCAGATTTAAGTAGGACTTTGACAATCACTACATAACATCCATTTCTCAGAAGAATACTCCATCTTTCCCCCTACCACCACCACCACCATTAACAGTAAATCCTGTGTATTTGTGTACATATGTAGGTTACTCGTTCAAATCCTTTAGATGTCCTGATATTCCAAACTGAAAATGCAAAGCTGGTAGGAACAAAACATTAAGTCAAATACAACAGTTACTTTGTACATAACATAATCTTACGCAATGATAAATATGAATAATTACCTACCTTCTGTTAGAAAAAAAATAGTCATATATAAAGAATATAAAATAAGTTAAATATAAACTTGAATAGTTAAAAGCTACTTTTTTACAACTCAAGGATAAACCCCAAGTTGTCAATATTACATATGAGCCTTGAAGCTTTATATGAGAGATGTGTGTGCAAATCTTTGAAGATGGAGAAGAGGAGCCATTAAAGCCCCTTTCTAGGTTTGCAGGAACAAAAATTGTAAAAGTACCCAAGGAAAATGTAAATGATTGCAGAAGAAGATTCCTGTGGAATACATACATTTCAACAATAGTGATGATGAAATGGCAGGAGTCTTTTCTGGCTTTACTGCATTATAATTATGATCGCTTGCCCAGGATGGTGTGCTGATTTCTGAAGTTGATTCTTTAACTACTGTCTGAGCATTTGCTTCAGTCTTAACAGCTGTCACCACTGCTTTCTTCATGTTGCTGTCTCTCTTCTCAGGAGCTGGTTTCTTCTGCATGGAAAGGGGTTTGGTACCTGCCTGTGTAACCAGCAGAACCTCAATCACTAAATATCTCAACAACATATTCAACACAAAACAGCACTAAAGAGCAAAATATTTTGCTATTAGTTAAACACTGCAAACCTAAAGGTAGCAACCTAGTTATACCAATTAATCAAGATTCCTATGCTGAATGCTACAAGAGCGCATAGAGAATCCACAATCAGTATCAAATTTAATGCACTGTTGAGCGATGCTATGCAGCTAATGTTCAGCTAACCTACCAATTAAAATGGGCACAAGGAACAAATTAAATTGCTTCTGAAGCAATGTCATCTGGTTATTTTTCTATTTCCACGTCAAATCATACAAACCCTCAAAGTCCTACAATACCATATAGACTAGCATACAATTTTGCCTACCAGTCTGAAGTAGCTTTCAATGGGTAATATGAAATATAGAGAGCACTTCTTTGTAAAGATAAATACATTTCACCAGTATTTGCCTGTCCATTGCAAATCTTCTGCATTGTTATAATGTCAACCAAAATCGATTCCTAGCTCGTTGAAAGACTGCTAACAGGGAAAGCTATCTGAAGGTCAACTGAAACTTAGTACTGTATTACTATAGTCTTGGCCTTTCTTCTATTTAAGGGCATGTCTTCGCTAAGGATCTCCTAATACGGAGGAGCTTAGGAAAACAAGTCCAATGAATTCAGGAAAG
Source organism: Pogona vitticeps (assembly GCF_051106095.1). Classification (NCBI taxonomy): domain Eukaryota; kingdom Metazoa; phylum Chordata; class Lepidosauria; order Squamata; family Agamidae; genus Pogona; species Pogona vitticeps. Next base: position 9,260,824 of record NC_135786.1, on the reverse strand, counting down.
CCAACATTCCAATAGTGGCTAAGAGACTATGTGGTGAAACAGGAAATACCCTGGTTAAAACCTTCCTCTAACATAAATTCATCTGGTGATTTCTTGTGTGCTGTCATTTTTCAGCATCAGACAGTATAAACAATATGTACACAACACTTGCTTTCCTCAAAATGTTACTGCAATTATTACTGTTACAGTACTGCTATTATATGTTATTAAATACTACTGAAGAACATAAAGAAATAAAGAGCCATGGCAAATCACATCAAGGGTCTAACTAACATTAAGTTCATACACTTTCTATCCAGCTGCCTGCAGGAAGCACCATTAATACAACTGCATTTCTCCTTTCATTCCTCAGCATCTGATAAATAAAGGCACTGTGCCTCTCTGATCTTGCAGGTTGCCTGAAGCCATCCAGATTATCAACTACTAAAGGGCCCTAACTTCTACTAATCTGTCTAATCCCCAAGTGGTCAGCCACCAGGAAATTCTTGTGGCAACAAATTCCACAATTAACTCTTCACAGTGTGAAGATGTGCTCCATTTTATCTACTGCCAAGCTCCCATCAATTTAGTGAATAAAAGCAAATTCTAGCATTATTGGAGAGAGAACAGCCTTTCTTTATCTACTCTCTCTAAGAATAGTTGTGTGTCCTCAAGCCAATTCTGACCTACAGCAATCTTTTTCAGCATCTTCTAGGTAGAGGGTATTCCGTTTACCATTTCCTTCTTCTGGGGGTGTCCTGGGACTGTGCAGCTTGCCCAACACCACAAAAGCTGTCTCTTGTGGGATGCACAGGTGACAACTGTATACCTAGTCTCTGGCTCCACAGGCAGATACCTAACTTACTGAGCTATTCAGCTAGCTATTTTAATCTCTCTACACTAAACCATACATAATGTTATATAGCTCTATTGTGTCTCCCATACTAATCTTTTTTTTTTCAAGCTAAACAGTAGTGGAACAGATTCGTTCCCTGGCTAATTTTGTCCTGCATCTTTACACTTTCTAAGATGCAATGAGAATAAGTGTACATAGTATTGCTGGCTAATTAGCAAATATTAAGCCATGATTCCTGTATAGTGATTTTATACCAAGAGGAATTAAATCAATGACGTTTGACTGATGGAGGGCAAATAGCTGGAGAAGATTTGTCTTCTTTATGCCACGCTTCTGGATTTCTCGGAACTGGCCACTGTTGTAAAAGAACACCAGACCACAGCTGATCTGACTGAGTAGTGTTATACATTCATGGATCTGGACAATCTGAAGTGCTACATACAACCTAAGTATTGTTATTATTATATCAGTCCACACAAACTCACCCCAACTAAAAACAATGCAAATATGAGGAAGCATTTAAAAAAAAACCCTGTCTAGGAGATATTTTAAAATGATATGGTTAGCATTTCATTGCTTTTAAATCTGTTTTAGTAAGGCTTTACCTAACATTCTTAATACTTTATTAATTCATTTAATATTTGAATAATTCAGGTTTTAGCTTTAAAATTGTGTTTTAATTATATATGGCCCCTTGGGGGTCTTTTCTTAAAAGAAAGGCAGGCAAATATATTTTAAATAAATAAACTTCTGTCCAATTATTCTACTATTGTTACAATGAACAAAGCTGAAGGATTTCCTTTGTTGTTTAACTGCCTACAAAGTATGCCTCAAGTTAAGTTAGGTCTACTTTAAACTGCACCAAAGTTGGTTAACAGATACCATGTGATTTCTTTGCTGTTTATGACTGCAACAGCAGTGCTAACTATCTGCTATGCAAGAAAAAGTGATTTTAAAATGATTATTAGACATATCTGAGCTTATGTGTAGGTTTGTGATATGCTGGTTGCATTTTTCACTGAAATGTGAATACTCTGCTATTGTTTTGTTGTTTCTGATACATAATTATTTGAATACAGCTATCTTTAAAGTACAAGTTAGGGTTGCTGCTGGAGTGGCAGGCAGGCCAATGTCATCAAATAGCTTAGTCTTAGAGAGAACCATTCAACATGGTCAAGAAAGAACCATTCAACACAGACTGTAGAACAAACTGGTGTATATTATCAATACTTTACTGTGCAAAAACTAAATAGTTACTATGTGCACTCATAAAGGAAAAAGTTGTGCATGGAAGGGTTTAAACTATTTCAAAACTAACTATGACTTACCACAGGCTGGGGTTTTACAACAACAGTTCGTTCAACTTTTGATCTAATCTTCTCTTTTGGTTTCTGCTCTTTGCCTTCACTTAGAAATTTCATAGTAGCTGCAGCATGGTTGAGGATGCATTCATGGCTGCAGTACACGGAACCTGGCTGAGCCACATTGGAACACCCTGGGCCAATGCAACTGGCGGCTTCAGGCTCTTCAACAACCTAAAAATAGCAAAAGAAATTGAAAGAAATCTTGAAAAAAAATATGCTTACATTTCACAACATGAGAAAGATTCCAATGCTTATTTTAAAAAATAAACAAGACCAATAGCCATCCTAAAAAGGTTCAGAAAGAGTCCCTAATGCCTTTGGTGTTTTTTTTTACAGTATAGGTATATGAACACTGCATTTTTCTATATTAAGTAATAATAACAACTGTACTTTTAGAAACCTCTATTCCATACAGCAACAAAATATACATATACATATTGAAATGAGGGCAATGATTTTCTGGGATGCTATTCCCTCACACATCTTAAGGAGTTCTTTAAAAGTTACACCAAGGAAGTGAAATATATACAAGAAAGATTTAGAAATACACATATTAGAGATAATTATGGAAAACATGTAAGTAAATTTAACTGGTATGCATAAAAGAATACTAAAACAGATGCCATACCATATCAAAAGGATTTACACAAAGCTAATGAAATGTAACCAGTTACAAATACAGTGGTGCCCCGTATAGTGGTGCCTTCGCTATACGAAAACATCGCTGTGCGGGGCAGGAAAACCTATAGGAACACATTAAACTTAGTTTAATGCGTTCCAATAAGTGTCTAAACTTACCCCCTCCAGCGATGTTTTCGCTCCGGCGGCCATTTTGGAGCCACCGATCAGCTGTTCAGCGGCTCCAAAATGGCCGCCGGAGCCCCAATCGTCGCAAAGCGAGTGCGGCGATTGGGGCTGATCCGTATAGCGATCCCCAAAAAGGGATCGCTATACGGATTTTTCGTTTAAACGGTGCACTCGTTAAGCGAGGCACCACTGTATACAGATCATATTCTATATATTTATTCTGTAAGTTTTGTCATTTCTCTTTCTATGGCCAAAATCTTAGTGCTTAGCACCGCAAATCACATTAGAGTGGGCCAATGGAATCAACAAGAAATTAGTGAATCAACTTCTCTGTAAGCTGATTCTTTTATTTATTTATTTAATTTATGTTTTATAGACTTCTATAAAAAAACTTACTTATTAAAGTAAGTCACCATTAGAGTAGACCCATCTGAATCAACAGAACTTACAGAGGAATTGTCTCACCATACGTGCATGTTAAGGTCCGGCCACTGAATTTTTACTGTCCTACAGGATCTAGAGAAATGAAGACATGCACAATTTCCCAGCTTCAGGAAGACCACACCTCAATGTTTATGCTGATTTTAGAAACTGTACTTCTTTTAGAAATTGCAAAGTAGATTTGTCCATTTTCAGTTAGGAAAGCATAACCCCTAGATTTGGAATTTTGCACAGAGCTACATATACAATTAAGAGCTAAAGCTCCCTATTAATGTATGGGAGGTTGCCAAAGAAATAGCCGTAATGGAACAGAAACACAGAGCTCTCAAACTACAAAAATCTAAGTAGAGATTGGCAACTTTTGTGATTAGGACACTGTGGCGTCCGCCCAGGTCATGAATATTGATATGCTATCTGCACAGACCAAGGGAGTGCTGGAGGGGTGGAGTCACGAGATATAAGAGACTCACCAGGAGGAGGTGGAGTTAGATAGAGTGAAGATTTTAGAGAGAGAGGGAGTTAGAGTTGAGGATATTGAAAGTTTTGGAGTCTGGGTGGGAAAGTAGTGGTTGAGAGGGATAAAGGAGAATGTTTGTTTAAGAGTTAACAACACTGTTTATCCTATCAACATCTGTAACAATAAACAATTTCTATTTCATTCTTTTAAAATTACATATGACCTGGACATCTATCAATAATAATAGGTAATATTGATGTAATCAACAGGTAGCAGCTGAGGCGTGAGCTCTTAGTTTGGTGAAACAAGCAGGGGGGATGTGGGGATCGTGAAAGACAAACTTTAAAGAGACACTTTCACAAGCAATTGCAACCATTATACAATTGCATAAATCTGATACCCATCCTTAAATATTCAAAATTTAAGAGCAAACTGATATGATGGGCTAGTTCAGCACTGGCTAAAACTAAAACACTGACTGGAACTCATCCTGAGATGTTCCTTTTACACAAAGGGAAGGGAACATCCTTGCAGTGGATCGTCCCGTCCACTAGTCTATAGACAAGATTTTAAAGCCAACCTTTTTTGAGCTCCCAGCTCCCTCTGGTGGTGAGAATAACCTGGGAATTAAGTCTCATCTGCAAGCTTCATAAATCAAGGTTTAAAATGGAACAGGTAACCAGAGATCATAGACAAATGCAGCTGGAAGGGGCCCATGAGGCCATCAAGTCCAATCCCCTGCTCAATGCAAGAATATTTTGAAATCAAAGTATATCTGACAGAATACTGGTCCAAGAAAACATAACCTTCACTTCCCCCTTAGACCCAAAACACAACCAAACTACCCCAATCGCATTTGTTATCAACTGGTGTGGATGTTTCTCCCCATGTATAAAAGGAGTCACTCATGTTATGCCAAGGTTGTTTTCCTACGGAGTGAAGGACATATTTAGTGGGACTGACCAAAGCTGTGAGTCCGAGGCTGTTCTCAGGCTAACTACAGCCCTCGGCAAGGTAACCTCCTCTATTGAGGAATCACCTGCTAGAGAATCTTACATCCAAAAGACTGCCATTGTAGAGGCTAAAAATCCATGGTATGAAGCCACTTGACGGAAGACTGCACCTTCTAGGTGGCAGCCCTACATATACTCAACAGAATTCTTGTGCTAAATGCCACTGAGGCAGTAGCATTTCACATCAAATGAGCAGTGCCACTTTTAGGAAGTGCTTTATCCAAAGACTTGTAGCAAGCAGACACATAGGCTTTGATATACCTGGCTGTTTGCTTCCCCCCCCCCCCCATGCTCCTGGACAGAGGAGAAATAGTCAGAAAAATAACTCCGTGGTTCTCTACAGGTAATTCTTTAATGACACTCCTGACATTCAGCAGGTGCTATGCCTCCTCTAGAGTTGTGTGTGGATTTTGGCAAAGGAAGGTAGGCATACATCCTGGTCCTAATGAAAGGTGGAATAACTTTTGGTATGAAGGTAGGGAGTAAACGGGAGAAATAACAAGAACCATCTGGAGTATAACTCATTCTGACTTAAGAGGAAGAACCTCCCAGGTCTGAGACTGTTTGCAGAGGCAATGGCAGTGAGGACAAACACCCTCTGCTATGGGAGTTTTAAAAATACTGACATAAGCTTGGCAAGAATGTGGAGAAGCTTCCATGAGAGAAATCTGTGCAGTACAGGAGGAGTTATCCCTAAGAAAACTGTTGATATTCTTGTGCATGTACAATGAGATACCTTTGTCAGACAATAAAATCATTGCTAAAGCTGCCTTTCTCCTTAGGTTGCTGACTACCAGACCCCTCTCCATGCCCTCCTGCAAAAAATTTAAAAACATATGAAGCTTTCCATATGTGCCCCTTTTAAAAACATTACGCTACCTATGAAAGGCTCAAAGTTACCTTACAGAATCTATTAGTGGATTCTTTATGCAACATGAGCACAGTGAGGACAACCAGCTTAAGATACTCTTTGTTCAAAAAGGAGTCCCTTTCAATAACTAAGCATGAAGCTGTGGCCTGGATCTGGATGGTAAACTGTCCCTAACTGGGAGTTTTTTGTTTTGTTTTTAAAGTCTGCTAAGACACAGTTCTACAAGGGTTGGAACCCAAGTGAGGAGCTATGAAAATGGCTCTGTGCGTTTCTGCTTTAACTATTGAAGAGGTCTTCCCCAGGAGAGCTATCTGAAGGAAGGCATGCAGTAAACCTTGCAACCAAGGAAACACTGAAGGTCTCCTAATCCCACTGTCTAATACCTGGAGGGGTTTTGTTGCTGTTGTTGTTGCTCTCTGGGGAAGCAAAGTACAGTGGTGCCTCGCATAACGTTTTTAATTGGTTCCAAAAAAAAAAACCTTATGCGAAAAAAACTTTATGCGAAACACCATTTCCCATAGAGATGCATTGGAAACCGGTTAATCCGTTCCAATAGGCACGGATTGCCGTCCTTAAGCGAAAAAAACCCATAGGAAACATCGTTAAACGATACAATGTATCCTCCATTGGAATGTATTGTAGCTGACTCAATAGGTTTCAATGGCTTTGCGAAGTCAATTTTTGCAAATTTAAGTGTGTCATAAAAGGGTCAAAAATGGTTTTAAATGCTTGGATTAGCTTCTGCACCCTCTAAAACGGATGCAAAAGTTAATTTGGCTTTGATCTGACTTTTCGTTAATTAATGGTGAATTTTTTTCCCCCAACTTTTGACAGCTGTCAAAATCTGACAGCTCCATTATTTCCTATGGGGGAAGAAAAAATTCACAAAAAATTAATGAAGACTCAGCAACTGTTCTAAATTCTTGGGTTCGTTAGAGGACCCCCTAAGTTGTGTGCAAACCTGATTTGGCTTTGATCTGAACTTTCGTTAATTTTTTGTAAATTGTTTTCTCCCCCATAGGAAAGCATGGAGCTGTCAGATTTTGACAGGTCCATTGGTTCCTATGGGCCAAAAAACAAAAATTCACAAAAAATTAACGAAACGTCAGATCAAAGCCAAATCAGGTTTGCACATGACTTAAGGGGTCCTCTAACGAATCCAAGCATTTAGAACTGTTTTGGACCCTTCTAAGACACTTTTTAAATTGAAAACAAAAAAAACGTTAAGCGAAGCAGGGGACCTAAAACCAAAAACGTTAAGCGAAGCATGGTCCCAAAAACGCTATGCGAAAATCGCCCATAGGGAAAAACGTTATACGAAGCACAATCTGCCTCTGAAAAAATAAACGTTAAGCGAAAAAAACGTTAAACGAAGCAAACGTTAAGCGAGGCACCACTGTAGATCTATCACCTGGGTGCTAGTAGTCAGGTTATTTGATGAATGCCTGTAATGATAGGCTCCACTAGGTGTGATTAATGTCCTGTCAGCTCAGTCAGTTTGCCCTGGTGTGTAGAATCATCTGTGACCCTCTTTTAGAGATGAAACTCTGCTCTGCAAGGAGCATGATCTCAAGCCCCCTTCCCAATTGATAGGAAAAACTGAGATTAGTTTAAGCAGCCTTAGTTCAAAGCCAACTGATGTTGTGGATCTTTTTTTGGCTTGGGACACCTTGTCCTGAGTCACTGGCAAAGCTGGATGTGTCCACGCAACCCTGAGGCCTGGCAATAGTTTTAATCTGAACCTTTTGAATGTGGAGAATAGAAGTGTCCTGAACAAGGCCAGAAATGTCTGCCAATGAAAAGACCATGGGACTTGTGAGAAAAACGACCAGTTTTGTGATTCAGCTGAAGGTCCTTTGGAGGCGGAGGAACAAGCATAGAAGTTTGTCCATGGCATCCAGTTCAAGTCTGCTACGATTGAGTGTATTGTTTTTGTAAGCTGCATCAAAGAACTTGTTGTAGCTTAATCCAGTTACCACATACCTATGGATTCTCTCCGTTTTCAGAGGAAGGGAATGTTTTGTTCTGGCAGGTATCTTTGATTATTGTATAAATGTTGGATTACTTCAACTGGTTTTATCTGACTGTAGCTTGGTGAGTAAATCACACTCTTGGAAGAATTCACATGAACAGCTGAATGTCTCTCTCTGGCTTGTAGAGGACACTTGACTAAAGATAGCCCACATAAGGGGATATGTATACCTGCAATTTCCTGAGGGCAACCGCAAGTGACCCATTATCTCAGTAACTACAATGCCTATGGGCTACCACTTCTCCATACAGAAAAAATGGGGAATTGACAGTGAAGAGAGTGAACAGGCATGCTGAGACAGAACTCTGTAGATCACAGAAGCCTACCAATCATTGCTCAAAGGGCTTTTACAATGATCTGAAGGGCCTTCATCTGAGTTTTCCTGCTTTTATACACTGATGCACCCCTTTTTTAGAGCCAGAAGAGCTCTCCTTTCATCCAGGTAGCATTTGGGAAAAGTGCTGAACATAATGGCACCTTCAGAGCAATTCTAGCTTATAGCCTGTGGAATGAGTTCTGTTTTGTTCAGAATGAGGGGAGGAAACAGCAAACCCTATTTGTACTCCTCTCTGACTTTGCATGGCAAGTACTTATTTTTTGGTGGAGTCTTCTCAGGCTATGTGGGGCTGTTGTACCTACCTCCTGTGGATGGGTGGGTGGGCTGCCATCAAACAGACTATACGAGGGGGTGCTGATAAGTACTGAGCCTTTCCCAGAAAAAATTGAGCTAGGAAACTGTAACTGCCACACTATTCTACATATTCCCCCCCAGGAAGTCAATGCACTTGTGACATCTGTCCTGCAGCTTCTTAAGTCCCGGTAAATAAAATTCTTCCAACTGCTGGCGTAACCACTCGTTTGCAGCATTAGTTGACTCCAGAACACTCCCAAATCATTGTCCCTTTAGGTGTTTTTTGAGTTTGGGGAACAGATAATAGTCAGAAGGAGCCAGGTCTGGAGAATAGGGTGGATGGGGCATCACTTCAAAGCCTAAGGACGTCAGTTTTGTCATTCTTTCACCTGCAGTGTGTGACAAGGCGTTCTCATGCAACAGGATGACACCTTTGGAGAGCTTTCCTCAATGTTTTTCCTTGATGTTTTGCCCCAACTTCATCAATAAAGCACAGTAATATTTTGCATTGATGGTTGAACCCTGTTGGAGGTAGTCCACCAGCAGAACTCCCTTCTTCTCCCAAAAAACTGTTGCCATTTGCTTCTGCAACAACCTTTGCACTCGGGACTTCTTTGGACTGGGGGAACCACTGTGCCTCCATTCTTTAGACTGTTCCTTTGTCTCAGCATCATAACAGTAGATCTATGTCTCATCACCAGTTACCAGCTTGCCCAGGAAATCTGATTCATTTTTTGCAAAAGGTTCCAAAACAGCCATCGATGACTCCACACGTTTCCTCTTTTGTTTGGTTGTCAAAAGTTTGGGGATCCACTTTGCTGCCAGCTTTCTCATTTCCAAATCGTTGTGGATAATGGCATCAACTCTCTCACGTGATATTCGGCAGTCCTCCATGATCATGTTATGGATGGCTTTCACATTTGCAGGCACAAAGACATAAACAGGTCTTTCACTGCTTTTCTCACTTTCAACACCGAAATGGCCAGTTTAAAAATTGACAGCCCAACGTTTAACTGTTGCATATGAGGGGCCACTGTCACCCATAGTTTGTGACATTTCATCATGGATCTGCTTTGCACCTTTCCCTTGGAGAAACAGGAACTTGATTATGGTCCTATGCTCTTCCACACTGAACCTTTCTGGAGGTGCTGTCATGTTTACTTTGGACCAGAAAAAGTTAAAATCATAGGTAGTTGATTTTTTTCTCTGTTGAATATAGACAAATTGGCCAATACACCCTGCAATTTATAGCTTCCTAGCTCAATTTTTTCTTGGTAAGGCTCAATACTTATTAGCACCCCTTCATAGCTGCTTGATCTGGGATTTAGGATGGAACAGACTGAATGGTTTCTGGCCATCCTGGGAATTCCATCTGGATTGACTGTGGCCTCCTCAGGGATCTGGCATTTCTATACTCTCTACATGTGAATGAAGGTCTGTTGCCATGTAGGGAAAGGACAAAGAGGTTACCTATCTGTAACCATAGTTCTTCTAGTGGTCCTCTGTGAATTCACACAAATGGGTTGTTCTGCGCCTGCGCTGAATGTCTCGGAAGATTTTAGAGCTTAAAAGTACAAAGTCAGTGGGACGTTCCCCGGTGGAACACATGCTCCACCCAACTAAGATTCCCCTCAGTTCCTAGAATTTGTCTGCCGGGCAGAATAATCATTTAATATAACCCATGATGGACATAGGGGAGGATGACGGGTGGGATGTGTGAATTCACAGAGGACCACTAAAAGAACTATGGTTACAGGTAGGTAACCTCTTTTTCTTCTTCATGGCTGTGAATCCACACAAATGGGTGACTGGCAAGCTTCACTTCCCGGATGGTGGGACATCACGGTAGGAAGAATGCCAAACAAATCTGTCAAATCCAGCATCATTGCATGTTCTCACTTCTAGGCGGTAATGCCTAACAAAGGTCAATGGAATAGACCATGTTGCAGCACGACAGATGTTAGAAACCTCGATTCCACACTGGGAGGCAGTAGATGTTGACAGCGCTCTAACGGAATGTGCATTCAAATTATCAGGAGGTGGTTTGCCTGATAGTTCATATGCCAGAGAAATAGTTTGGACTCAGAAGCCAGTGCTGCAGGGTCAGAAGACCAGCAGTCGTAAGATCAAATCCACGCAATGGAGTGAGCTCCTGTTGCTTTGTTCCCGCTCCTTGCCAACCTAGCAGTTCGAAAGCATGTAAATGCGAGCAGATAAATAGGTACCACCTCGGTGGGAAGGTAAAACGGTGCTCCCTAGTCACGCTGACCATGTAACAATGGAAACTGTCTTCGGACAAGCGCTGGCGCTTGAGATGATTGATGTGAAGTGATTGTTCTTGTCTCGTCCATAGGCCATAAATTTTGTGATGAAGACAATGTGCTCCCCAGCTGGATGGGCTGGAGTCGGTGACCTGCACCGTCGGATGGAAGAGCAGGAATGATAGTCCAACACGGAGGTTCGACATCGATGTCCACCAAGTGAGTTGACTGGCTAACTCTGGTGTCACAGTCAATTTCACAGATGGATGGTCTGTCACTGGGTTGAACAGTGGCAAGTACGACTGGAGTGACCTCATTTTGAGTCGGGCATGCTGGATTACTGATGTTGTGGATGCCATGAGCCTGAGGAGGTGTTGAACATGATGGGCTGGAATGGAAGTTTGAGATTGAAAGGGGCAAATATCCTTCTTTATAATATAATTTAATTTATTGTCATTGTAAGTATATACACAGTATACCATACAACAAAATTCACAATTTAACCTTATAACTTGTTCCAGGGGGATGAAGGCTCTGGCTTGCATGGAGTCAAAGAGAGCTCCGATGTAGGTGACTGTCTGTGCTGGTTCGAGATAAGATTTTGTATAGTTTACTTTGAGTCCAAAGTTCTGAAGTGTGTCAAGCATGACGTTTGGTACGATGTCACAACTATCAGCCAGTCGTCTGTGTATGGGTAGATGTTTATACCCTGAAGGCAGAGATGCGCTGCAACTGGTGCCATGCACTTTGTGAAAGTCCCCGGCATAATGGAAAGTCCAAAAAGTAGGGAACAGAATTGGTACACGTTGTCGAACCGGCATCTGAGAAATTTTTGATGAGACGGATAGACCCAAATATAGAAGCATCCTGTAGAGATCACAACAAACCATTCTCCTCTTTATCTGGGTTTTTTGAAAAGGCTGGTGTCAATGGGACTGATTTCGATTCTGAAAGGATGATGTCAATGGTGGTGGACCTTGAAAGGACTTGTCAACTGTGATCGGAATTGTCGATATGGCTAGAATCTCTGATATGATTGTTGTTGAAATGATTGTGGATAGAACTGAGTCTGTCTGTATTGAGGTCGTTGGTATCAAAAGGATTGTTGGTTGGTGTATGATCTTGCAGTTTTCCGTATTTTATAAAGGTTTTCCATGGTTGCATCTGTTTTCCGATTAAAGAGATCTGTGCCGTCGAAGGGAAGGTCTTCTATCCTTGACTTGGCATCATCAGACAGCCCGGTGGATCTAACTAAGCCAGGCGTGTCAGCGCAACGCTATCGAGGATGCTAGGGTCTTCGATGCTGCATCAGCCGCATATCTATCCACAATCCTTTGTTATTTTGCCAATGAGGTGGCCCGGTATGGGCATTAATCAGTTCAGTTTTGATTGATTCAAGTGCGGATTCCAGTATCGGCAGAATTTTGTTCCAAAGTTGGCGCTGATAAACGCCCATCGCCCTTGATAGTTGGCGACTCTAAGTGAAAAGGATTGGAGCAAATAAATTCTTCAGCCGATGATGTCAATTTTCCGACCTTCCTTATAGTAGGGGCCACTGAAGACTTATTTCTGGCTCTGGGCTGATTGGACTCAACAATTATACAATTGGGAGTAGGATGTTTAGCCAAAAACTCTGTGTCCGTTCCATGGGTCTTGTACAGGTTTTCAGTCCTTCTTGAGATTTGTAGTGTAGATGGTGGCTTGTCCCATGCTTTCTTGATTAGTTTGAGCATCGATGGAATAAAAAGTAAGACTTTGTGTCCTTTCTTGTTTGTCGTTGAAGATTAGATCTGCCTCAGGTGATGGAGGTTCTTCAACATGTAGTTGTAGGGATTTAGCCATTCTGGATATCATCTGTGAATAAGAAGTGAAATCCTCTGAAGGAGATGGAAGATAATTATCAATAGCATCTGAAGTTGGTGTAGGGAAGTTGGATGGTAAGGTAGTGCATATCACACACGCTTCAGTTCTTGATAATATGAATGTCCTTGGTATGCTTCCATATTGATATGGATTGCAATATGGGACAACTTCCTCCACGTCAAAATGATGGTACCGTGGAAAATTGGTATACTGTACTGGTAGCACTCTCCATATGAAGGCATATATTGAGGAGGAGAAATATGCTTCCATTTCTCCCAATGTTTTTTCGGGGAGAGTGTTGGAGTCCAATCCTGAAAGTTGGATTTCAATTGCCCGCCCTGATGCAGGGCCAGAATGGGCCAAGGCCTGGCTGGATGGCGCATCAGCCACCAAGAGGCCAGTGTGCCTCTGTTCCTCCAGATGCTCTCGGGGAGAGTGTTGAGGAGAGTCCAATCCTGAAAGTTGGACTTCAATCGCCCACCCTGATGCAGGGCTAGAATAGGCCGAGGCCTGGCTGGATGGTGCATCAGCCATTGAGAGGCCAGTGTGGGGAGATAGGCTACCAGTTGACACCAAAGCATGAGCCTTTTTTGTTCATGGCTGTCTTCCAAAAGTGAGATCAGAGCCTTTGCTTAAGTGCTGGCTTGGTCAATTTTTTACATGCTGCACAAGAATGGGTTGGGTGTTGCTCGCCCAAGCAGAATAAACGGCATTCATGGACATCAGATAATGGGATCTCACTTGAACAGCCGACACACCTTTAAAAAGGATCTGTTGAGGCCGTAAAGAGCAGTAAACCTGAGGGAGAGATGGTTGAAGATATGGGAGGGGCAGGAAGCCAGAAGCGGAAAAGGAAAAGAAACGGAACTAATTGACAGGGGAACGTAGATTAGTTGGTTGGAAAATAGGAAGGTATCAATTTAGGTGTTGATTAGAAGAGGAAATACTAATATAGTCGCTAAAAATCGGTCAAAAACACTCTCTATTCTTCTGGAGATCCTATCAGCATGGCGGAAAAAAGGAACTGAGGGGAATCTTAGGTGGGTGGAGCATGTGCTCCACAGGGGAACATCCCACTAACTTTGTACTTTTAAGCTCTAAAATCTTCCAAGACATTCAGTGCAGGCACAAAACAACCCGATTATTGCGTTCCTATGGGCTTGAAACTCACCGTCCAGCGAAGATCCTCCATAGGGTGGCCATTTTCGCTGCCCGTGCAGCGAGGAATCCATCCCAGAAAACAGGAGGGGGGGCATTTTGTTTACCCAGTGGCCATTTTGAAACTGCTGATCAGCTGGCCAAAAATCGTCATTTTGCGAGAATCAGTTCCCGAAGCAGGGAACCGATCATCACAATGTGAAAAAAAAAAACATTTGAAACATCATAAAGCGATCGCTTCTGCGATCGCAAAAAATTTGTCATGATGCGATTTTGTCATTAAACGGGGCGCTTGTCTTGCGAGGCACTACTGTATCTTTATTTTTGTTGTGGGGTTGGCCTGCCAGCATTTGAGCCATAAGTGATGATGTACTGGAGAAGGCCTAAACTGAACTGGAATCCATTGTAAGGAAAGCAGCTTCAGTACATGACTGAGCTTAGTATCACCCGTGAGAGCATGTCTTTGGCCCATAGATCAACTGCTTCTGTAAACTGAAAACGCTTCTGAACAAGCCTGGAGGATACAGGTACAGACCTGAGAACTTTTTGAGATCAGAAATCGGGGCTCCCTCCCATATCCTGAGAGTCCCTTCTCCATTCTGGGAAACAGCTGGGGAGAGTTGATGCACCAGACTCCAAGAACCTCTGGAATAGAAGAATCCCTTGGAGTAGATGTCTGAGTTCAGGGATGGGCCTTCCATGGTGCAGGCAGAGGCAAAGAAGGGGGGTTTGCTGAATGGTACTCAGAGCAGAGGCTCTTTGGCTCAGTCCTTTTGCCCCTGTGAGACTTCTGTAAGCATGAGACAGGCCTGCTCAGGAAGCCCCCTCCTTGCACAGGGAGAAATGCAACAGGACTTCAGCCGTCCCTGGCAATGGCAGAACAAGGCATCACCTTAGACTCAGCCATAGGCTGCCTCATGGGGGTCAGCCCATGACAGGCCCAAGCCATCCTCTCGGTGCAACACAGTAATGTAGAAGAGGTTTGTCCCAGAGGTGAGAAGCAAGAGAGCCAAGGGAGGAGGGGGAAAAAGGAGTAAAACGGTCTAGAGAGAAGTGAGTGTAGGAGATGAGAAAAATGAGCTGCTATTGAGGTGGAGACAGACTGAATTCCTGGGTTGTCCTCACCACCAGAGGAAGTTAGGAGCTAAAAAATTATTGGCTTTAATATCCAGTCTATCTAGGTGAATGGGCAAGACAACCCACTGTAAGAATGATCTTCCCTCCGTAGGAAATTGGGAATTAGATCATATATGCATAGATATGTCATACATAGTGTGAAATTAAAGACCTTCTCCACATACATTTTCTGAAACCTTCAGATACTCTGGAAAAATGTCAGCACTCTTATTTACAGGATAATCAGTAAGTAATATGTGACTTATGATGTTTGGTTGAAGAAGTGTTTAATATGCCCCTAACAATCTTAATCATAAGTGTTTGTATCAGAAAAGGATAGATGACCTAAGGTCACGATGGATTTAAATTGAATAGCTGGAATACTTACTGGTTGAAATATTTTCAGCTTTTTCTTTCCACTTGGATTTGCAGCTTTTTCAATGCGACCCTTTATTCCTTGGTCCTCAATGGACTTTTGTTCAATAGTTCCTATGCTTGTGAGCTCTGTGCCATCACTCGCAACGTGTCCCAACCCAGTTTCATGTTGCTCTGTTTCCATAACAGTTTCATCCTGCACCTGTAGAATGGTGCAGTTTGGGCAGATATAGTCCTCCCCATTCCTTTCCAAGAGTCGCCCACGAGCCTCAGAAATCCCTACACAGTCCCCATGAAACCACTCTTCACATCTATCGCAACAAATCATAAACCTAAAAAAAAGTATTGGTAAAGATATATCAGTTAGGTATATAAACTAAGGCTTATATACATGTATCTGAGTGCAGTCGAATGTAGTTTATGAAAGTTGTATCACACTCTTGTACCATCAGTAACAGCAAAATAGCCCTGTGGCACCCTTAAGATCTGCAAGCAGGGTTGATTTGATTTAAATCAAATTGATTTAAAGCATAATTTAAATCACAAATTAAAATGAAAAAAGATATTTATTTTGAAGAGCTAAATAAAAATTGTTTTTAGAATTTTAATTGTGATTTAAATTGACTTATTTTTAAAATTTTTATCCACCCTGCCAATAAGTTTTATATTATCTTCAGTTGCATCTGAAAAACTGCACTGCAGTCCATGAAAACTAATGCCAAATAAAATCTAGTCTTAATAGTGCCACATGACTGTTTGTTTGTTTTTACTACATCATACTGAAACAGCTACCTCCTTGAAAAAACTATTATCATCAATGTAGCAGACATTTCCACATCTACCAAAAATAAAACCAAAATGCAATTCCTCGTTACCTAATCCACCTCTTTTAAGAATTACAGATCAAAATGTTTTAGCAAAGACTATAGTACAGCCAGTGTAATGTAGCGGACAGAACAATGGACTAGAACTAAGCAGATTTGGTTTCAAATCAGCCCTGGAAACTCGCTGGGGGTGTGTGTGACAATGGTAAAATTAAAATATCTCATATGCCTTGGAAAATCTATTAGGTTGCTGTGAATCAGAAACAACTTGACAGCACATAACATACAAAGGCTTCAATATCAAGTCCAGCTGCACATTTTGCTCATATTCAACTGCATGTCTTTGTCTCCTTGCCTTTACCAGCTGTGATAATGTGGACCTCTCTGCTCTGACCTGTCAAGTATTATGTACCTCACAGCCTAGTAGGATATAACAGTAGTAGTGGATGTAAAACTGTGGCAGAAGCTCCCTCATGGCATGGCAGCATCTAAAATTGTGTGCTAGTCTTTGTATATAAAGAAACCCAACAAAAATCTGTCCCTTTTGGGAAAGAAAGGCAGGATAGAAATGTTGTAAACAAACTAACACACAAACCCTGTTATAATTGTCATCTTTTCATCCCAATGTATTCCTTCCTTCAACACAACCTGTACAATTGCAAATCTCTGCAAACTTCCTATGTGCAATGGACTTAACTGTAAAAAGTGTTCTCTTGTAGAAATATATTTATACTTTAATACTGAAGGTTCTTGAACACATAAACTTCCTATATAGACATGGCACACTGTACAGCTTTTTAAGGTAATATTTTGATACTACTGTTTGTAAAGAATACCTGTTATTGTGAGGCTGTTGACAAATACAATATAGAGTACTAGGATCATAAACTTCAGACTCCGATTTGGTCCTCCTAGGCTCTTCAGATTCATCACCAGTCTCCAAAGGAGATTTTCTCTCTTTTTTAACCTGAACTGCTTCAGTATTTCCCTTTGAAACAGCTAACTGATCTCCAGTATCAATATTATCTTTACTTTCTGGCTCTTGCTTTACTGATACTTCATGCTTAATTTGTTTGTCTGTTTGGCCATCAACTGACTCATCAGAGTTCTGCTCTTGATGTTTTTTCCTGAGGTGATTCTGTAACTCTTTCAGTGTTAATTCTGTAGGCTTCTCCTCAACGCGTTTCTTCCTTAGACGGTTCTGTAGTTCTTTCAATGTTAACCCATCACTATCACTGTCAGATGTATCCTCTTCATCTCCCTCTTCTTCCTCAGGTTCCTTAGTTGAGCTACTCTTACAAGCTGACGGGCCCTTACTCTCTTTGGAGCGGCCCTTCTGATTTACATTTTTTGTATCTGGCATACTTTCTACGCTGCCTTCAGAAGCAGTCTCAATATCAGTAACATGGCAGGATGCTGGTTCACCCAAGTCCTCAAGAGCTGCAGGAAGATTCCTCCTTCCCCTGCGCCTCACTGTTGTAAGAAATTCTTCTACCCGTTCAGTGCGTTTTGGTTGTCGCCCACTACGCCTAAGAGCCAGGTTTTGATGCTGTGCAGACGACTGCTCAATGATGTCCATGTCAGCATCTCCTAAACCTTCACGCTTTGCAATTGTAGTTCTCCGAAATCCCCAAGTTTTCTTGAACTCTTTACTAGTGGGCTTAATTGTTTTTTGTTCATCCTCATTGCTTTGCTCGCCTCTGTCATCCAAAGCTGATGTTAACAAGAAAGGGGAAAAAAACCTTTGCAGATTTTAAACATGTTAACTATTTTTCTAATGAGCACAAGCATAAGGCATGAATCCAAATAGAAAGAAAATCAACAGTTCTTATTAACAGTTCTCATTAAACAAAGTTATAGCACAAACAAGATAAATTTAAACCTCCGTAGTTCATCTAAAAGTATACAGTACTAATTACAATATATTCCTTTGAACATGTAAGACATATTTTTAATGTTCAGTTATCTATATCTGTTTCCAAATTTTAAATCTCAGAGTAAACAGTGTGATCACATAAGCCCTGTGATAATCATCACACTGTTTTCAGAAGGATAACTGAATATCCTGGCAATGAGGAGACAACAGCAGTGATAAGTAGGAGCAAAAGATATGAAGCTGCTGTCTGTTACTTATGTAGAAGCCTGCAAACAACTATGACCTCAGAACTACAATTAACTACACGTGTGTCCTTCCAGGTGCTGGACTGCAGTTTCCATCAGACTTGGCCAGCACAGACAATAATGTAAAAAGATGGAACCTGTATTCCAACATCATCTAAAGAGCTACAGGTTGCCAGCTCTGGACCTGGGCAGAGAACTGTCTAAGAGTGCAACAGTCTTTTATTTTCCTTTTTGACTCCAACTCTCACAATCTTGTAAAAATTCCCCAGGTAGAATTCTGGGGAGTTCTAACCCACAGACACCTACATTTCACTCACCTAAAACAAGGCCTGTCTTCCAGGCTGTTTGGCTATCTCAGGCTTACTGCTGTTAACATACAAAAGGAAACTACACAGTGATTCCTCAGAGGCCTTGGCCGTTGTGGGAGGTGCAGTTCATTGAAGAAGTCCTCTAACAAAGACTAATGGGCATAAAAAACTATAGCCCTCATGAAGACCTAGGCGTCCCTGAAAGCAGCAGGACATTTCCCTTTTTGTACTTTAACAGTATGCCTGAGACAGCCAAGCAGCCTATCAGATACGCCTTGCTCCAGGTGAGTGAAATGTCAGTGTGGCCGCAGGCTGAAACTCTCAGAATTCTGCCTGGGGAAGTTCTTAGATAACTTATAGAATTCTGCCTGGGGAGACCAAAGGAAACCTATAAAAAGGAATGGGACATCCCTTGTACTTATGAAAGACTTGCTGTCTATAAAAGCAGCACACAATTTAGGTTGTTAAAAGACATGTTTTTCATGATAACTATTCTCATTAATTATGGTGAGACTGACAGGAAAGGCCAAAATTCTGTTGTGTAACATAGTAAATTGCACTACAGTAGGCCCACTGAATCAATGAGGATTTCGTGAATTAACTCCTCCATAACCTCCGTTGATTCCCATAAACCTATTTGAACTGTAACTCACTAAAGTAAGTTGCAGTTACAGTAGGTTCAATGAAGATGACACACCAAATTCCCATTGATTCAGTTCGCCTACTGTAGTGTGATTTGCTATGCAACAGGATTTTTGCCAAAATGTGGCAATTACAGAGTAGAAGTGTTTACAGTTCCAACCACATTATACTGTTCTCCCCACCCTCCCAATATTCAATTTTCCCCACAAGAAGTCAGCACTCTATGCCCACTGGGCAATGGTTAGTCTTCATAGGGTTGTGTGTTTTGTGCCTCAACTTTTAACAGAAAAAGATATTTGTATTTTTGCAAACACTAAGATACACCCAGTCCCACTGATAACTCTTCTGTTGTCTGCTTGTGTCATGTGAATGATGGCACTCACAGCCTAAATACTGGAAATAGATGGAATGATAGTACCATGCTTTTATGAAATTATTTTCCTCCCTAAGCAAATCATTTACCAAGAGCAGGATTTTCCATATTAGATTCGGACTCCACTGCAGATTCCAAATTTTCTTCGTCCATACTAGAGATTCTACTGCTCCCAAGTGTCACCTCTGAAAACAAACAATAATAAAACACAGATGTATAACTTTTAATTGACTTTCAATTAATGAAAAAGCATTGATGGTGACAAACTATAAAGGTTCTCTTTTGGGACTGGAGGGGTTAAACATTTAGGTAACTGAATATTAAAAAGGAGACCCTCAATAGCTACAGTTTCTGCCTAGCTTGCATACATTGTTAACTGTGACCTGGCATATTGTTGGACTGGGATGTGGGCGTCCCACCTCAGCCAAGAAACTCACTGAAAAACCTTGGGGTTAGTCACTCTTAGCCTGACCTAACTACAGGGTTGTTACAAGGATAAAAGTAGGGAGAAGGGACTCATGTACATTGCCATGAGCTTACCAGAGGAAAGGTGAGGAACAGAAATAGAGATAAACTCACTCTATTATATAGAAGTATATGAAATTACATACTGTACTTCTTTTAACCACAGAAAGGCCTCAGGCAGGCTAAAGTATATTACTATAAAGCCAATATAGTAATACACAACAACCGGCTAATATTTCTTTGAAAAAAAAGTTAGAAAATCTTTATAGGTTGCCTTTCACAGAACACCTTAATTTTCTATGTAAGGAAGCATAAGACTGTGTTCTACATTAATAATCTGAAAGGGACATGAAAAAATAAAGATCAGATATGTCAGTTTATCACAATTAACTTCCAATGCTGTTAGTTCCTTTTCAAAGGATCTGCAACATTTAATTCCTAATAATGTATTCCCCTATCCATCTTACATTCACATATGCCCAGTCACTATGCAGGTATACTCCTGGCAAGAATAAAATGTCTAGGAAAAATTATGCATGGATCTAGACACCAACCACCAGGCTTCCAATTCCCCTTCTACTTATGATACCAGTTCCACTTCTCCAAACTGAACTGTCACCCTATCTATTCTTCTCTTCTACTGTAATCTTCCAGTGACCTTTCACAGCACATGAACAGTGCCTTGAACAAGACTGAATAAGATCATAAAATGTTGCATATATTTGATTTATTCTGGTTAGATCTGATGAAAATTGCAGTCCAACAGTATCTGAACATCAAGAATCTGCTCATTCATATAAATGCAAATTAAGGCACAACTCCAAGCTCTGCTCTGCTGGTTCTCCACATGGGATTATCCTGTTTTTTAAAATCTCACCTGCCAACTCCTTCACAACATTACAAATTTTCCCTTGAACTCAATGACCAGTACGATTGCCAAAGAAAACTCTTAAGTGGCAAAACAGAAACCCAGCAGCATTTTACCAAGAACTCTATGAGTACTGTGGCCCCCTAACTGTATGCCCACCAGGATGTTTGATGTTATGGAGGCAGCAAAGCTAGGACAAATACCTGCCCAAGATCCTGTACAACCGTTCTGGAATGAGATTCATGTTTCTGTTCTGATTCAGCACAAGCACTGGTCCAATTACCCTACCGAATATCACACTAGAAGTACAACCACACTGATCAGTGGTCACTCTGTAACACCATAACTTCTTATTTCCCCAAATAACACAATTTCTATAATTGAGCCTCTGCAGGACACCCACAAGGCTTGGCTTCTACTTTTCAAGCCCTACTTTGAGAGGCAAACTATTTCACACAAAAGCTTTACTGAGACATTCTCTCACACACCCTAGATGCTATTTGCATTATACAGGGATTACAGTAGAGCGGGTGGGTCCCTACAACATGCTCCTGCTTGCATTTCTACAGCTCCTAAGTCTGAGCTCGACCTCTATGGGAAAGAGCCTCTTCTATTTTGAGTGGGATCTTCATATGACCCTTAACTGGCTTCAAACATTAGAGCAGAATTTTTAAAGGAAAAAGAGCAGTTAATATGTAATTGTTTACCTCTGAGGGCAAAGGAAGGTTAAGAGTGCAGCAGCTGAATGCTGATTTCTAGAAAAGAAAAAAGAAACAGAAGATTCTCCAATATCCTCTAAATAATTTTACCTGACACAGTATTAGAGGTTGCTGAGAATTTTTTTGCCTGTTGATTTAAACCAAAGGAAGAATCACTGAAGGGTTGAAGCAAGTCAAAACCACTCAGCGTAACCCCTACAGCACATGATGTGCTGCTGAAGTCAGAAGTACACTGTTCATCTTGATGCCATCCTGAAGACTCCGAAACCAGCAATACTCCAGTTGATAAGGCTGCCTGTTACAGGAAAATGTATTTATATGTTTGTTTATTTGAATTACCTGTTTACCATCTGTGTTAAAAAAAATTCCTATTTAAACAAATTAATTAAAATTTATGTAAATATTTCTTAAAGTGATAATTTCCTTACCTTACAGACAAAACAAAATTTATTGAACTTTTTACCACATATACTTTGCATTTGACAACCAAATCCATATTTTATCCCTTCTTAAATGTTTTACACAAAGGGAATTAACTGGATACATGTACCTTTAAAAAAAAAATAAAACAAAAAGATCCAAGGCAATTTACCAATTTTGGATTTGTTTTTGAACTTGGATTTCTTTAGGTTTAGGATTAGGGTTACCTACATAAATTGGGTGTCCCAATACAGCATAACTTTAAAAACAGATTATGTGTTTTTAAACATTTTTAGGAGCACTTCGGTGATTAAATCCCTTTCTTTGATTGGGTTCTCGACCTCTGAGTGCTTCCTTGTTCTGACTGTACTGCTTCTGCTGTTAGCTTCCACCCTTTCACAACTGACCTGTGCTGCCCAACTGAAAAATCCCAACTGCCACAAATCAAAAGCCTGAAGATTCTACCCCATTCCATTTAAAGGGAAAGCGTGTGCACTGATCTGTCAATGGCATTTGTCAGAGACAGAAAATAACAGCAGCTTTGGTTTAAGATAAACACTGCTAAAATTGCTACTGCTAACACTCTCAAGTTGCAGTAATGACTGAAATGTAGCAGCCCACTCACAATCACATAAAATCTGCCTAACAATATTGTATCTCACATATTTCTGCCTACTTACATTTTACCACATACCCACCATGGCTTTTGAAATCTGCCAAAGGGATTACTGTGGATTGGGTCATAAATATCAAATGCTTCACTGATGGAGAGTTATTTTACGCCCAGTGTGAAGGAGACCAGCATATGGCCCACCCTAAAATGCTCAAATCTAGCAAACAATGATCTAAATAATTTTAGGCCCATTGCCAGTATTCCCTTTATGGGGCAAACTGATCGAGTGAGTGGTGGCGGAACAGCTCCAGACATTCCTGGAGGAGGGATGCCTAGACTCATTCCAGTTTGGGTCCAGGTCCTGACATGGAACAGAGACAGCTCTGGTTGCACTGCACAATGACATTTTAAGGGAAGCTGACAGAAGAGGAATGACCCTGTTGATATTCCTGATCTCTCAACAGCCTTTGATACTGTCAATCATGGCATCATCTTGGATAAACTGGCAGGTATAAGGATTGGGGGGGGGTTCACATCTAGCTAGTTTCAGTACTTCCTTGACGGTAAAGTCCAGAAGGTATAGCTTGGGGAGGAACTGTTGGCTCCATGGACCCTTAAGTATGAGATGCCCCAGGGGTCATCAATCACCCCAGTGTTTTTAATATCTATGGTAAGCTGCTGGGAGAGGTCATCCAAAGATTTGAAGGCTGTTGCTATCAATATGCTGATGATAAGCAACTCTATCCTTTATATCTTCCGCAGTAGATGATCTCTACATACTCAAGCACTGCCTGGCCTCAATTCTGGAATGGACTAAAGCTAAAAGGCTGAAACTGAAACTGGATAAGATGGAGATCCTCCTCCTAGGGTGGGTGAGCTCTGGACAACCTGTGAAGTTGTCTCCCCAGGTTGTACCATGTAATCCTCCCTCTTGGGGATCAGGATCATAACTTGGGCTCATTCCAGGACCTGGACCTTTATTGAGAATCCCAGATTGCAGCCGCAACAGGTCAGTTTTAACTAAGGCTGGTTACCCAGTTATGACCCTACCAGGACTGGATGTTGGTACACTAATGATTTCAAGGAACAACTACTGTAATGCTGTCTATATGGAGTTTCCCCTGAGGCTGGCCTGGAAACTGCTACAGCAGTTGCAAAATGCAACTGCCAGGCTGGTCTCTACTGTAAATAAAGTCAATCACATTTCCCAGTCCTGGCTTGCCTGCACCGGTTACATGGGCTGTTCTGGGAGAGGTTCAAGGTTTTGATTCTGACCTATAAAGCCCTCTATGGTTTGGGACCTTGTGACATGTTGGAGCACCTTCCCCTAAGAACATCAACCTGTGCTAACCAATCCATGCAGGCTATGCTCCTATGGGTTGCCACTCCAAGGGAGTCCAGGAAGAAATTGGGTCTTCTCGGTTGTGGCACAATCCCTTTGGAAAGTGTTTCCACTGGACCTGCACCTTGCCCTCTTCTCTCTCTGCCTTTAAGAGGATGTTAAAAACTAGGTTGTTCAGAGAAGTCTAGGAGCATCCTCAGTTAAATGTTTGTTTAGACTCCTGTCATGACTTTATCATTGTTTAGGTCTACTTCATTTTCACACAGTCATATTGTTACTTCTTGCCTTTATCATTTTGTTTTTATTTGATTATTTGTTATTTTTATCTATCTGTTACTTTATGTTGAGTGCTCTTTGATGTAAACCAGCTGGAGTAGTGCCCAGCACTAACTGGGTGGTATACACAAGTCTATTCGAATGAAAGAATGAATGAACGATTAAAAAAAAATTACTGGTCAGTAAATGGTCCCTACTACAGTTTATGATGGGATTTAATATTGTGACTTCAGGATACATTATTTTGGTATAGCCATTTTAGATGGATATTTTCAGTTAAACGAAGGCACTTTTTATGAAAATAACCTTATGTGGATTGAATCAACCTCTATATCAAAATTAAAATTCAGCAATGCATCTGGGTAATGTGATCAAAAGATATTCTGGAAGGTTTTCTATATACTATGCAAATAAAGTCAACAATGGAAGGACAGGATGGTCTTGCAAGTCCTGTAACATTAAGGTACTGGATACCTTCACTAAACTGCCTTGTGCTTCATTGCCTGAAGCAGTAGCTACATCCCAGGAATCAGAGCTTGATGGTTGAAGAGATTCTGAGTTTAAAGAGCTTTCTTCCATGATGTTGCTTTGTAATAACCTCTCAAGCTCTCTGTTAAGAATCTCCAACTCATCACACATCATGTAATTTTAAAAGATCTGCCAGAAGGAAGAGGAAAACAAATTGGCTAAACACTCAGTATTAAATTCAAAAGAAAAAAATCCCTTCTTATTTCTAAGGCAAACTAACAAAATCTGACTCTGTAGCTCATTTTTTACAATACAAATGTCGTATCTCATCAACAAGATAGCTACAAGAACTTCACCAATTTATGTTAGGGAACACATGAGATACTCAATTCCTGAACATGCTCAGCCAGAAGAACATGTTAGAGCTTACTGTAACGGCAGGAGCAACCAGCATACAATTAGTTAATTTTCTTCTTCTTGAAAACTGCTAGCTGCATTTGAGAACAGATTGTAACTTTACCTACTCTGAAACAAAGTAACATGCACACATTAAATAAAACAGGAATCCTACAGGGTTTCTGCTGCCAAATGAGAGCATACTGTATATGAAAGTCACTAAAGATAAGAGGCAGCCTGTATGTGCCTTGACATTATTCTTAGAATATCACTTATACATGATGGACAAAGGACAGACAAGGGCTAAGAGGCATGGACAGAGTTGCCATTATCTGCAGTAATATTGCCTCCGCCTGTATTGCTGGAATAATGGTGGAAAAGGAATACAGAACTTTCTGATACACAAGCACTGCATTCAGTGAGAAAATCAATACTGGAAACTTCCTTAAAGGCAACCAGATGAACTTCAATCATAAGTGAAAATATTGCACCTACTTATGAAATTGTTATTTTCAATATAGATACAAATTATTCTACCAAAAGCTGGTCAATATATTTATTGTGCAGGAGAATATATATGTTTATCTTCACACTTATTTACCATGTTTCTATCTATGTGTAAACAAAGGCATATCAGGCCCATTCTGACTACACACTTTTGGCCGAAGTTCTCTATAGTAGTAAATTTCTCTTTACTATTGTTAAATGCCTTCAAGTTGTTTATAGCTTGTAACAATCCCCTTTTATGGCTGAAAAACGATCTATCACATGGCTTCTTTTATTGAGTCAATTCATCTCTTGTTGGGTCTTCCTGTTTTCCTACTGCCTATTACTTTTCCTAACACTACTGTCTTTTCAAGGATGTCTTGTGTTTTCATTTTCTCTCCAAAGTCTGTTCAGTTTCAAAATAATTTGTAAATTAACAGCGGCATTTAAGTGGTATAACTGCTCTCATATCATGACTGCTATGTAATTATACTATTTCCATGCCTTGTTCTAGTTATATATGTTTCTAAGCATGACAGATTTCTATAAGCAAATAGCTTCTTGCATCATATGAAACTTGAAAAGCTTCAAAAATTCAGCCAGTTGTGTCTTATCTGTGGAAAGAACAAGGAATATGACCTAGATGTTGAAGCAAAACTCAATTCATCTTATGCTGGCTTAGGCTAGAGCTGATAGGTGCTAAAATCTAACAACAGCTGAAGGGGTGCACTTTCCCCACTTTTACTCAAAATCAAGACTGAATGGAAAAAAAGTTAATATCTGCCAAATAAAGCCTTGGGTGAAGCCAACACCTTTATAACAAGGTATCCCGATCAAACATCTATATATCTACAGTGGTGCCTCGCTTAACGAGTGCACCGTATAGCGATGTTTCCGTATAGCAATCCCTTTTTCGGGATCGCTATACGGAAACATACCCGATCTTTGCAATGGGGAAAACCCGCATTGCGAAGATCGGGTATTGCGGCGGCCATTTTGGAGCCGCCGAACAGCTGATCGGCGGTTCCAAAATGGCCGTCGGAAGCCCGGAAATGGCTGCCGGCAGCCGTTTTCGCGCCCTGCCCTCGCTTATCGAAGACGCGAAAATGGCTGCCGGCACCTGGAATCCTCGCTGAACGGGTAAGTAACGAAGGTATTGGAACGCATTAAACGAAGTTTAATGCGTTCCAATACCTTTCCCCTACCCGTTTAGCGATGATTCCGTATAGCGAGGGTTAATCCGGAACGGATTAACCTCGCTATACGGGGCACCACTGTATATCTATACACACACAATATATATGTATGTATGTATGTACCGTGTTTCTCCGATAATAAGACCTATCCCGAAAGTAAGCCCTCCCCTTAATTTGTAGGATTCCTCTAAAGTAAGCCCTCCCCCGAAAATAAGCCCTGTTGCCCTACTCGCGCCCTGGGTAAGCTTACCGAGGGCGCGAAAAAACATCCCTTCAGCAGAGCAGAATGCAGTAGGGAGAAAGCAGAGCTTCGCCCTTCATGGCAGTGCTTTCGTCTCAGGGCGCGCCGAACGGGATCCCGGGAGCCAACAGCCGCGCAAGCTCCTCCTCCGCCTGGAACTCCCCTGCCCGGCGCGCGAGGGAGAGAGAGGCACGAGCCCCGCGGGCGCCGCGCGGGCGCTCCTGCCCCCGGACCAGAGAGGAGGAGAACAAAAGCTTCAAGGCAGAGGGGAGGAGGCGACCAAGGCAGCATAGCGAGGAGCATCGCCTGCAAGCCGAGCAGACACGCTCGCTCGCTGTGTTTTCCCCCTTCCCGGCAAAGCCCGCCTTTTTGGCTCCCCTTCCTCCTCGTTTCGCTTCCCCAGCAGTGAGGGCTTCGCAGAGAGCCAGAAAGCGAGAGGAGCCAAGCAGGAAAGCAGGAAGGAGAAGCCCAGTTCTTCTCAGCCGCTGCCTTTCCCCAGCCTCCGTCTCCTCCCTGGCCGAGCCCAAGTAGCCGCCGCCGCCAACGCCGCTGCTGCTGGTGCGGCTGTCGCCAGCTTTCGGGGGAAAATGCTCTGGTTTCTCTTCAGATCGCATTTTTGGGGGAGGGCTTATTTTAATGACGGGTCATTAAAATAAGCCCTCCCCCGAAAATAAGCCCTCTGCCCTTTTCTTTCCCCCAAAAGATAATAAGACAGTGTCTTATTATCGGAGAAACACGGTATGTGTGTGTGTGTGTGTGTGTGTATAGTGTGTGTTTGCGGACACATGCGCACGCACATGCACACTCCACGGGAGCATTTCTTGGGCATGAATCTAATGAATACAGCCATACTGGTGCCACTAGTGATGTCCAGTTATATACAACAGACATCACAGGGAAGGCAGATGGGAGAAGATCCAATTCCCAAATGGCACAAATTTCATATGGAATGTTTATTTTAACAAAACAGATTATTCTACTCCAGACACTTCCTAACTTAATTACCAGCTTAATAACATCAAATTTTGTTAATACACAGACCACTCTTCACATTTTAGTCACATGTCCAGCCTGCTTCAATTTTTATGAGCCCAAACAATACATTTTAACCAGCCTGAAATATGTTTCTATTTCTTCTTGGTACTATCGTTTCACTTAATACAACTACAGATGCATCTAACAGAAACAGTCAACATTCCAGGCATTCCATGCATATGGACATGTATTGTGCACATACCTGCTACTGCATGTGAATCTTCATTTTAAAAACCTACAGCTGCTTGTCCGGTGACATGGGCACCACAATAAAAAGCAGTGGTTCTCAACCGTGGGTCCCCATATGTTCCTGGACTAAAACTTCCAGAAGCTTTCATCACTAGTGCTGCTGGTCAGGATTTCTGGGATTTGTAGTCCAAGAACACCTGGGGACCCAAGGTCAGGAACCACTGGTCTAAAGGAGACCCTGTTGTCTTGATGCACATTATGAAACCTTCCACACAGTTGTTCAGATTCTGAGCAAGATATCCACAATCTACAGAATCAAAATTTAACCAATTTAGTTCCTCCACTGCATCTAGCATGAACTACAAGCTTCAAAATATTTCAGGTGATAATGAGATTTCAATGTTAATTAAAATGAGATCTCAGTTTTAATCCACTATGGCTAAAATTCAGTTGTGTAGCTCCGAACTGTTAATGAATAAAGGATTCCTTTGACAATTTGAGGGTGTACATGACTTTGTTATATTGTATACAAGTCACACGCACCCAAAATAGCCTTTAATCAGCAGCTATTTGCTTTTAATCATCATTCCCCCTGCACATCTGGAGCTACACAACAAGACTTTAGCCTATACATGACTAATTTAAATAACTGAGAAGAACAAATTTCTTACATTGCTGTTAAGTACCATTAAGTCACTTCTGACTAATAGGCACTTCAAGATATGTGATAATCTTCCAGAAATACTTTTTCATTGCAAACCCTTAGGCAGTTTTCATGGCTGAGCAGGAATTTGAACACAGATCTCCTGAGCCCCAGTCCAACACTTTGGGACTGCACTATATTAGCTCTCACACAACCTACAACAGGTACTGGCTCACACATCAATATTTACTTTCACTTAGGAAAATATTTTAAAAATCTACCAAGTCAATATCAATTGTGAAAAGATCATTAAATACAATTCGTAAGGATTTCAATAATGGTGTCTTAGCAGTAGGGAGCAGAAGCAATGAGTTACAAATAAACTAAGCTGTAACTAACAGCAGTTTTGGGTAATGATCCAACAAAGTTCCCTTTTAACAGTATATGCATAGGAATGTTTGGAGCAACAAGTTAACATTTCTTGTCAACTTTCAAAGTTACATTTAAAGGGTATGTATCTTAAATGCATTCTGACTGGATTCTCCCCCACTCAATTTTATACCATTGCCTTACTATTCCTAAGGAGACTGCTGACCAAAATGGAAGCCAGGAGAAGAAAAAGAACAAATACATAAGTTAAAAGACATTGGGGAAAACTCTTGTTGACTTTGTACTCAGTGTAAACCAAATTGGGCACTGGAAATATTTAATTTATACTAATTAAAATCCACCTATTACCCCCTTTTAGGCTTGGTTCCCCCTTTTTACTGAGGAATCACCTGGGAGCACTAGGGCACAGTGGGGGCAGGAAGAGACCTTTAAAGGTCAAAAATCACTACCTGATCACTGTTGCTAGGATTAGGGGCGTCTGCAGCAAATTTCAACTTTTAAACTACACTTCCCTGGTCCCAAGGCTTCACCAGGGAAAAATGGGAGACCTAAAGAGCCTCAAAACAGACAACAGGAAACTCTTAATTCATGTAAATTATATATTTCCAGCATCCAATCTAGATTATACCAGGTACGAAGTTATGCAACAAGATTTTGACCCACTAGCACAAAATGTTTATTACTGCTTATCATGGAGCAGATGAGAATAATTAGAATCTGCTAGAAAAAAACTATAAATTTAAAAGTAAAAGCTTCTTCATTTATAGTAATATAACTGGGAGTGCTCCTTAATGGCAATGACTATAGCAAATTATTTCCAAGCCGCATTTTAGATTTACTTTCATTTCAATGGCAACTTTTTCTGCATCCCTTTAACTTTATTTTAAGACCTCGTGCATACAACATGGTTGGGGAAGACAGCTTAACATACACAGAATGTGTTAACACATCTTTGTTTGCAATGGCAGAAACTCTAGATACTTCCAAAGCAAATGAGAACATTATAAAAGGAAAGGGAGTCCTGCTGGAAACTGCTGCCAAAGGTTGCTAAGAGCCAAGCCTTTTCATAGCACTGTCAGATGCCTTTTCGTTAGCAATGCAGGATATAGCAATGAAGCGAACAAAAATCACTCCTATCTCAAAATAAACTTTGTTCACAGTAAAACTCAAGTATTTCAAGAAAGCTATTTAACAACCTGTAGCTGGTTATTTACCACGACTCCAAAAATGTGGAAGTCTTCCCTTGGTTTCTGTTCTAAAGTGCCTATATATTTTTTAAAAAAATCTTTCAGCTTGTTTTCAATCAATACATTCTGTTAAAAACATATGTTTAAAAAAATCTACCAAGTCAATACCAATTGTGAAAAGATTATTAAATACAATTCGTAAGGATTTGTTGCATACAACAATTTATTGCATACAACATATGAGATTTATGCCTGTTGACTATGGTCATAGCATGCATCTTTGTCTCCTTGCAAATCTCTTCATAGAAAGCTACTGAGAAGATACTGTACACTGGTACTTTCCATCACAAGCAGCATACCGACAAGCCTTTCTAGATAAAATTATCTCATCATATTGCTGTAGCAATGTTTTGTAGCTACCTAAATACATGCACGCTTTAATATCTGGAAAAAATATGAAAGTAAGGGTTTAAACAAACTAATACATTACTTTGGGTTCACACGAGACAGAAATCCACAGGAGCCCTGGACTATAATGTATGGTTAGTATGACAGGAAACACAGCATTATCTTTCTGCTTACAATGGGAGCTGTTAAAATATCATAGAATCTCCATGAAAAATATTTATTTTGTCCTATTCTGCCCATCTCTGTATCTGGTACTGAATTCTAATGTGGATTCAAAATTATTTGATCACTGTGGGTTTTTCGGGCCCTTTGGCCGTGTTCTGAAGGTTGTTCTTCCTAACGTTTCGCCAGTCTCTGTAGCCGTCATATTCACAACAACCATTAGATCCCGGCCATGAAAGCCTTCGCGAATACATCAAAATTATTTCTTGATCTCCAGTTTATTCTGCTGACAATATAAAAAGCATTTTAGATCTCTGGATGACCGATACAAATGTTTATCTATCATTCAATTGAGTTTCCTTTTTTAACATAAATTTACTGCTCACTCCTCCAGTGTTTAAAATTAAATTGCTGGCTTTTTTCAATAAAACAATGTTGCTGGGACAAAAACATGTCCCAAAAAAACTATTAATTCTTGTCCCTGGAGTCCTTTTTCATTCCAGCCAAGGCAAAGGAGAAGTGATATGCTCTGTGTTCCAGCAGGCTTGCTACAGTGTGAGGATATAAGAATTTGTTCCTTTGAGGGACACCGGAAGTGGCTGACTTAAACACAAGAACTACAAAATAAAAACACTCATCTGGAATGGGGCATCTTTATACCACATTACACACTGAAAATCTATTGGCATCGGGAAGTCCCCCCAACCCCAAATTCAAACAATGCATGTTTTATCCTCATACATAACCAATGACATGTTTCCTTATTATTTTCTTGACTGAACTACTTGCTTCAATGGAGAATTTTGGGAGCCTGCAGACTCCCAGCAGAATATAAAAGAACTCTTTTACAAGAAAGAGACACAGAAAGAATGTTTATATCTCAGAAAAAGTCATCATTTGTGTTTATCCCAGTTTGTTGTTGAAGCTATAAATTATTGTTGCCCATAGCTAAACTGTTGATTACCAAACACACCACTATCAGCTCTTCCTCATTTTAATGTTTCATAGAATCATAGAATAATGAAGTTGGAAGGGGCCTGTAAGGCCATCGAGTCCAATCTTCTGCTCAATGCAGGAATAGAAATCAAACAAAGCATATCTGCCTGGTGGTTGTCTAAATTTCTCTTGACTGCCTCTAGAGTTGGAGCACTCACCACGTCTTGAGATAATGGGTTCCATTTTTGTACTGCTCTAACAGTCTGGGCGTCTTTCCTGATGTTCAACTGAAATCTAGCTTCCTGTAACTTGAGTACATTGTTGCATATCCTGCACTCTTGGATGATTGACAGCAGATCCCACCCTTCCTCTGTATGATAGCTTTTCAAATATTTAAAAAGTGCTATCAGATACCACCCCAGTCCTCTTTTCTCAAGGCTAAATATGTCCAGTTCTGTCTTTCCTCATAGGGCCCCTGTTCATACTTGTTGTTCTCCTCTGCTCAAACATGCTCAAATCTGTCAGTATCCTTCTTGATGTGTGATGTCCAGAACTGGTACTCAAGATAAAGCCTAACCAGTGCTGAATAGAGGACGGGATTTGGAAAATATACTTCTATGAATGCAGACTAAAATACCATTTGCCTTTTTTGTAGCCACATCACATGTTGGCTCATATTCAGCTTGTGATTCAGCCAACAATTCCAATATCCTTCTCGCTTGTAGTATTGCTAAGCCAGGTATCCCCCATCTTGTAACTGTGCATTTGGTTTCTTTTTCCAAGGTGCAGTACTTTACACTTATCCCTATTCATTC
Organism: Pogona vitticeps; assembly: GCF_051106095.1. Taxonomy (NCBI): domain Eukaryota; kingdom Metazoa; phylum Chordata; class Lepidosauria; order Squamata; family Agamidae; genus Pogona; species Pogona vitticeps. The sequence continues at coordinate 9,228,077 of NC_135786.1, read as the reverse complement.
TGTTGTTTATCAATAGTCTATCAATATCATTTTGAATTCTGTCCTCCAGTGTGTTAGCTATTCTACCCAATTTTGTGTCATCTGCAAATCTGATTAGCATTTCCTGCACTTCTAGATCCAGGTCATTAATAAAATGTTGAAGAGCACAGGGCTCTGAATTGAGCCCTGGGGTATCCCACTTGTTACCTCCTACTAGTTTGAGAAGGAGCCATTAATCATCACTCTCTGAGTATGATTCTGTAGCCAACTATGTACCCACCTGACAGTTCTATCCAGCCCACACCAAGTTAGCTTGCTAATCAGGTTATCATGGGGCAATCTTTGCTGAAGTCAAGATACAGTGGACCCTCTACTTACGGAATTAATCCGTATTGGAACGGTGGCTGCAAGTCGAAAAGTCTGTAGGTCGAATCTCCATTGACCTACAATGCATTGAAAACCGATTAAACCCATAACTGGCAGTTTTTATTATATTTTTGTTCCATTTTGGTTTTTTTCTGGTCTGTAAGTCGATTCTCCATCTGCAAGTCGAATCTAAATTTTGCAGCCAGAGAAGTCTGTAACTCGAAAAGTCTGTAAGTTGAGCCGTCTGTAAGTCGAGGGTCCACTGTATACCATGTCTACAGCATTCTCTCTATCAGGAAGGCTATATGGTTAAAAATGCGATCAGATTAGTCTAGCAGGCTTGACAAATCTATGTTGTCTTCTAGTTATTACTGCACTGTTTTCTAGGTCCTTGCATCGTTGTCATCATAGGAGACCGCTTTATAATCTGTCCCAGAATTTTCCCTGGGAATGATGCAAGGGTGACTGGCCTGTAGTCCCCAGGTTTCTCCTTTTTGCCCTTTTTGAAGGCAGGGATAACATTAGTCCTCCTCCAATCATCTGGCACCTCATCCATTTCCTATGATTTCAAGAAAATAATGGACAGTAGTTTGAGAGTTCTTCAGCCAGTTCCTTCAATACTCTTGGAAGTAGTTCATTCAGCTCTGGAGATCTGAACTCATTCAAGCTAATAAGGTATTTGTTGACTATGTATCAATCTCCAGCTTCAATCCTATCCTCTACAGTTGCATTTCACATTTCTCTGGAGGTTCTAAATCTGTCCTTTGAGGAAAAAACTGAGCTAAAATAGGAATTGAGCACTTCTGCCATTTCTTTGTGGCCTGTTATAATTTTTTCATTTCCACTGAGCAGCTGAGCCATTGTTTCTTTTCTTTGTATTTTGCTACGCGAATACCTGAATGTTTTTGTTGTTGCTGCTGTTAGTGTCTCTAGCTAACCTCAGCTCATTCTCAGCTTTTGTCTTCCTTTGTGGCCTGACCTTCTTTTCACTTTCTTTCCTGCCATCATGCCATCATGATTCAAGATGGGCAAAAGGTAAACAAAGCAGCGACAAAGCCATGAGTGCGGATTTAGATGTCACGATAAACCACAATTTAAACAAATTGCAATTCATAACTGTAATCCATAGGTTTGAATTAACAGCTTGTGGCTGGTTAGGAAACCATGACATCTTAGACCAAGGAGGCTCACACGCTGCAAACCACACAGTGGCATTTGTGACACATAAAAGCAGTCTAAACATAAACTAATGCTTCGTAAAATTCAATCTAAATTTCAAATTAATAGCAAGCAACAGGAATCTCTGAATCTTAGTTTACTGCTACAAGTACATAGTTCCTAATAAAATACAATATCAAAGCACTCAAAACCAACTAACATTATAGTCCCTAAACATCCTGTTATTATATGAGCCAGCACCACTGAATCCATTTACTTGAGACATATAAAATTATGCAGGGGACGGATAAAGTGGAGAGATTTTCCCTCTCACACAATACCAGAACCAGGGGACATCCACTCGAACTGAATGTTGGGAGAGTGACAACAGAGAAAAGAAAATATTTCTAGACTCAGTGTGTTGTTTGTCTGTGGAATTCCTTGCCACAGAATGTGGTGATGGCATCTGGCTTAGATGCCTTTAAAAGGGGACTGGACAGATTCCTGGAGGAAAAGTCCATCGTAGGTTACAAGCCAGGCTTAAAAGGAAGGTACCTAAAAATGCCAGATGCACAGGATGGGTATCAGGAGACAGGGATCTAGTTGTCCTGTGTGCTCCCAGAGGCATCTGGTGGGGCCACTGTGAGATACAGGAAGCTGGACTAGATGGGCCCTTGGCCCGATCCAGCAGGGCTCTTCTAATGTACTTTTGACATCTCTACTGAGCTGAATAGCAACAATATCACAGGCATTATCAAGGAAACTTCCTCATTTGGCATTGTCTCTTGTCCTATAAATTCATTTAATTAACATTTTAATTACCAAAAAATCTTATTAAAGTGTAAATTTAAATATTTCAAACTATATTCATTTTGAATCATACAAATGAAGAAAAACCCTCAGATAATATTGAAACTAAAATACAAATCTTTCTAGTGAGCTTTTGCTATTAATACTTTTGTACTATGTTCTGCTAATTAACTAAGCAGTGAAAACTTCCAACTAAATAACCAAGAAAGTCTTACACGCTAATCTATGATGCCACACTATATTACATTCTACTACCCATTACTCCCCAAATAATGTCAAGGTTTTGACCAGTGGGCATTCTCTCGTTAAATAAATTTTAATCTTTAGATATGACCTAAACTGCTTTACCAATTAATTTGTATTATTTTACATAGAACCCTTTGCAAATGTCCATGCTATCTCTTCATTAAAATCGATTCCCTTATTTGTGTATCTGTTTAAACTCCCAATTCTTATACAAAATATTCAGCTGTTTGGACCTGAGGCTTTAACACAAAACAATTTTTGCTGCTCTACATCTGAGAAATCAACTATTTTCCCACTAAAATGTTATTAAATAATAAATATTACTACATCAGGGCTTCTCAAACACAGTCTTTTGTTACACCCTCCAAGGTTTTAAAAGATGTGAGCCCTACTATGTAAATGTTTAACATTTTACAGGACACTTCATAAAAGATGTCTTCATGTTAAGTTACAATAGTAAACTAACACTGGAGTAAAAATTTCTCTTGGCTGCATAGCTCAGTGAGTTAAGTTCCTGATCACAAAAACAGGGGTCAGGAATCTGATTCCCAACTGTACTGGGAGAAAGAGCCAGTCTCTGCAGCCTTATACAAGGTCTATAGCTCCAAAGTAGACCCAGAAGAAAAAAATTAATACACCACTTTGGAGTACTTTATACCTAGGAAATGGGGGCTGAGGTCATCATAAGTCAGAATTGATAGGCACACAAACAACATCGTTCTTAACAATGTTCTAGTCAACACTACTCTCATAAAATCCTAGAAAGGCCTATGATGAACAAGACGAGCACTGCCATGCAACAGAATAAAGTTATGTTATGCATAAAAAAAATCAGATGGGGAAACAGGGAAATGTAGGAGTTAATATCTGAACAGTTCAGTGTTGGCTGATGAGAACCATAAGCAGACTTTGGACTCTTGGCTGTAATATGGCCATTGGCCAAGTTAGCATGGAAATGGCGAAGATAAAGGTAAAGGCTAGCATGGTTGGCTCAGTGTAAACTGTATCTTTGAGATCAGTTGAGAAAAACAGTAGGTACTAATTAATGTCAATATATAAATCTAAGCAGTATTATTACTATAAATGTGTGCAAAGACAGAACTGTAACTTTAACTACATGTATTAACTACAGTGGTGCCTCGCATAGCGATCGCTCCGTTTAGTGACAAAATCACTTTGCGACGCATTTTTTGTGATCGCAAAAGCGATCGCTTTGCGATGTTCCCTATGGGGGAATTTCCCTTTGCGATGATCGGTTCCCTGCTTCGGGCACCGATCATCACAAAGCAATGTTTAACAGCTGATCGGCGGTTTCAAAATGGCCACCGGGTAAACAAAATGGCCGCCTGCTGTTTTCTGGGACAGATTCCTCGCTTAAGAGGCACCAAAAATGGCCGCACTATGGAGGATCTTCGCTGAACTGTGAGTTTTAAGCCCATAGGAACGCATTAGTCGCGTTTTGATGCGTTTCTATGGGCTTTTTTAATATCGCATAGCGACGTTTTCGTTCTGCAGCGATTTTTGCAGAACGAATTAACATCGCAATGCGAGGCACCACTGTACATGTTAAAAGACAAACACACACACAAAAATGTACCACCAGAGATCAATGAATGTGGCAAGGAAAATGAAAAGAAAACAAGGGAATATCCAGCTAGCAGTGAGCCTGGGAATATTAAATGATCAACTACTAAACTGCACAGAATACATGCTGATCATGTTAGAAAAAGACTCCCTGACTGAAGAAAGTTTCTTATAGAACACTTCAGTATTGTTATAACGAAGTCTTAACAATACACTGTTATGAAAATCCCCATTTCATGCTAAACTATCTTACCATGGTAAGACAAAATACAATGCCAAATCCATCACATTCATCAAATATAAACATAAAATCTGTTACAGAAAGAAGAGTCAAAGACAAATAAGATCTTACAGAAAGAAAGCATGGACTTGTCAGATGTTCAGATTTTTATAATCATAATTTTAAAACTTATAACATGAAAACAAGAAATGTAAAAGATTTTCTGCTCCTTTACAATGCAGTAAGCTATGCTGTAATGATTAAAATACAGTACATATTTTAACCTTGATGATCTAAACTGAATCCAAATTAGTCAAATACCATTATAAAACCTGAAGGTAAAATACTAAGACTATACTCTCATTAGAAAAGGCATTCAATACGGTATTACGGAATGTATTCTAAACTGGAGCATTTATTCCTGGAAAACGGCAAATTCTGCCAACATTATCTCAATTTCTTAGGCAGCAACAGACAGTAATACTGTATACAGTATTGAATACAATGGAACCTAATTCTGAGCAAGCGTGCATTTGTCTCCACTGTTAATTTCTGTATTACAATACAAACAGATCAGGAACTATTTTTAAAGACTATTATATCATTAGACACAAATATCTGCAAGAACAAAAAACTACATTAAAAGGTATCTCTTCTAAATAAATAACATCAAAACAAGAACAAAATTTGTAATTTTTAGAAAAATTGTGCACAGTATATGTGAAAGCAGAACATTTTCTGAAAGCAAAACAGATACACTGTTAACTGATCTTGCAACAAAGATAACCTAGGTGGGACACACTGCATCAAATAAATATTTACATTATCTTTTAAAGCTATAAAAATAAAATTTTATTTTTTTAAATATGATGCAGTTTAGCCTCTCAAGTTACAAACAACAATGTAGATTAAGGGCCTGAGTTTGACTATAGCGCAGTGATGGCGAACCTATGGTACGCGTGCCACTGCTGGTACGCAGAGTCCTCTCTGCGGACACACAAGCCATAAGTAGCCGGATTGCTATTCCCACCACCACCTGCAGCCAAACCTGAGGAGGCAGCTGCAGCCATGGCGCTGGCGCTTGGACTGATGGCGGGCCAGGATCTGGAGCAGCTCGTGCTGGCGGCGGATCCAGAGTGGGGTCTCGAGGCACCTCCATGCCTGGGATTCCCCCTTCCGCCGCCACTTCCGGTTCTGCCTGCCACCTGCTGTGTCCCCCCCCCCCCCAAGTTTGGGCACACAAGCCCAAAAAGGTTCACCGTCGCTGCTATAGAGTGTTGCAAAGTACAACAGCTTTAGTTATTACTCTATAGGAGCTATCTTCACTCAAGGAAACAACTGAAAGCAATCCCATAGATATCAATTCGTCTTCCAAGAATTCATAAAACTATTAGCAAAAAAAAACAAAAAAAAAACAGCTCCAGGAATTATTTGAGATATGGAAAAAAGGTCTGATCAAAGGTGTTATTTCTCATCTCCCTACATTGCTGTTAGAAAGCATGTCTATCTTAAGACACAGTTCCAGTTTCAGGGCTGCAAATTTCTGTGATTACATCTTCTAGACTCTCCCACAAATTATCATACACCTCTGCCTTCAGATTATGTACAAGGATCGCATGGCTTTTTTTACTTGAAAAAATGAATTATGAAATATATAAATATCGATGTATAATAGTGTGTGTGTTTCTTTAAAAACGTATTATGTTTGTGTGTGTGTGTGTGTATACACACACACACACACACAAAATTAGATCTAGGGGACTTATTCCCAGTATAGTGTAGCCTCAGTAGATTGGCTGTAGGACTGCAGCCACACAGAGCAATCCGAAGTAGAGGAGGGCTTCTTGCTGCCATAATTGTCACAACCGGTTGCAATTCCCTGCCAGTTCGTAACAGCTAAGTGAGGTAGAAGGCTTGGCAGCCTCCAAAAACAAAACAAAGCACACCTTGTAGGTTGACTGAAAATACAAGAGATAAGCATACCACTTCTAGTGTAATTTGTAGGGACCACTGCAGAGGCACAATGGGACTTGGACCCTGCAAAATCCACAGCATGCCCTCACTAAGTTCCAGAGAACTTTATCTGGGTCCCAATCACTCATAATATATCACCAGTAGGTTAGCAAGCCACTGCATCCTGGGAAGATCTCTAGCTTACTGCCTACACAGAGAGGTCTACAACATCCTACACCTTGTCAGCTGTTCTGAAACTGCAAACTCAGGATGAAGTGCTATGATCTCTGGGAGGACATCTCATAGGATATGTAAAAATCACGCCCTTCAAGAGGTGAGAGAAAGAGATCCACCCCTGGAAGTAAAGATCCAGCTTTGGAAACCTTCCTCAGCCATCTATAGGGGCCACTTCTATTCAAACACTAGAGATGTAGAAAAGGTGGCACACTAGTGAAAAGGCTAGAAGTTATAAATCTGCACGGTGCACAGCTTTTCTTGTCTTCAGGTCACTCCTGTACCAAGCAAGTGACAGATCTACACCAACTAGCCCAGATTAGTTCCCTCTCTTCAAAATTAGTGAGAGGAAATGTATAAAAAGAAAAACAACACACACATACATGAAGGAATGACACTTCTTTTTCACTTCCCCCCTCCTAGCATGAGCCTTGGCAGTGCTTCAGATATCCACAAATCTTCTCAGAGCAGCAGACTGATTTATTAATATTTCACAATTAGCACCCAGATACCTATTTAATAATGAGTATGCAACATTAAATCAATTCAGACTTAGAATAACCTTCTCAGGGTTTTCTGGTATAAAGTACTGTGAAGCGCTTTACCAGTCCATCCTGGTAGTGATCTGTAACCAAGTAGTTCACTCAAGGCTAGGTGACAGGGCATATAATTCTGCTGGACACACAAACTAGGGGAGATTTTAGATGGACAGGCACAGAGGGATTAAAACTCCCAGGCCTTAACTACACAGCCATGCACTCCAACCTATTGAGCTATATCAGCTCACCAAGTTACACAGGTGTAAAGCAGCTATGTCAAATATTCTTTTAGTGGTTTTTCCTTTCAAATATTTTACATATGGTAAACAAGCAGCCTGATCCACACTCCTTCAACTGCTGAGAGATCTCTAATTCTTTCATAGCAATGTGTTCATATTTGATTATTATATGCATTTTGGCCGAAACTTAAGTTTTAACTTTTGCCAGCCCAAAATCAGAATCAGTGCAGTTGCTTCTTGTAGTTTATTTTTGATCACACATTCTACAAATATTAAGTAAAATGGGATTACTGGAGGTGAGGGAGGGGAGAATCAAAAGCATGTTTAGCTACTGGAAAATAAGAAAATATTCTAAAGTGCCTGACAATGGGATGGCAAGAGAATGAACAAACCAAATAGGTTAAAAGATAAAACCACAAATGTAGCCATTTAAAACAATTTACAGCAACATCCTGCATGTGTCCACTCAGAAGATCCTCTGAATTCAGTGTGACTACTCCCAAGAAAATAATTAGAGTATATCTCAGAGGATAACCATGTTAGTCTGTGGTAGTAAGAACAAATGTGTAGTGATATATCAAAAATAAACCATATTTATTTGTCATAAATCTTCACTGGCTGCAGTCTAGTCCTTCAGATATATAAAGAAGTGGGTTATCAATCACAGTTCTTTAGCCTTTGCAATGACTTAAGGCTCTTGCTCTATTTGGGATTGTGGGTTTATTCCACAACGGCTTACTTATGAGCGGTCACTGTTAAAAATGCAGTGCTAATAAGGATTTCAAAATGCACAGATTGTGATCAGTTGTTTTCGGCTCTAAGAAAACACAAATTAAGGTTTGATTTAAAGGGAGCCGACTATGACGCGAAGATAAAGCTAAGCTAAAATAACCACGGGCATACTCCTAAATCTGAGAAAGGAGGCCTCCCAAGGTGTGGACAGAACTACTACAGAAAACCCGTTTGAATTCAAGCACATTTTTTCCCTTTCCACGGCACAAAGGAAGGGGCGAGGAAGGAAGGAAGGGTCATCGTGAAATCCTCGGGCGCCTCTCACCGAGCTTGCCGCCGTGGCCCGACGGCCTTTTAAAATCGTGAGCTGCCCTTTTCTCCGGTTTCTCTCTCTGTCCCGCTCCGAGGCCCGAGAAGAAAAACGGAAAGCTTTTCCGAGCTCCTCTCCACAGAAGCCTCCCGAGATAAAGGAGGGCGCGGGGGCGGGTGGCGGAATTTATAGCCACCTTCACCGATGGCCTTCGGAACGTCACCCGATTGTGAGATCAGCCCCGTTTCACGACGTCGGTCCCGTCTGTGACGATGCCGCTTGGAAGCGGGAGGGCGAGAAGAAACCGCCCCCGCGGACTCCGAGAGGGAGTCGGGCTTCTTCGCCAACCCCCGTTCACCTCAACCTCGCCTCATTTTCCTTTCCCCTGCACGCCGTTTCCCTCGCCCGCCTTCCCTCCCTCCCTCCATTTTCCCTGCCAGGCCCGACGCGCTCGGTTCGCCCGCCCGCTCGCCCCCCTCACTCACCGAAGAGGAGAGAAAGGAGGCTCGCGGAGGGGGCAAGGGTTGAGGGAAAGAGCCGAGCTGCCAACTCGGGGCTGCCGCCTCAGCCGAGACGACCGCTCGCAGAAGCAGCAGAAACACCAGCAGCAGGGACAAGGGTGGTGGCGGCAGCCGCCATTTCCTCCTTCTCTCCTCCTCACGGTTGCTCTCCACAGCGATAGGCGGGGAACGAACTTGTTGCTCCGCCCACGCCGAGGCAAGAGAAACCGTCGCCAAAATGGCCGCCCGGGGAAGGGGGAGGGGCAGGCGCACGCGCAGAAGAGGGCGCGCGAGAGGAGGCGAAGGCGGCCGCTCTGGCCCTCACACTCAGGTATACACACTGGCATTTGGGAGGACTCGGCGAGATTTTTTTTTTTTACCACAAGAGCGGGGAAAGGGATTTCATCCGGCTGAGATGAAGAGATCCTGTTTTTGTGTGTGTGTGAAGGAACGAAGCTAGTGGCGAACACGATCCAAGATGTATGGATCGAACAATGGGCACACACGCACGCACACGCACACACACAAACATTTTAGGATGTATTAGCATAAAGTATAGTCTTCAAATCCCATGAAGTGCTAGTCCCTCTCTATTCAGCACTGGTTAGGCCTCGCCTTGAGTCTTGTGTCCAGTTCTGGCCACCGCACTTGAAGAAGGATGCTGACAAACTGGAACAAGTTCAGAGGAGGGCGACAGGGATGATCAGAGGGCTGGAAACCAAGCCTTATGAGGGAAAGACTGAACGAACTGGGCATGATTAGCCTTGAGAAAAGAAGGAACGGGAGATAGGATAGCATTTTTCTACAGTAGGGCCCCCACCTCTGCTGAGTAACGGTTCCAAGCCCTCCCCATGCTGAAAATCATGGATAATAGCAAATGCAATCGGTAGGTAGCTCTATCATTGATCATCCCCAAGCGCAGGACATGCAACAAGAGGATCAAGGAAGCCAGATTTCAGTTGAGTATCAGGAAAAAAATTCCTAACTGTTAGAGCAGTATGACAATAGAACTGATTACCTCAGGAGGTGGTGAGTGTTTCAGAGCTGGAGGCATTGACGAGAAAATTGGACAGCTGTCCCATTTGCTTTGATTGGGTTTCCTGCACTGAGCAGGAGGGTTTGGACTTGATGGCCTTAAGTATTCTTATCTATGGAAAAGTGCTACTGTAATTGTCCAAGAGGTCTTAAGTCCTTGCCAGGTGTGAAACGCCACATTGACTCCCACAATTTGCTACTTGTGTCTACTAACCAACCATTGTCTCTTGGAGCCATGTAGAAATATTTGCCACCTACTTTCAATCTAATGTCTGAAGAAGTGGATTTGGTCCACAAAAGCTCACATTAAAATATAGCAGTTAATCTTTAAGATGCTGAAAAGTTTTTGTCTTTGTTATTCTGTTATGCTTCTTGTCTGATACAGTGTAAAAGGGAGTATTAAGTACACCAAGTTTCTAGTAATCAATGTAAAACAAAAACAAAAAATGGTTAAAATTCTAGAAGGGTAGTGTGGAGTGTTTGATACGTAAAAGTGCCTTGTAGTTTGTTTGAATCATAAACTTCCACAATTACTGGGCTCATTTCACTTCAGAAGCCTTATAATCTTTAAAAAGGTCTTCTCTGATTTGTGATGCAGCATATGTATAAAAATAACTGTGCATCAAATCAAAACTCACTTTTTGTCAAAGTCCCAACATAATGAGTAGGGTGGCCTTGTTACATAAGTTAAAAGTAAAATGGGAAGTTCTCACTGTTGAGAAACCAAACAAATGAATGTGAAGTGTTATTCTTAACATTCTATTGCTAGTTACTTTGCATATGTCACTTTGCTGTAAACTCTGCTAGTAATTCCTACATCCATTCACACTACTATAGTTTCTTTTCAACTGAATAATACATAATCTGACATGAAGGAGAAAAAGATTTGTCCTTCTGCTCATTTGTGTCAGTGTATCAACTTGTAATATAAAAACAGTATTAGTGTATTTGCATGGCTTTGCATACTTGCCAAGATTTCTCAGAGGTAGAAAGAACATTTGTGGTTTGATCACATGAATTTATTTTCCAATCGTTTGGCTGTGCTAAAATCACATGTCTGTTTCCTCCAAGTTGCAGGGTGATCTAATCTGCACAATTCTTGGTTCTGTTGCGGGGTGATAGTGGTTCTACTTCTTAACAAAGTTGACAATTCCTTCTTTGGAGTTCCCGTTGTCTTACCCCATATTATTATCAGGTATACATGCATGAATTCACATATATTTTAGAATATATAGCTGCACAGGATCTTTGGACCATAGCTGTAGGGTGCCTGCATGGATTTGACTCACATGCATAACTATTTCACAAGGGAAGATTTTATCGAACACACAAGAAACCAAAATCTGCACAATAGTTGCATTGTTTTAATGTGCTGTCATGTTCTTCTGATTTATAACAACCCTAACTGCATTTTTTCGCTATGTGAGATGTTGAAGAAGTGTTTTACAATCGCCATATTGCAATGGCAGAGATTTCAACCCAAACCCTAACCTCATACATTACCAACTATATCACACTGGCTACCAGTTATTGTGTTGGGGAATAGCAAATATGATGATATACTGTATTATGTGTTATCAAATTGGAACTGATTTTATCAACCTTAATAGTAGGGCTTTCAAGGTAACATATTTAAAGAGTGGTTTTACCTGTTCCATACATTGCCATATATTTCCATGGCCAAGTGGAATTCGAACCCAAGACTGCTTCTGATCCTACTCCTTCTACTACATCCCGCTAGGTATTATGATATACTTAGGTTCATAAATGGCAAGTAGTAAATGAACGAAGAATATAAGTAGATCATAAAATATATTATTATTATTATTATTATTATTATTATTATTATTATTATTATTATTATTATTATTATGATTATGATTATGATTATGATTATGATTATGATTATGATTATGATTATGATTATGATTGATTGATTGATTGATTGATTGATTGATTGATTGATTGATTGATTGATTGTATTTATACCCCGCCTATCTAGTCATTTCGACCACTCTAGGCGGCTGAGAAATACTAACTCAAAAGGCTGAGAAGTCTCTAGATCCATACAGCTGCAAGTTCTGGACTGGATTTACATTCCAGGAGGTAGCAAAGGTTATAGGAATAAATAAAACATAGTCTTCAGGGGTTGCTAGTAGGAGAAAGAAGGGAAGGGATAATCAGATCTTTTCCTGATATATACTGTATGAATCAAAGAAAGAATGGGGTGCAGAAGGATGTTGCTAATGATCAGGGGAAAGGAACAATAGCAGACAAATAACCCTGCCTCAGGTGATTTTCTCATCAATAGGACCTTACTGTCAGCTGCAGGATGTGGGCACTTACCCTCAACCCAACAATCAAGTCAGTGTCCCCATATCTTTAATAGTGATGGTAATTGTGCTTTTGTTTAGTTCTTAAGTGTGTCTGATGGAGCAGCCAGGCCCTCCTGTCTTCTGCTGCCTCCTGGAGTTTGGTCAAAATCATGTTGGTCCCTTGGATGACACTGTCCAGCCATCTCATCCTCTGTTGTCTCCTTCTCCTCTTGCCTTCACCCTTTTCCAACATCAGGGTTTTTTGTCGTGACCCCATGGACCAGAGCACACCAGGCCCTCCTATCAGGGTTTTTTAGGTACAGACAAATCATTCCGACTTACAGTTGTGTTCAAAATTATTCAACCCCCAATGCTGTAAAGGGGTTTAGGGACTATAGTGTACATTTGGAATTGTATTCAGAATGAAATCCTACAAGGACGTTTTAAAGAACCAAATGCAACTAAAATAACATCAATTGTTTATGTAATACAGTAGTAAATGTTTCTTTTGTGGTTTCTTCATTGCCACAATTATTCAACCCCTTAAAGACTACCACTCTGAAGAAGAGAGGTTCATTCAGGTGTTTTCGATCAGGTATTGAAAACACCTGTGGATGTCACCGAGCACCATAATAAGCACCAATTAGGCAGCTTTAAAATGACTGTGATACTCAGCTCCTTCTAGACATTTACTGGTGTGGTTACAAACATGGTGAAGTCAAGAGAATGGTCCAGGAAGACAAGAGAAGAGGTGATTTGTCTTCACAGGAAGGGCAATGGCTATAAGAAGATTGCAAAGAAGTTAAACATACCAAGAGACACCATAGGAAGCATCATTCGCAAATTCAAGGCAAAGGGCACTGTTGAAATGCTACCTGGTCGTGGAAGAAAGAAGATGCTGACTTCGACTGCTGTGCGCTACCTAAAGCGTAGAGTGGTGAAAAGTCCCCGTGTGACTGCTGAGGAACTGAAAAAAGATTTGTCAGATGTGGGTATAGAAGTTTCAGCTCAGACAATAAGGCGCACACTGCGTAATGAAGGTCTCCATGCCAGAACCGCCAGGCGCACCCCCTTGCTGTCTCCCAAGAATAAGAAGAGTCGACTGCAGTATGCCAAAAGTCATGTGGGCAAACCACAAAAGTTGTGGGATAGTGTTCTGTGGACTGATGAAACAAAATTAGAACTGTTTGGGCCCATGGATCAACGCTATGTTTGGAGGAGGAAGAACAAGGCATATGACGAAAAGAACACCTTGCCTACTGTGAAGCATGGCGGAGGGTCAATAATGCTTTGGGGCTGTTTTGTTTCTGCAGGTACAGGGAAGCTTCAGCGTGTACAAGGTACCATGAATTCTCTTCAGTACCAGGAGATATTGGATGAAAATGTGATGCAGTCCGTCACACACCTGAGGCTTGGGAGACGTTGGACCTTTCAACAGGACAATGATCCCAAGCATACCTCCAAGTCCACTAGAGCATGGTTGCAGAGGAAAGGCTGGAACATTTTGGAGTGGCCATCGCAGTCACCAGACTTAAATCCGATTGAAAACCTCTGGTGGGACTTAAAGAAAGCAGTTGCAGTGCGTAAGCCTAAGAGTTTGACTGAACTGGAGGCTTTTGCCCATGAAGAATGGGCGAAGATACCCGTAGATCGCTGCAAGACACTTGTGTCAAGCTATGCTTCACGTTTAAAAGCTGTTATAACTGTAAAAGGATGTTGTACTAAGTACTAAGATTGAATGTCACTTGGGGGTTGAATAAAAACTAATAATGATGTGAGCACAGAAAAGACATTTGTGGTTATTTCATTATAAACTTAAGGTTATATTTCTCTGACCTACAAGTGCCTCTTTCATGTAAATGTAAGCAAGATGACTGAATGATCAAAATCAATGTCAAAATGGCCAAAACATTCAATTTCAGTGGGGGTTGAATAATTTTGAACACAACTGTAAAGTGTCCCTATGAATTGATTTCCAAAGCAGTAGCTTTGTTAGTCTGCCTGAGCATGTTGGCAAAATTAAAAGGGGGCTTGGGAGAGAAAGAAAAGAGAATGAGAGCCAACATAGCTATTTTAAACACTGTTTAACTGTGAACTTTTGTGGATCAAAATCCACTTCTTCAGACAGCATCAACACCACAAAGTGGATTTTGACTGATAAAATCTCACACTAAAATAACTCGATTAGTCCGTAAAATGTCACAACATTTTGCCTCTTCTCTCTAATTTATTCTTCCTTTCCTCCCCTCCCCTTTAATTTTGCCATCACCATATTAATTCCAAATTATCCTATCACCAAAACCTTACTCAAGTCTTGCGAACTAAAGGCTGTGGCTTATTCAATCAATCCATTTGTCTTTTCCTAGTGCCATCCACCCATTACTGGTCTTCCTTTATTTTATTTTATTTTATTTTATTTTATTTTATTTGTTTGTTATTATTTGTTTGTTTGTTTGTTTGTTTGTTTGTTTGTTTGTTTAATATCCTGCCTATCTGGTCAATATGACCACTCTTTTGTACTGGTGTGCAAAGTCCTCTTGCATTAATTTACATGGCACAAAGATGATACCATCATCTGGAACAGACTTGATAGCATGCAATTCTTACTGATGTTACACCATAGTAAATGTGCTGGGTGTTCTGCACTGGCAACAAGGACTGTGCAAGTCAGTTGCTTGGTGTAAATGTTGATTGACTGTGCAATGCGCTGACAGATGTGCTTCAAGGACAGCATTTTTGCCTCAACACAGTTGTATCACTAGCATAACATTAAATGACATCAAGTGTTCAATCTACAGAAGATAGCTTCTTCTGGATGTGTTAACTCCAACACCACAAGTCACATGAAATAATATTTTAAAAATAATTTAATGTACATATTTTGCTCACTATGCAGAAGGGGATTTTCCTTGTTGCAGCACCCAGCATGTTGGAATGATTTCCCCAATTGAGATTAGGCAGACTCACATATTTAAATTATTTCCATCATCTACGAAGGACCTAGCCGCTAACCTAGCATTCTCCTGATTACTTTTTTCGTTGTTAGCACTACCAGTTGCCGTGGGGGTTTAATGAACTATTGTTTATTGTCTGTTTTTTATTTTATCTATTTCTTTTACCTACTACATATTTTATGGGTTTTTTTTTTTCATTTGTAAACCACTTTGGAATTTTTAAAGAAAGAGCGTCTGTAAGACTGACGGTGAGAACAAGATTCCTCTCACAGGAATGCAGTCCCTCCCATTTCCTGCTGACAAGGAGGTGCAACCGGCTCCTCGTATTCCCCCTTCCAGGACGATAAGACCACCTGAAACAGACCTGGGGATTGTAGAAGAGAAGTTGAAAGAAATGACCATTAAAGTAAGCGGGAATGTTTTGGCGGGAATGGAATGACAGACAGCCCCGGGTAGAGGTAGAGGCAGGGCTTGTGGATATAAAGAGGGGAGACATGAACCTGCCTCATGGTTGGGAGCGGATGGGGTTGGAAGATCCATGGATGGGGAAGGTAGAAAAACTAAGAGTCCCAAAGGAGGAGGTGGATGCTAGAAGAATTGAGAGCACCCCTAAACCATCTTATTGGGGTGAAGGAGAGACAAAGGAGTGGAGAAGGAAGTTAAGGGAAGAGAAGGAAAAGGTGGAGAGAGAGAGGAGAGAAAGATTGGAATGGTGGATGATCGAGCGGAGGATTCCCCCTCAGGAGACCAGGTTTGAACAGATGACCGGGACAAAGACACAGTCCCCTTACTGGAAGGGGAGACAGGACAATTATTGAACACGGACTTTACACTGGACTGGCCAGGCCCCTGGAAAGTTCAGGGGTGTAACCCCTATAAAGTTGAAGAGTGGAAGCCCCCATCTAACCCCAGTTGTTAGAGGGAAGAAATGACTGCAATACCTTTGCTGACAGAGGCTATTTTTTTAAAACAATCCAATAAATGGTTGTTGTGGGTTTTTCGGGTTCTTTGGCTGTGTTAGAACCCAAAAAACCCACAACAACTATCAGATCCCAGCCGGGAAAGCCTTCGAGAATACAATCCAATAAATGTTACACCAATTTCTAAACCGAGGAAGTCTGCCAATTTATTTGAAGAAAAACCGGAGCCTGACCCCAAACCCTCACAACGTCACAGAAAGGGCCTTCAATAAATAAATAAATAAATAAATAAAAGACAAAATAACAAAGGCAAAAAAGCTGCATCTTGCCAAACTATTTGTCCTTATGCCGTCTAGGGGCCTGTTTTTTTTTATTTATTTAAATACAGTGGACCCTCGACTTACAGACGACTCGACTTACAGACTTTTCGAGTTATAGACTTCTCTGGCTGAAAAATTTAGGTTCGACTTGCAGCCGGAGAATCAACCTACAGACCAGAAAAAAACAAAAATGGAACAAAAATGGAAAAAAAACCAGCCGGTTACGGATTAATCGGTTTTCAATGTATTGTAGGTCAATGGAGACTCGACCTACAGACTTTTCGACCTGCAGCCACCGTTCCAATACGGATTAATTCCGTAAGTAGAGGGTCCACTGTAAGTGGGAAATAAGGTCCTTTTAGTGCTTTAAACATGGCAAGACTTCTGCCACATTCTCTAGAGCAGTGATTTCCAACCTTGAATAATTCAGGTGATTTATAGTTCAATTCCCAGAAGCCTTCACCACCAGCTGTGCTTGCCAGGGTTTCTGGGAGTTGCAGTCCAAGAACACCTGGGTTACCCAAGGTTGGAAATGTTGCTACGTTTGGATAAAGTATTAAAACTGCTGTTCTAGAGGGTACAAAAATATTGCATTTCATTAGGCCCATCGCAAAAAAAAAACCCCACTAAATTGGTGGTGGATAACTATAACTACAAACTTGTTGCCAATGTTCCATTTTTAAGGAAGCTAGTGGAAAGGGCAGTGGCTGATCAGCTACCGGCACTCTCAGGAAACTGATGCCCTCGGCCCCATCCAGCCTGGGTTCAGGCTCCATCACGGCATAGGGATAGCACTGGTCACTTTGCAAGAGGGCTTTCTGAGAGAGGCTGACAGAAGCAAAATGTTCCTGTATTTGTGAAGGCTTTCACTGCCAGGATCTAATGGTTGTTGTAGGTCTTTCAGGCTGTTTGGCCAAGTTCTGGAGGTTTTTCCTTCCTAACGTTTCATCAGTCTCTGTGGCTGGCATCTTCAGAGGAACAGGAGTCAGAACTCTGTCTGTGTCCTAAATGTCCCTGTTGGACCTCCTCGCTCTCTCAGCAGCCTTTGATACTGTTGACCACGGGCTCCTCCTGGGGAGGGTCTCTGGGTCAGGGCTTGGTGGCTTGGCTTTGTCCTGGCTCCGGTCTGTCCTCGAGGACTGGACTCAGAGAGTGAAACTTGGGGAGATGGTGTCGAACCCCTTGAACTCTCAATTGTGGAATCCTCTAGGGGTTGATGATCTCTCTGTTGCTATTTAACATCTACATGAGACCGCTGGGGGAGGCCATCAGGAATTTTGGAGCATCATGTCACCAGTACAATAATGATTTTCAGCTCTTTCTGTCGTCCCACCCTTCTGCAGTGGATGCTGTCCTGTCCCTTAAGCCCTGCCTGGATGCCGTGCTGGGGTGAATGAGGGACAATAGACTGAGGATGAACATATAGATGTTATGTTTCAATTAGCCCCCTCATATATTGAAACAAATCTGCACAATATCCAACGAAAAGAATGGAGTATATTTCCATTGTATGTGTGAACTGTACAGCACAGAGATTAAAAACCTGAAATAAATGGTCACCAAACCTGTCCCTCTAGTTAGTCTGTTTATATTACCTACTAGATTCAGTCAGTGTGGTGTTCACATGAATGTAAAAGAGCACTTAGGGCTCTAATCTTCTAAGTTTTTAATACAGTATGGAATCTCTGAGGCGGAAATAATCAGTGGGATGCTTAAATAAATCTAACAGCACCAGCCTTTACTCAAGGCTTACCCTGTACAGTACTTTGCTCAAAGTGACGCTGTCTAGGGGGCGGGGTAGAAATCTTAAACAAACAAACAAACAAATAAATAAATAAATAAATAAATAAACAAACAAACAAACAAATAAACAAACAAACAAACAAACAAACAAACAAAACAAATAAAATACAGGGAAGACTCAATGATTTAACCTGTCCATGGAGCTCCAAAAAATTTTTTGGGGGGGAATTACAAGTCCCATAATCCCTTGCCACTGTTTATACTAGCGATGGCTAATGGGAGTTGTCTCCTTCATGGATTGCTGCCTTGTCGTGGCGAAGGGGCTTGAGTAACTCAGAGAAGCTATGGGCTATGCCGTGCAGGGACACCCAAGACGGACAGGACATAGTGGAGAGTTCTGACTAAACGCAATCCACCTGGAGTAGGAAATGGCAAGCCACTCCAGTATCTTTGCCAAGAACGCCCCATGATCAGAAACAAAAGGCTAAAAGATATGACGCTGGAAGATGGGCCCCTCAGGTCGGAAGGCGTCCAGCATGCTACTGAGGAAGAGCGGAGGACAAGTACAAGTAGCTCCAGAGCTAATGAAGTGGTTGGGCCAAAGCCGAAAGGACGCTCAGCTGTGGACGTGCCTGGAAGTGAAAGGAAAGTCCAATGCTGTAAAGAAAAATACTGCATAGGAACCTGGAATGTAAGATCTATGAACGTTGGGAAGCTGGAGGTGGTCAAACAGGAGATGGCAAGAATAAACATCGACATCCTGGGCATCAGTGAACTAAAATGGACAGGAATGGGCGAATTCGGCTCAGATGATTATCATATCTACTACTGTGGGCAAGAATCCCGTAGAAGGAATGGAGTAGCCCTCATAGTCAACAAAAGAGTGGGAAAAGCTGTAATGGGATATAATCTCAAAAATGATAGAATGATGTCAATACGAATCCAAGGCAGACCATTCAACATCACAATAATCCAAGTTTATGCACCAACCAGCATTGCTGAGGAGACTGAAATTGAACAATTCTATGAAGATTTACAACACCTTCTAGAACTGACACCAAAGAAAGATGTTCTTCTCATTCTAGGGGACTGGAATGCTAAAGTAGGGAGCCAAGAGATAAAAGGAACAACAGGGAAGTTTGGCCTTGGAGTTCAGAACGAAGCAGGACAAAGGCTAATAGAGTTTTGTCAAGAGAATAAGCTGGTCATCACAAACACTCTTTTCCAACAACACAAGAGGTGACTTTATACATGGAAATCACCAGATGGGCAATATCGAAATCAGATTGATTATATTCTCTGCAGCCAAAGATGGAGAAGCTCTATACAGTCAGCAAAAACAAGACCTGGAGCTGACTGTGGTTCTGATCATCAGCTTCTCATAGCAAAGTTCAAGCTTAGACTGAAGAGAGTAGGAAAAACCACTGGGCCACTCAGGTATAATCTAAACCAAATCCCTTATGAATACACAGTGGAAGTAAAGAACAGATTTAAGGAACTAGATTTGGTGGACAGAGTGCCTGAAGAACTTTGGATAGAGGCTCGTAACATTGTCCAGGAGGCAGCAACAAAAACCATCCCAAAGAAAAGGAAATGCAAGAAAGCAAAGTGGCTGTCCAACGAGGCCTTAGAAATAGCAGAGAGGAGAAGGGAAGCAAAATGCAAGGAAGATAGGGAAAGTTACAGAAAATTGAATGCAGACTTCCAGAGAATAGCAAGGAGAGACAAGAGGGCCTTCTTAAATGAACAATGCAAAGAAATAGAGGAAGATAACAGAAAAGGAAAGACCAGAGATCTGTTCAGGAAAATTGGAGATATTAGAGGAACATTTTGCGCAAAGATGAACATGATAAAAGACAAAAATGGGAGGGACCTAACAGAAGCAGAAGATGTCAAGAAGAGGTGGCAAGAATACACAGAGGAATTATATCAGAAAGATTTGGATATCCCGGACAACCCAGACAATGTAGTTGCTGACCTTGAGCCAGACATCCTGGAGAGCGAAGTCAAGTGGGCCTTAGAAAGCATGGCTAACAACAAGGCCAGTGGAGGTGATGGCATTCCAGTTGAACTATTTAAAATCTTGAAAGATGATGCTGTTAAGGTGCTGCATTCAATATGCCAGCAAGTTTGGAAAACTCAACAGTGGCCAGAGGATTGGAAAAGATCAGTCTACATCCCAATCCCAAAGAAAGGCAGTGCCAAAGAATGCTCCAACTACCGTACAATTGCACTCATTTCGCACGCTAGCAAGGTTATGCTCAAAATCCTGCAAGGTAGGCTTCAGCAGTATGTGGACCGAGAACTCCCAGAAGTACAAGCTGGATTCCGAAGAGGCAGAGGAACTCGAGACCAAATTGCTAACTTGCGCTGGATTATGGAGAAAGCCAGAGAGTTCCAGAAAAATATCTACTTCTGCTTCATTGACTATGCAAAAGCCTTTGACTGTGTGGACCACAGCAAACTATGGCAAGTTCTTAAAGAAATGGGAGTGCCTGATCACTTTATCTGTCTCCTGAGAAACCTATATGTGGGACAGGAAGCAACAGTTAGAACTGGTCATGGAACAACTGAGTGGTTCAAAATTGGGAAAGGAGTACGGCAAGGCTGTATATTGTCCCCCAGCGTATTTAACTTATATGCAGAATACATCATCCGGAAGGCTGGACTGGAAGAAACCCAAGCCGGAATTAAGATTGCCGGAAGAAATATCAACAACCTCCGATATGCAGATGATACCACTCTGATGGCAGAAAGTGAGGAGGAATTAAAGAACCTTGTAATGAGAGTGAAAGAGGAGAGTGCAAAAAACGGTCTGAAACTCAACATCAAAAAAACTAAGATCATGGCCACTGGTCCCATCACCTCCTGGGAAATAGAAGGGGAAGATATGGAGGCAGTGTCAAATTTTATCTTCCTGGGCTCCATGATCACTGCAGATGGAGACAGCAGCCCTGAAATTAAAAGACGCCTTCTTCTTGGGAGGAAAGCGATGACAAATCTTGACAGCATCTTGAAAAGCAGAGACATCACCTTGCCGACAAAAGTCCGAATAGTCAAAGCTATGGTTTTTCCTGTCGTGATGTATGGAAGTGAGAGCTGGACCATAAAGAAAGCTGACCGCCGAAGAATTGATGCCTTTGAATTGTGGTGCTGGAGGAGGCTCTTGAGAGTCCCCTGGACTGCAAGGAGAACAAACCTATCAGTTCTAAAGGAAATCAACCCTGAATGCTCACTGGAAGGACAGATCCTGAAGCTGAGGCTCCAGTACTTTGGCCATCTCATGAGAAGAAAAGAGTCCTTGGAAAAAACCTTGATGTTAGGAAGGTGTGATGGCAAGAGGAGAAGGGGACGACCGAGGATGAGATGGCTGGACAGTGTCTGCGAAGCAACCAACATGAACCTGACACAACTCCGGGAGGCAGTAGAAGACAGGAGGGCCTGGCGTGCTCTGGTCCATGGGGTCACGAAGAGTCGGACACGACTAAACGACTAAACACACACACACAATGGGAGTTGTGGGCCAAAGCGAATGAGACCCTCGCACACCACAATTGCTCCCCATCCCCATTTAACACGGCCAGACCTCCTCCCAACACTTTTGTCTAAGATTGGCCGCTCTAGGATTTAGAGCCTGGAGGCTCTCGTCTACGAGAACTTTACCGGCTTTTAGGGCAACCTTTCTAAAACCACCTCCTTTAATCTCTATGGTTTACTGAGCCAGACGCCTCTCCCGTCTCTATGATCGCCAGCCTGATATGTGATTGGCGGCGGAAAGTTCTCGCGAGAAGCGCGGCCTGGCAAGTACGGGGTGGCGTACGCGCGCGTGCGCGCGGTGTCGACCGAAGAAAGAGGGCGGAGCGGCTGAAAGGGGCCTGGTGTCGGTGAGGTCGACGGCGGCTCGGTCGGTAGGTAAAATGGCGGCGGGGTCTTCCTGTGGGGGTGGAAAAGGCGGCCGCGGAGGCGGCGGCTCCTCCTTCTCAGGGGAGGGAAGCCAGAGGCGGTGGCGGAGGCGGCAGCAGCAGCAGCGAGGGGGGCTTGGAGGGAGCCATGTTGGGAGGTTTTCGGCGGCGGCGGCTGTGGTGTGAGGCCTGCTGGTGGGCGCCGCCCCCGCTTGGGCCGCCGCCGCCGGATGAGCGAGCGAAGTGACAGGCCGCCTCTCGGAGGGCCGGGCGGGAGGCCTTTCCCTCACGGGTGAGGGGGGCTTGGCTCCCTTTGCGCGGGCCCGGCTTCTTCCCGCCTCCCTGCGAGTCACGTCTGGATCAGCCGGGGCTCCTGCGCCCGCCCGCCATTCCTTCCTTCCTTCCTGGCGGGAAGGTTTCACCTTGCGAGTATTCCTAGAAATGCTTTTCTTTCACGCCCAGGATCTCGGGTTTAGGGGGCGGACCCGAGGGCGAAGCCTAGAAACGAGGAGCCCAGACCTTTATAGGCGAAGAGGGGTTTCCCAAATCACTGAAATATTTGAACGTCGGGAAAGGAAATCAGCCGCTCATGGCACTTGTTGTTACCACGATCGCCTCATTTTTTCTCCTCCAACTCCAGTTTAGTTTAAAGAAATCGACATTTTTGTGGCTTTGGAATATTTTAAGTTTGCTGAATGTGAATGGAGAGCCAGGGTGAGGAAGATTTTCACTCTGAATTAATTTTTCTCTGATGTACGATACATGTAATATACATTAAGGACGTTGCGTTTTACTTTTTAAGAGTTTGTGTTAGACAAGGATCTTTTAAACGGTTTTTAAATGGAGTTAAAATCAGTTCAGGGCACTGGTCTTTTTTTCTTTCTTAAAAAAACCGAGTCCGATGATATAACTGCACAGGCTCTAGAAAGAGTAGATTCACCACCTGTATCGAGTGCCACAAACAAGCTTAAGCTTTAAATGAAGTTTCTATGCATCTTATATTGAGAGGAACCTGGTTTTCAAATAGAGGAAAGAAAAGGCTGGTGTTCCATCAGCCTCTAAATAATTCCTTTGAATTGCTTGTAGCCACAGATTATTTCATCTGTATCATAAGGATTCCTGATTAGCACATAATTGTGAACTCCTGCTTTGGAGAACTTTCTCAATAGGGTCCACAATCCTTTGTGTATAGAGGCAACATAGAGGCAGTGTTATCCTTAGAGCCCCTAGAAAAGACTGTAGTGATTTTACAGTTTGGAATATAACAGATGGGGGGGGGGTCTACTTTAAAGAGGGAGATTCTAACAAATATTGCCAGATTATCTGCAACGGTTAGTTTGTAAGATTGTAAGAACCAGTAGCCTTGAAGTCTTATACAGCAGCTATTAGTTGAATGCAAGGCAGTATTTTGAGTTTAACCACCAGTTTTCAGCTATCACTTCCATACCTTCAGAAGAAGGTGGAGTTAATACAGTACATAGGAGCAATAGCAATTGCAGACTTGCAGTTGCAGCTTGCTCTTATAACAAAGCTACAGAGGGCATAATTACTGTTCCATTTTACAAAGAGGAAACTGAGGCTTATTGGTACACTTGGGCCCTCTTTATCACTACATGTGTATACTTTTAATTAAGTCCCACTGAAATTGTCCATAAGTTTGAGATGCATTATGCTATGTGACTTCAATAGTTTTGAGAATTTGCCAGTTAAGACTTGTATTCCATTAATTCCATTAGTTCAGTTACTTTTGATTCATGTTCCTTTGATGACAGATAAGTACTTTTTTTCTTGTATCAATTTTGTTATTAGAATAAACAGCTTAGATCTCAGCTCTTCTTTAGTTCAGTGTTTTTTCCAGAAGTATCTGTTTTGAATATTCATTGGAAGGTCTTAAGCAAGACAGAAAGGTAGCCTTTTTAACTAATTTGTTTAGCAGTCATTGTTGGGCTTAGCACCAATTAACTTGGCCAGTCTTTTTAAAAGTCATTTGAAATACAGGTTATCACTCCCACATGTTGCAGTGTTGAATTCCATACACTTATTTTCAATTGCATGAGGAAGTCTTTCCTCTTGACTTTCTATGAGATGATTTCTTTGGGTCAACTGAAGTTTGAGTAATGCAGTATTGGAACTTTGTGTTCACTTATTTCAGTCATTTTGTCTTCTGAAGTAAAAGACCTGTTCTCACTCAAGCCATTTTTAAAGACTTTGCATGATTTGAAAAATTGTTCAGAATCATGGCAGAGTAATCTCCCTGAGGTGAGACAGCAGGAAGATGCAAGATGCATAAGCATCTGGGGCACGTTCTCTTCTAGGTCATGGCAATTTACTTAATTACTAATGTATGACAATAGGTCTTTAGAGTATATTTATGATCCAAGAAGTCAAATCTCACCTCTTCCACAGAAAAACCAGCGCTACTCAGTCTTCTGTCTGCACTTTGGGGCTGATCATACTCATCTATCTTGGAAGGTTGTAATCTTTGCAGTGGAAGAATTAACATTAATAATTGTTGTCATCATTAAGTCATGTCTGAGTCTTCGTGACCCCATGGACCAGAGCATGCCAGACCTTCCTGTCTTCCACTGCCTCCTGGAGTTTGGTCAAATTCATGTTGGTAGCTTTGATGACACTGTCCATCTATCTCATCCTCTGTTGTCTCCTTCTCCTTGCCTTCACACTTTCCCAACACCAGGGTCTTTTCCAGGGAGTCTTCTCTTATGAGATGGCCAAAGTATTGAAGCCTCAGCTTCAAATGTGTCCTTCCAAGTGAGCACTCAGGGTTGATTTCCTTCAGAATAGATAGGTTCGTTCTCCTTGCAGTCCAGGGGACTCATATGCTATCAAATCAAATCTGACTTTTGGTGACACTTTTTGATATTTTCATAGGTACAGAGTGCTCAGACGTGTTTTGCCATTCTCTTTGGGCCCTCTGGGACTAGTTTGTCCAAGAACCACCCAGGCTAGCTCTTCTCATACAAGGTATAGTGAGGAATCAAACTTGTGACTCCACAGCCATATGTTTAAACTCACAAACCAGCACAATAATTATGTGCTGTCTACTGAGATAATAAATGTGAAGCTATTCACATCCTCAGAAAACATAGATGAATACATGCTCTGTCTTGGAGACACACCTTAATGTAGTGAAAGGCTTTGAGTAGGTCAGGAAGCTAGACTCACAGCAGGGTCACCCAAGGTGGAATTGTCAAAGTAGAGACACTAGTTCTTGCTTGTTGGGATGCAAGGTAATGGCACAGTTCTGTGAAGACATGGGCCTATAAAATAAGTGTGCAGGTGCTGATTTGGGTGACACATAATGCCTATGGTTCGCATCTCAGCTTCACAAAAGTTTCAGCAAGAAGTTTGTTTCTTTTCTTTAGAATGTTGAAATAAATTTGGGTTCAGCTTCCTGTTATAGATTATTTATTTTTATAATTAAAATAATTAGGGTTTTTTTTTGTAAATGTGCAATTTAAAATATTGCATAGTATTTATATTCATAGTATGTACATGGCAACAGTAAGCCTGTACTGTATGTTGGAAGATTTAAGGTGTATTGATCTTTCCTTACTAGTAACTTGGGAACTCTGATTAGGGACTTGGTTTGGTTTTTAATTACAAATGGGAAAAGTTCTGTTCACTGTGTTTCACTGTATGAGAAATAAAAGGCGTCAGGGCAGTAGGAAGCTATTTGTTCATTCTTTAGTCTGCTTACTTAGATGACTATTAATTTTTCTTTCCTTGTTCACTAGTGAGGGATAAAGAATGAGTTATGCGGAAAAACCCGATGAAATCACGAAAGACGAGTGGATGGAAAAGCTCAATAATTTGCACATCCAGAGAGCCGACATGAATCGCCTGATCATGAACTATCTTGTTACAGGTAATCAGCAATGAAGTGGTTTAAAAATTCTAATTGCAATAGTTGCCTATTAATTAGAAAACATTTATCAGCATAATGCTGGAATTTTGTAGTGTAGCCTTAATTAGGAACATGATATAAATATTTACAAGGAGTAATTGTTTTGGTCTGTTTGAACAGTTAGGTTTCTAATACACACTGGGCAACTATGGTTCCCATAGTTCTGTATCTTTTCATGGTGACATCTACCTCACCCACCATATATATGTACATATTGATTGGAGAGGCTGTAGGGAAAACCTTGTTGTACCATATGTGTAGCAAAGGTTTTGTCATTCTTACTGGTTGTCTCACTCTTATGCAATTTCCGTTTTTTAAGATGTGTCTCGATAGCTTTAGCCAGAGATGCAAGACTGGTTAGAATAATGATAATTTAAAATCTGGCCTAAAAGGTGCCTTTTACATCATGTGCTGCTTCTCAGTGTTATACTATTTTCCTTGTTTGAGTAATCCTTGTTGGATTACTGAAGCCTTCAGTGATCAGCTTCAGTAATCCAACTTCTAAATGGTTACATTGCCTGATATATATTAGCACTTATTGGCGCCCTGAATCACATGAAAACATTATTGCTAGTTGGTTGTTATTGAGTGTTGTTAGCTGCAAAGGCATGAATGGAATACTGATGTAGTAAAATTGCCAGTAGATGCGTTTCAGAGCAACAGGAAACCCAGTTTAGGAAGTAACTCTTAATGAGTGGGATTTATACAATAGAGATATAGATTAATATAAAATATCTGGGTTTCAGCCTAATTATTTTACACTGACTTTCACAGAACATTGTATGAAGGGACTTCCTGTTCCTTTTCTTCTCTCTGAACACTGCCATGTCTGGGACAGAGTATCACTCAATCAAAAAAAGATGAAAGGGAAAGTGAGCAAATTTAGCCACTGATTCTTTTAAATCTTTGGTGACTGACCTCTGAGTGAAGTAGGTCTGGCACAGGTTTTATTAAGGCAAAATAAAAATGGTTTCCTTAAATTTCTGCTGCCTGAAATCAAACTGGAAATTTTTATCTTAAATTTAGGAGGGGTTTTTTTTTTTTAGAAAGGTGTGTGCGTGTGCAAATGAGTTGTTGTTTTGTTGTTAGTTGTGTCCGATTCTTCATGACCCCATGGACCAGAGCATGGCAGGCCCTCCTGTCTTCCACTGCCTCCTGGAGTTGGGTCACTATCCTAGAATTCCAGTTTCTTTTTCAGTAAACAGTTATTTTTCTCAAATTTCAGAAGGTTTTAAAGAGGCAGCAGAGAAATTTCGGATGGAATCTGGAATCGAGCCCAGTGTTGATTTAGAGACCCTGGATGAAAGAATAAAAATTCGAGAGATGATCCTCAAAGGCCAGATTCAGGAAGCCATCGCACTCATCAATAGCCTTCACCCAGAACTGTTGGATACAAACAGATACCTTTACTTCCACTTGCAGGTAAGATTCTAATTTAAGCTAACATGGGTTGTGTTTGAAACTAATTTGAAGTTGCAAGAGAAAGCGGTTATATTAAAGCAGGCTTTAGTAGGTTTCTGAGAGTGTTTAAGTATAACAGTTTTTGGCCTAATTCTGACTGAATTGACAGTGTTGGTAGTTTAGGTGCCAGATAGAATCCCGCTTGCCCCCTTTCCTGCTTTGTTACTCTGATGTTCAAGGTAGCTGGTGCTAGCCTATCTCCATCAGAAATTGAAATCAGGTATTTAAAAGGTTTTGCAGCCATTAGTTAGCTTTCACCATAATTAGGGCAACACAGTTCTATTGTTACGCCATGGTTAAGATAGGGAAATAAGCAAAGGATTCCAGTGGATGAGCAGGATGGATTTAGTTAAATCAAGGGGATTTGAAGTATTGATACAAATCGAAAGAAAGCCATAATTTATCTCATTTCGATAAACTTGCCACTGATGGTTTTTCACTATTGCTGAATTAGTGGTGGAAAACAGATTACTAAAACCTACTACTTTACCATTCAACCCAGCACTTGACAGCACCAGAAAGGGTTTACTTTATGCAACACTCTGGATTGTGTTTCATCCATTCATTATTTTTTAAAAGTTTGCTTCCCCCCCCCCACACTAATGAGCGTAACCTGCAACCTCTTCAGCATTAGAATGTGCTGATATTGCTGCTTCAATGCCCCATTCAGAAATAACGAGGACATGAAAGATAAGAGATGTGAGGAATTTTGATCAAGTTGTGGAGGGAGCTTGGTTACCTGAGAGTCAGTCGGCCATAGAAGGGATGCAGCATTGCTCAGAGAAGAGCTTCCCACAGTGCCTTGGCTTTCTTATATTTGAAAAGGCAAGCCATATTCTTCCCAGATATTTCATGAAATCTTCAGGCGGTCTTCAGTGAATGATTGACAGGAACCTTTTAATAATATGTAGATTTGTGTTTTTAGGTTACATGTCCCAAAATTCTCCCGGCAGCATGGCAAGTGGTGCGACGGACCTATAACCAGCCTCTTCTTAATTAGGAGCAGTTTACTATTGTGACTTGCGTAGTTTAATCTGTAAATTAGTTTTAAAACAATAGTTGTCTGTTATGTATGAAAGAAGGGACATGGTGGCGCTGCAGGTTAAACTGCAGAAGCCTCTGCTGCATGGTCAGAAGACCAAGCAGTCGTAAGATCGAATCCACGCAATGGAGTGAGCCCCCGTCGCTCGTCCCAGCTCCTGCCAACCTAGCCATTCTAAAGCATGTAAAGATGTGAGTAGATAAATAGGTACCACCATGGTGGGAAGGTCACGGCATTCCGTGTCTAGTTGTGCTGGCCACGTGACCGCAAAAACGGTCTGCAGACAAACGCTGGCTCTACAGCTTGGAGACGGGGATGAGCACCACGCCCTAGAGTCGGACACGACTGGACTAAATGTCAAGGGGAACCTTTACCTATGTATGAAAGAAACCAAATGTACTCCTTTAAATTTTGTTTTATGCCTCTTTATTTTACATGTTTTGTTTTTTGTGTTTGTAGCAACAACATTTAATTGAGTTGATTCGACAGCGTGAGACAGAGGCTGCCCTGGAATTTGCCCAGACGCAGCTAGCAGAACAAGGAGAAGAGAGTCGGGAATGCCTGACAGAAATGGAGCGCACTCTTGCACTCCTTGCTTTTGATAACCCAGAGGAATCACCTTTTGGCGACTTACTCAACATGATGCAAAGACAGAAGGTAATTGTCCTTTTGTTTTTATTTTTGTCTTTTCGATAGAAGCTGATATTCACTCGTCTCTTAATGCGCCACAAGATTTGACTTAGTTTATTAAGTGTAGAAAGGAGTTGTTTTAAAAATGTAAAACTGTGCCTTCTTATCATATTTCATAATATATTAGGATTGGCTAAGAATTGTCTTCTTCCTTTCTAAATATTTATATTTGCCTTTTAGTGTGTATAAGAAGATTGTTAGTCCTTATTGTGTGCAATTTTAAAGTTGACTCTCATATTCTTCAGCTCAGGAAGTAATTGTTTTTTAATTGAATTTAATTTTGATGCAGTCATTTAATGTTTTAGGATATTGCTCTTTAAATAGTTCACAGACCAATGGATGTAACTGGACGCCAAAATGTTATTGTTCGAAGTCTATCAAATCACTTTTGACGTATGGTACTCTATGAATTAGTGACTTCCTAAAGTTCTTGTCATGAAGGAGCTCTGTGCACTTATAACAAATTGTAGGCCATGCATTCCTTTATTGAGTCAGTCCAACTGGTGGTCACTCTTCCTCTTTTCCTTATAGTAGGACCCCCTGTATCTGCAGGAAATAAGTTCCACAATCTACCGTGGAAGTTGGACAGTGGCCACAAGGAGGCCCGCTTTTATGTTGTAGATAGGGCTGCAGCAATCTGCAGATAATTGAAACTGCAGATATCCTGTGGATACAGGAATCTTACTTTATTGTGTTTTCCAATGAGTCTTCTCTTATAATGATGTGCCCAAAGTATTATTTTAACAGTCAGATATCAACTTAAAATAACCAACAGCTTGCTTGTCTGCGGTCACAAAACACCTGTTGGAATGGTGTTTGGAAGGTCCTAGTGGATTAGGTTTTAAAGCCTTTAGGGAATGTTTAAGAACTTGGAAATAACTCACTAGAATCCTGTTGGTTATGTATGCAAAAACAGAGCAAAAATGATAAATATAATAATAGTTGTTGTTGTTGTTGTGTCCGACTCTTCGTGACCCCATGGACCATAGACGGCCAGGCCCTAATAATGGTAGTACTCACTATAAATTACCATTATTAATTTACAATACAGACTTGCTACATGCGTTGCACATTACACATATCAATCCATGTAGGCCTTCCAAATGTCCAGGTAAATGTCCTCCTGAAATTAGCATTTATATGATACGTGTTGTGTAAGCTGACTTAAGCGCAGTGGCATAAACTGCAGCAGTGAATTTCTGCTAGTTATCACGTCACTGTTTGTATTCCTTATTGTACATCAAGTCAGGAGACTGCTGCATGATGAGGAGTACAAGTGTTGATTTGTTAACTAATAGCAGTTTGCCACTGTGATTCACGTCACAGTTCTTATGCCAGCATAAGTAACTAAAAGGGCCGTGGCCATTGTTACAACCTCTGTAGGACCTTGCTGTTAAGACTACTACTTCTCATTTACTTCATGAATTCTGTAAGCCATGCAACAGTACTCTGCAGTCTGTTTTATAGACAAGGAAAGGTTCGGTAGTTTGAGCCATTGTCTGAGATAAATCTTTGGAACATCCTGACTCATTATGGAGATAGACTTCTCTGAAGCTAACCAAGTTTCTCTGTCTCTCTAGGTGTGGAGTGAAGTTAATCAAGCTGTTCTGGACTATGAAAATCGGGAATCAACACCGAAGCTGGCTAAGTTACTGAAATTACTACTGTGGGCTCAGAATGAGCTGGACCAGAAGAAAGTAAAATATCCCAAAATGACAGACCTCAGCAAGGGGACAATTGAGGAACCCAAGTAGAATGTGCAGATGGACACTAAACCTCAAAACTGCACAGATATATACATTTTTAATCAGTCTGTGACTGAAATATTTTTACTACAGTTCAGGACTTTGCTATTTAGTTGTGTTTTTTTTTTCCTTGACAAACATACTGAAAGGGAGATTGTCCCTTTTTAAATGCAGCAAACTGGCATTATATCACATTGACCATCTGACCTAGGCTATGCACTGTCAATACATTTTAGCAAAAAATACAAACTTTTTTTTAAATACTGTGCTGAAGGTTTGTAATGGTCTGGCTACTGAAACCCATTTTGGTGGTCAGTGAATTAATGTTTTGAAGCTCTTGGCAACTCTCCAGTTAAACTTAACTTGTCTGTCACTTGAAGATTGACAATTTTTCTGTGTTAATTTATAGCCAAACATGCATTCCCTATTTATAAACTAGCAATGGGTTGGAGTGATCTTTTTGTAAATCTCATGGCAATGTTGTTTTTCTGCATAGACTATAGCATAGAAGGCTTGTACGCTGTAACTGAAGGTAATTTCCCTTGCTTTTCACACCTTGGTGACTTATTTATATATAGCTGAATGTTATATTCATGATGGGCCTAGTTCTGTGAGAAATCCTGCTGAAAATAAAGGCATTTTCTTTTGTAATTATCAAGAATGACCAAAATAGTCTCTGAAGCAAGACTTTGAATAACTTTGTAGTTAGATTTCCTTTCATCAGATTTTTTCCCTTTTCCTTTTTTTGGTTTTGTTTTGTTTACATTTTTGAACACCAGCTGCAGTAATGGTACTAGGTGAAGTGACAGCTAGAGCCTTAAAGCCAACAGTTTGTGTGTGGGTGGTATAAAAGAAATGAGCAGTGCTGTTGTATGGCGGAACCCAGAAAGTACGTACCTGTTTTTGTGCAAATCAATGGAATAGCATGAATATTTGGGGGCTATAATTTTTGATGGAGTCACTTGGACAGGTTTTTTTGCCTTGGATAAACAGAACTCTGATTTTATAAATCTCCTCCTCTCCTGAATTCTTATACTTATCATTGAAGTGTTGTAATTACCACAAGGTGTTGGGGTTTATTTCTATACCAGTTAAAGGCCTTGTAATTGCATGAGGCCCTTTGTGTTCAGTTGCCACATTGTAATTCCCTTTTGAAAATGTGTGTCACTGCATAGCACGTATAACTCTCTCAAAAGCAATGTTCACATGTTCTGTTGATAGTATTAAACACTACCCTATGCCCACTCCAAGACTGATTCTAAGCACCCATTTGGGTAAGATGCCTCCAAATCTGCAGAAGCCCCCAATGACTGCAGCAGTTTATGATGCTATAAGCATTATAATGTTGTAAATGGCAACTACGGATGCAAATCCACCTATCCCTTGCAAATTTGATGTGGGATCATCTTTCTGCTGGTTGGCTCTGTCTATACCTTCGCCATTTGGATGCTTTGTTCAGAACTTAAGGCTGGTGAGCAGATGGCAAAGGTATAAAATAAAATAATTATGCTTTTGACAAGGGTAGCCCTTGTCGATGTGACTAACTGTTGACATAATTAACTTGGGCATGGTCCACCAGGAATATTTTCATGCCAGGCTTTTAGAAATAGATGGGGAATTACATGGGGGGATGATGAGGTCCCTAGTTATCAGTGACTACTGTGAATACCTGTTGTGCATCTGTGTAGTTTGGTTTTGAATGAGGCAGTTGTATAAACCATTTCAAATAGACTAGTTCAAAGGCTAGTTGAATTGCTGGATACACACGCCTCTACAGTCTGTCTTCAGATGAAGCTCTAACAATTTAAGTTGCTACAAAAGCAATAACATGGGGTTGATTACCACTATTTTGGTTTTATGGTCCTTACAGATATCGCTGAACAACTTAGCTGACTGTTGTAGCTGCATTTAACTTACTGAAAATATTTGTGCCCTTGTCTCTCAGTATGACACTTGCAATTTGTGTGATGTATTTTTTTTGTTCTAAGGACAAAGTGAAGCTGTGAAGCTGAAATGGGTCAAAGCCCTCCTTCAAATATGACCAGCTTTTCTTTCCGTTCTTGACCATTGAATGCAATCTGAACGTCTTGGGAAAGCTGGAAGCTTCAGCTTTCATTGTGAAGTTGGTCACTTGTGTAACAAATGGGATTTTTCTGCACCAGAAATACTGCACTGCGGCCCTGTTTAAGACGTTTCCTATGTATTTGAAGTAATGTGCTTATTCCATGAGTGCATAGATGACTGGAACGTTCTTTAGCTTGCTTAGTTCATTTATTTAAGAGCCAAATATGTGATTTAAATATAACCTTTTAGATTTGCTCCATTTAGGTTTTGTTAAAACTTTACACACTGAAGCAGCTTTAATCTGTAAAGATTTTGGGGGGGTATAACTTGAAAGAAAATATTTAAAATGGTATGAAAGAAAGCTATGCATTTTACAGAAAGCTCTAGGGTGTAGTCCCAATGGTACTTTTATGGATCTTTATATTCACATGTATATAAAATAGTTTGCATATACAAAATATAATATAATCAATTTGAATTATTCTCAGATGGGGAAGGCTGTGAAACATAACTTATGAAAATGTTGTACACAGAAAACACAGGCCTTGCTACATAAGTGAATTTGTCATATGCATGAGAAATGTCTTATTTGGTGGCTATGGATGAAAGGTTGCAATTTGTTAGATTGCCACTCTTAATCGCTTAGCATTAAATACCACTTTGATCAATATGTTTTACCTCTGTTTTAGTTTTGTTTTGTTACCCAAAAATTTCCTCTTTGTGAAAATAATGTTAGAGTCATAAGTGCCCCACCCAGCCCTTAATTTCTCTCTTAGGAACATTTAGCATTCCTTGGACGAAATCCAAGTGAGCATTGATATCTGGATAAGTGCATTGGTGTGAAACACAGAGCAATGAATAGCTAACTTGCAAGCCCCTGATCAAATTCCTGGTAGTGTGCCGAGTCACACAGCTGGTGAACAGCTAGGAACGCAATCAAGAGTAACTTTTTGCCTCTGTGATTTACACTAGTATTTACATGTGTGGATATTCACTTAGATGTTAGAGTTTATTTTGTAGTCAGGGTTGTGTGTGAGTGTTAAAAAACAAACAAACCCTGAGAGATAATTGCAGCTTGGCTCAACTTTCATGACAAGAAAGCTCCGCATAAATAACACAAATAGTGCTGACTACTATCTTACAATAGCAATATTTAAATTGTAACACAATTAACTGGGCCGTATATCAGCACCATTCTTAGGGCATTTTCTCCATTTCCGGAGAAAAGGAGGGAATGCCTCCTCTTTTGCACATGATTCTTTAAAAATGGTGGGTTACATCAAGACATGTCCTTAGCCCAGGGTTGCAGGAAACATAGCCCTTTAGATATTGTTGGACTGGAATTCTTGTCAACAGCCAACATAGCTAGAAGCAAGGGATGGGGTAGTCCAACAATATTTGGAGAGCCACAAGTTGCCCACCCCTACTTTATACAAATGGGAGGAATCCTTCCAGTCCATGAAAGGGCTTCTGCTCCAATGGAAGCCGCTGCAGGATGGAGTGCAGCATAGTTTGCCTTGCAGCTCCCACTACCTTCTGCACAGTCTCCTAGAACAGCTTCTCGGGGATAAAGGGCACCCCTTTGCTTATAGCTACCTAAGACTGTGTCCTCTTTTTTTCTCAGTACAGCCGAAGTCATGATTACTGAGATGATTTTTATTTGAACCTGTTTTAAAACTTACTTTGTAAACTGCCTTGGGTTCCACAAAAGAGAATGATAGGATAGAAATGAAATAGGAGATGGCTCTATTTATTTTGCATAACCCTTGGTAGTGGGAGAATGGACATATCCTTGTACCAAAGCATAGGGAAACTTGTTCCGCTCTTCCACAGCACTTGAGATTTCAGCAGCCATTGTCCGGGTCCCATAAAATAATTGGAATAGCATAAGGGTGAGCGAGTTCTTTTAAAGAATTGTAATGGAGAGACTGTCCGAAAATTGAGTTTTGTACCGATTAGCACATTATCCTGTGAAAGTTTGGCACGTTTGCAGCCCAGATGGTAGGCCAGTATGATCCCTCTGTCAAACAGTACAATGAAGATGACAGAATACGGTTTCCCTGAGGTTATGTGATGCATTTGTGGAAGAGGTGACATTTCAGTGAGGCACGTTTTGGCTCGTATATATAGCACTGTTAAGCAGTAGGCTTAACATTTTCAGGATGCGGTGAGAGTTGCCAAGTAGAGGTGCATGTATATTCAAATAAACGGCAATATTCTCTTTGTTTTTACAAAAGCCAACATTGCTGACATTGATGTGTTTACAGTGGGTGCCTTGTGAGGCTATGCTTATGGACCTTGTTCAGCTGTTCATTTTTTTAAAAATCTGCTTAACTGTGTAGACAGATTAAATCAGATCGCATGAGTAAGAGGATGTATTCCCTTTTTACCTTTACTGTATGTCCTATTTCCTAGCGTATCTTCCTTCTAACGCTACCCATCTTCCGCTGTCTCCTCCCTTCCTAATGGAGATTAGAATCATTTCATTCACTAGCATAAAAGGATCAGATTACGAAAATGTGAATGTGGAAGAACTATTGCACTTTGTAAAATTTCTATAGACTGTCTTTTAAGGAAAAAAAACTCAGGAAAAAGTACCCTGTTTCCCTGAAAATAAGCCCTAGTATGATTTTTCAGGATGCTCGTAATATAAGCCCTACTCCAAAAATAAGCCCCAGTGAAGTGAAACCCTGCCCTCCATCATGGTGCAGCAACTAGAAGATGACATGAGTGTAAAATAAAATATCCCCTGAAAATAAGCCCTAATGTGATTTTTGGAGCAAAAATTAATATGACCCTTTCTTATTTTCGGGGAAATACAGTATGTACCATATGGTTTAATTACGAGGAGTGCTGGTAAGTATTGAGCCTTACCCAGAATAAATTGAGCTAGGAAGCTATACATTGCAGAGTGTATTGGCCGATTTGTCTATATTCAAAGGTGCAAAAAATCAACTACCTATGATTTAACTTTCATTTTCTGGTCCAAAGTAAACATGACGGCACCTTCAGAAAAGTTCAGTGTGGAAGAGCATAGGACCATAATCAAGTTCCTGTTTCTCCAAGGGAAAGGTGCAAAGCAGGTCCATGATGAAATGTCACAAACTATGGGTGACAGTGGCCCTTCATATGCAACAGTTAAACATTGGGTTGTCAATTTTTAAACTGGCCATTTTGGTGTTGAAAGTGAGAAACCCAGTGGAAGGCCGGTCTCTGTGTCTGCAAATGTGAAAGCCATCCATGACATGATCACGGAGGACCGCCGAATATCAGCCAAAAGTATTGCTATATATCTGAGAATATCAAGCGAGAGAGTTGGTGCCATTATCCACAACGACTTGGAAATGAGAAAGCTGGCAGCAAAGTGGATCCCCAAACTTTTGACAACCGAACAAAAGAAGAAATGTGTGGAGTCATTGGTGGCTATTTTGGAACCTGTTGCAAGAAATGAGTCAGATTTCCTGGGCAAACTGGTGACGAGACATGGATCTACTGTTATCCTGAAACAAAGGAACAGTGTAAGGAATGGAGGCACAATGGTTACCCCAGGCCAAAGACGTTTGGAGTGCAAAGGTTGGTGCAGAAGGAAATGGCAACAGGTTTTTGGGAGAAGAAGGGATATTTTGTACACTAGCCTGCATTCATGTTCATATACATGATACTAAAGGTTGAAATGTTTTTCAGTGACTGTTTAGTGCACAAGTTAGCTGTTTCTCAATCAGGCTGAAAAATGGATGAGAAAAATAAATTAATTGGGAGCTTTAAAAAAAAAAAGGAGCCATGCTAATCTGACATTTCAGGATGTGTAATAAAAAATCCATAAAATCTCATACTGAAATAAAGCTGTTTGGAAATGAAGTATCTACTATTAGAAACTTCTAAGCAATATAGAGAATCAAACCTGCCATCCCTACCACCTGATCGTTTTCGGTTAAAGAAAAAATATAAAAAGCTAATCAAGGACAAAAAGAATTTGGCATTGAGGATGAATTGGCAGAAGTTAATTGTAGCATCAAAGTCACATGGCTGCTACTTTTTGGGAGATAGTCTCGAAAGGGTTAGATGCTCAAGCAGGTGCATCAAATTCATACATACATGTTAAGACCTGGGAACTATATTTTACTGGTGCAAAATGATCGTACAAATAAAAAAATTCAAGCTGTTAGGTTTTTTAGGGTGCTACAGTACTTCAGTCAGAGCGGATTAGATTTGTTGATTGAAATCATGATTTAAATAAAAAATCAAATCTAAATTTAAATCGTTTTATTGAAATCATGATTTAAATCAATTTGATTTTTTTAAAACATTGATTTCTCTCCACCCTGACTTGAGTGTTTATTTTTGTTTTGTTTATGTCCTACAATAATTCCCGTTTTGTCCTGTGCTGCATGAATGAAGAATTTATCTGTGGGTAAACAGGCAGCAGAGTCTAGTGCCAGTAGGAAGCTACTAAAACCCAAGTTGGTATCCTACCTATGGAAACAGCTTTTGTGCCTTGCTTCGTTCATGGACTTGCCTCCCTACATCATCCTACAGTTCTTTTTTATAAGCAATGCCCCAGTGAAGTCTGAGTGAGTAAGAGAATGTTCTGTGCTGTCAAGTTGGAACGGACTCACAGTGACTCTAATATGGCTTTCAAAGTATGAGATATTTAAGGAGCGGTTTAACCAGTTTCCCTGTGAATTTCCTTACTGAAACAGTGACATCTATGTTGGCTTGGGCATACAGTATCATGAGAATGGCTGATGGTCGGATTCCAAAAGATCTCCTGTATGGAGAATTAGTGCAGGGAAAGTGCCCCAGAGGGGGACCACAGCTGCGACACAAGGAGATCTGCAAGCGTGATCTGAAGGCCTTAGGAATGGACCTCAACAGATGGGAAACCCTGATGTCTGAGCGTTCAGCCAGGAGGCAGGCGGTGCATCACAGCCTCTCCCAATTTGAAGAGACCCTTGTCCAGCAGGCCGAGGCAAAGAGGCAGCCATGAAAGCAGCAAAATCAGGGAGCTAGACAAGGGACATACTGTATTTGTCTTCAATGTGGAAGGGATTGTCACTCTCGAATTGGCTTTCTCAGCCACACTAGATGCTATTCCAAGACCTCTATTCAGAGTATGTTAGTCTCTTGAGACTGAAGGATGCCTACTGAGTGAATTTCCATGGCCAAGTGGGGATTTGAACCCTGTTCTCTAGAATCCTAACCGATCACTCTACCCCTACACCATACTGCGGCAATACAGTTGCTGTCATCTTGTGCACATTCATGGAAAAAGTACCTAGTTTAACCTAACCATTCATGCTAGAGTCTAAATCTGTTCATTGTCTTGTAGGTCTACCATTGCCACTTACTAATTAATTGATTAATAGTACTTTTACACCACCCATCTAGGAGGAGATCACACTGAGCAGTCTGCAGAAGGGAACAATAAACGGAGATCAGTAATCAAAATACACCAATACACAGTAATCAAATAAAATGAACAAAATAAAAAAATACAACTACAATAAATTAAATTAATTGGTAAATAAAAATTTACATTTACAAGCATTATTGCAGATCTGTGGCCAGTTGTAATCCTTTGCTGTTTCAAACTGAAGACCAAGTATCCATTTTAGTAACAGATTTTATAAACTTCAGTATGGCATTGGAAAGCAAAACTGCCTAGCTGTCATTACATCTTGAAATATCAGGCAGGGTGTCTTTTTAAATATGGTGTGGTGGTTTCTGTATGCATGCGCAAGGCTGAGAGAAGCAAAATAATAAATACACCTCATCTTAGCCACTTATAATGAATAGATTTGGCCAAGGTAGCTAGCTGTGTTTGTCATTGCAAGCCTATTGGGCAATAACTAAAGGAAAATATGGGCATAAGATGTTGTGGCATCTTAACAACTAACCGCTGTATGTACTGTATTTGCAGATTACATGGCAATTTTTTTAACACATGGCCCCAAAACAGACAGTGTTTGGTTATTTTATTTATTTTATTTATATCCCGCCTATCTGGTCTGATTGAGACCACTCTAGGCGGCTTACAAAACATATAAAACAGCATATATAAAAACAATTCTACGTTAAGAGAGGGTTTCAACAATGAAGGCAAAAGGTAGGGAGAGGAAAAAAGGTCAGGAGTTGATTAAGGGGAAGGCCTGCCCGTTAGTAGAATCAACGCAGTATTTCACACCTAGTCTTTGCATTGTGAAAAGCAACAATGACGAGGCGGTGAGGAAGCCTTACGCTATAGAAGAAGAACCTCGGAAATAACGTTGTTAATTATACATAACCAAGCTGGACTTGGGGACACCTGGGTTCGAATCCCAGCTTGGCCATGGAAATTTACAGAAGGGTGTAAAATGAGTAAAACCATTCTTTGAGTATTTCATATACCATGAAGGCTCTAGGTTGGTTCTTCCTTGATGGCAGATAACACCCACAATCTTAAACCCATCCTTTCCCATAGAAGGGGATGCACTCCAAAAAAAAGAGGTGACCTTGTGTTACTCAGTTGTCTGATGTCATTAAAATTACTGGCTCAGGTTGCCTGGGTTTGTTTGTTTTTTAAGATATGCGAGTGTACAGAGAAAAAAACTTAGCGCGGAGTTAACCGACGGCTGTCCCGTTACTTTCCGACCATCCCAAACGCTGCCCCCGTCGGGTGGCGAGCCGTCCGCTTCTTTGCCGCGGAGCTTTTGTGGAGCGGTTAGAGCAGCGCTTCGTGGGGACCGTCTCCCTCCCGTGTAAACGCGAGGGATCGGATCCAGGACGGCCACGTGTCTGTCCCTTCCCCGTCTGAAACCCACAAGGGATCGCAAGACGAGGAGGGATAGGATCCGTTTTCGGTCCTCTGGCAACCGGTGCGCGCTCGCCCTCTCCAAAGCGCCTTCAATGAATCCGTCCAGAGTGGCAGCCAAGAGGGATCCCCTCTGAACTGACCAGGCTGCTGTTCCCCTCGCATCGCCCCCTCTTCTGCTTTTTTTGGGGGGGGCACGCTTTCGCTTCTCCTTCCGTCTCCCCCCCCCCAAACCCCCGAGAAAACTTCAGCAAACTGCCGCCGCCGCCGCCGCCGCAGCGGTTACTGCGCGAGAGACTTCCTGGAAAAAGACCCGAACAGGAAGAGGCGCTGAAAAAGTGACACGTGGACTTGAGTTTATTGCAAAAAGAGGAGAGACGGAGGGGGGAGGAAAAAAAAACCCCTCCCTTCCGAGCCTAAATTACTGCAAAGGCAGTTTGATCACTTCGCCCCGGGAGCTGTCAAGGCGGAGAATTGGTTTACCAAGGGTGTGCGCGCGTGTTAGTTTTGCGCGTCCGGCTCCCTCTTAAAAAAAAAACAAACAACCCAATGAACCAGCATCCAAGAGGAACCAGCCAAGCATCCAGGGGAGGGTGGAAACTCTCATCCAGTTTGCTTCCCCTTGTCTCTCCGTTTCCCCAGACTTTTCCCCCTCCGCTTCTACTCACTGGAGTCTTATCATCAGTCTCAGTCCCTTGTAGATTTAGGTAGCAGCCTCCAAACAGCTTTGCGTTGCCCTTCCTTGGGTTTTTATTTTTTTTGTAAAAGTGTGAAGTTGAATGGCCTTGGGTATCAGCACCAATGGGGCGCAGCTGTATGGGGCCGATCTGCTGTCCTTCCACCATCACAAGCATCCACAGTTCCTGCCACCGGCAAGAGGTATCCAAAACCTGCAGGAGGGGAGCATGAAAAAAGATGGAACTGCTGATTCTTTCTGGTCCAGGTGAGACCCCCCCCCCTCTCTCTTTAAGGTGCCACCATGTTTTTGTCTTTTGACTTCTAATTTTTTTTAACTTTCATTTTTTTTAACCTTTAATGCTTGCACTGATTAACACGACTGCCTCTTCTGTGTCTGAAATCTGGAATGCTCAGAAGCGGTTTCATTCTGCATCTCTCATTCTTGACTGTCTTTCCTGTTTGTTAGATTTAAAAGGGGGTTCATACCGACTTTGTGATCTCTACTCATGGATAGAGGGTGCCTCCCCCCAGAGATCTGGGAAGGAGAAGCCCAGTCATGACAAAAAGGTATTTCATTTATCCTCATATGATTTCCGTGCTAGCTCCTAAAAAGTTAAGAGCCTCGTGGCACAGGTACAAAGCATAGCTGAAGATTTTATGAGCTAGGGTAAATCTGGCCATAAAGTCTGTCTAGATCTGTCCCCATAGATAGATTTCTGGGTAATTTGCAATATATTGGCAAATATTTCTAACTACAAGAACAGTAACAAGTTTATGCCCCATTTTGAAAATATTAACTGTTGAAATGAAGGAAGATCAGAATAACCAGGTATGGGGTTTCTGTCTGAAAGTATGATGAAGTCCTTGAGTTCTGAATCTCAACATCATTTCCTGGACTTAGATTTTGTTTTAAAACCTCTAAATGCTGTCTATCCTTTGCACCTGGATCTGGTTAGTAGGTCTTAGATTTCTACTTTTCAAAAAGTTAGGATCCTGCAAGTTTGAAGGCTGTCTGCTGCTGAACTTCATCGGATGCGTGAGTAAACATCAGCTTTCGTTGGCAATTTCTTCTCCGTGTCAGTAAGAAAATGAGTGAGTCAGAAAAGGCTATCAGAGGAAAGAACTGCAGTGCCTTCAGAAAGCCAGAGTATGATAGTGGATGGAGTATTGGGCTCAAACTGGAGAGCTCTGGATTCAAATCTCCACTTGGCCATGGAAACCCAGTAGGTTTGTGTGTGTGTGTTTTCTTTGTATGTGTGTGTGATCCCACATATCTCAAAAGTCCTATTAGGGTCACCATAAATTGGAAGCAACATCATGCTGTGTCACAACAATGTAGAAGTCGGAAATTCCATCTCGCATTGCTGGGAGAATTCTGGAAGCTATAGTTAAAGAAAAGGAGTATTTTCCATGCTCTGATCTGTACACACTTTTATACTATGTTCAGATGTGTACAAGATAAAAACATTTAGCCGCAGGCTATGGTTGTATCGGAGTATAATGTTATCTTACATGTACTGCTAAGTTTATTTAAGCACCTGGAGAAGGAGGAGATTGCCTCAATTAAACTCTAATCAACATGGAGTTGCTGATAACATCTGGTTCAGTTATTTCATTCCGCTGGAGTCCTTTGAAGCCATCTGATATTCAGATTCAACGTGAAGCATCTTGGAATGTGGTGGTGCTGTGGGTTAAACCGCAGAAGCCTCTGGGCTGCAAGGTCAGAAGACCAGCTGTCGTAAGATCGAATCCACGCGACAGACGGAGCTCCCGTCACTTGTCCCAGCTCCTGCCAACCTAGCCGTTCGAAAGTATGTAAAAATGCAAGTAGATAAGTAGGTACCACCTCAGTGGGAAGGTCACGGCATTCTGTGTCTAGTCGTGTTGGCCATGTGACCATGGAAATGGTCTTCAGACAAACGCTGGCTCTATGGCTTGGAAATGGGGATGAGCACTGCACCCTAGAGTCAGACACGACTGGACTAAATGTCAAGAGGAACCTTTACCTATCTTGGAACAGTTATTGTACTCCTGGCTTCTTCTGAACATGACCATTTAAGAAAAAAAGAGAGCTGAGTCTATTCCTTTTGCGTAAACACTGCCATTTATTGTCCAATGCAAGCAACAGGCTACTGGGACATAGCGAGGTAAGCTAACTCCTGTTATTAGGTCTTATTCCTTAGTGGATTCCTGAGCGTATTGATACTTTCCAGTCTTTCCATTTTTTTTTCTGTGACATAGCCTCGTTTTTCTGCTGAGTAGCTGTTTTAGATGAGGGCCTGTGATAAACTAGCAGTTCAGCTTGGAAATTTTACTTTTTGTATTATGATTCCCAGAATTAACTGGCAGTATAGGCATTCTATGTAAGGGTGATGACATCACCAGAAGCTGGAGGTTCTCAGGAATTAAAGAGTACTTTCTTCCATGTTTCGGCTCCTATGGCTCATATGCAATGAGACTGATTACGTGCAAGTTGAACCAGCCACAGAACAGAAGCAAGAACTCTAATCTCATCATCAACCTTACGCAGGCATAATTTACCCAGCAGAAGTTTGGATAATGTTTGGAGAACAAGGTCAGCTAACAAGTTTTCCATG
This sequence comes from Pogona vitticeps, assembly GCF_051106095.1. Taxonomy (NCBI): domain Eukaryota; kingdom Metazoa; phylum Chordata; class Lepidosauria; order Squamata; family Agamidae; genus Pogona; species Pogona vitticeps. The sequence continues at coordinate 9,185,026 of NC_135786.1, read as the reverse complement.
AGTTAATTGGACAACCGATGTTCAGGTTTTTTTTTTTTTAAAAGCATGTATAAAATCTGGCAAACACCAGCATCAGTGGCAATTTACACTGTAAGCCTGTAAGCAGGAACGATCTGTCAAATCTCTTCTGATTTGTGGTGATCCTATGAATTAATGTCCCCCCCCTCCCCTGGCCTATAATTAACATCCTTGCTCAGATCTTTCAGACTAAATGCTCCAACTTCTCTTACTGAGTCAGCCCATCTCATCTCTGGCATTCCTCTTTTTTCGCTGCTTTTCACCCCAGCCTTATTGTCTCTCCCAGTCAAACTTGTCTTCTTATGAAATGTCTAAAACATAGTAGCCCCTATTCAGTCATGTTCGGTTCTAGGAAGAGTCCAGGCTTGACTGGACCCAGAATTCATCTGTTTGTCTTCTTGGCACTCCATGGTGCCCATAAAGTTTTCCTCCAGCGCCTTATCCCTAATGACTTTTCCCGTCAAGTTTCGTCAGTGTTCGGCTTTCACATCTGCACATCATAACTGGGAATACTGTAGAATGAATGATCTTAGTGATTCTCTTGCTCTTTCATGAAAAGGGAAGATACCTCCTGTAGCCCCACTATTATATCATAATTGTTATATTGATTATTTTGGAAAGTCTCCAGAATGTTCAATGCGTCATACAGATTTACAGCGTCATTGGCACGAACAGGAAAGGAACAGTTTTTCAGTGGTGTGCAAGGGAGAGCAGGTTTAAGTGCCAGTACTTATAAATTAAGCAGTGTCCTCTGGTCTGGCAAGGCGGCCCTTCCTCTCTTAAGCAGTCCAGTGTCATGGACTATCCTGTAGGATTCCTTGTTGGGCTAACCCAACGGATGGCCCACGAGGGCAGGGTTGGGGGGATACATTTGGTAGGCTACAGCTCCCAGCAGCTACAGCGAGCATCACCAAGGTTGAGGGATGATGGGAGTTGCCATTCTGGAGGGCCATCCATCCTTTGGCCCCTGGCATCATAATAGGAACAGTCCTGGTCAAAGAGACCTAGGTTCAAATGAATGCTGGAGCGATGGCACCTCTCAATTTTTGTAGCTCTGTTCTGTGTTTGTGAATATGGAGGGGCATCATGAATACCCTTCTGGGCGGGAGGTGGTGAAACCTTTTTACAAATCAAGGGAGGGCAGGGAAGTGGGTGATTCCCATAGGCTTCTCCTCTTCTTTCCTTCAAAAAAACTCCTGGTTTTGCCAGGATCGGAAAAGTCTACAGCTCTGGAAAAAAGCACAGGGGGTGGTTTATGGGTGGAATCCATGTTTTGGACTGCACCTTGCCAGAGCACAAGGGTGTAACGTCATAATAACACGTACCAGAGTGTAGAGGAGAAGCCTGGCTGCTCCTCCTGGTAGTCCTGTAATTTTGAATTCTTTCCTCTTAATCCTGCATAGCAAAATACTGGGTAGTTTTTTTTCTGCTGCTGTTTTTAGACATGACAGAACGGTGACTCACCTCCTGCTGTTTTGATTACAGTAACTAGGAGAACACCTTGCGCATGGCTTTGTCCTTGGACCAGCCGACTGCAAGATGAACCTCGTTTGAGGAGGAGTTCTTTTCGGGCCCCTGAGGGGTACGAGTAGTAAGCGATGAGGATATGTGACCTTCGTATGATGCATGGAACACCTGGCTCCATCTGTTGCACAGTTTTGAATTTCTGGTAAAATTCCTTTTGCTACTCAGTAGAAGTACAGAGGTGCATAGCTTCATAGAGTCCATTCCTTTCTTATTCACTGGCCCTTAAAATCTCAGTAACTCACTCTGAGACATTTGTAGGAGAAAGAATAAAAAAGGTTTCTTTACTCACAGTTGCTTAAAACCACAGACTTGGGTATGCTACACACATTACTGCACACATATTTAGCCACCAACTGAACAGATCGACAGCAAACAAACAACTGACTCCTACAGGCAGAGAGGAAAAGAGACACTCAGCAGAGAGGCGGGTCTCTTAGAAGGAACTATTGTTTAGTCCTGGATAGACAGAAGAACACCCTAGCCCCTGCAAGTCACACAAACCACAGATAGCATGCGAGGTTGCAAACAAAACTCCCAACACCATCTCAGGTTCCCTTATGGACAGAATTTTTCTGAAATCATTTGCTCCTTAGGCTGAAAGAAGTTCCTTATTCTTTGTTTAGCTCATGCTGTCTGGTCTGGTAAACAGGAACTCTTGCTTAGCAACTAAGGATCTTTTCAACGCTTGGGAACATTGATTTGATTTGGATTGTAACTCTCCCAATATCTAGTTCTGTAACGCTTCAGACTGAACCTGGGATGTTCTACATGGAGAGCACACGTCTCACAACTGAACCACTGTCTCCAAAGAGCAAATGATTTGTTTTCCATGGGTTTCCAAATCCACTGTTAGGAATAGGTGATGGTTCCTGGGTGCAATCCTCATTATAGGAGCCAGAATCCTATTGCTCTATTGAGTTCAGTGGTGGGGCTCTTCTGAAACTTGCACAAGAAAGCATCCAAGATTCCTTTCCACAGGTGTAAACCCTGCGGAAATCTAAAGGTGCAGCCATTGGCTTGCAGCATGGCAAATCAGAGATCGCAGAAACCCATGTGTGGAGTGTTTTCTTCCTCCTCTTCTGCAAGTAGATTCTGGCCATCACTTGAAATCTGTTGTGAAACCAGGCCCACTGTTTCCTTCTAAAGTTTGAGCAAAGCATTGAGTAACATCAGCAGGTTCAAGGTGTTGCACATAGATTGGAGCCAGTTGCAGAGCGAGCCTCAGCCCATTCTTAGGACAGCTTCACTGCCTTACCTGTTCATTTCTGGGCACTATTCAAAGTGTGGGTTACTATGACCTATATAGACCTAATTGACTTGGGTACCAGGTTTTTAAGGGCCACACCTCCCCATATGAGCCTCCCTGAGTTTTAAGATATCTGGAGGAGGCCTGAGGATCCAAAAGAAAGACCCTTTAGTGGCTGCTTCCAGGTGTGGAAACCCCTTTCCATGAAATGCCATGCCATCTTCCTGCCTTCCTGGCTTCTGAGTAGCTGCCAAGGAAGGGAGTGTAATGGGGCATGTTGTACTCTAATTGTATTATTATAATCTGCTTGTAGTTGTTTTTAATCATTTGCATTCAGTAGTTGTTTTACTGATAATGTTTAATGACTTTTTAATATTGTATTTGTATTCTTTTAGCCAATTTGTTTTGCAATATCTTGTGAGACAGCTTATAGGAAAGAAAATGGGACATAAACATAGTGGATGAAATACAGTGGTGCCTCGCTAGACAGTTACCCCGCATGACAGGTTTTTTTTGCTAGACATTGACTTTTTGCGATTGCTATAGCAATTCGCAAAACAGTGATTCCTATGGGGGAATTTCGCTGGACAATGTTTGGTCCCTGCTTCGCAAACCATTTTTCACTAGACAACAATGTTGACAGCTCCCTCTACGCTCGCAAAACGGGTGTTTTCGGGACCTAAGCTTCGCAAGACAGATATTTGAACAGCTGATTGGTGGTTTGCAAAGCAGCTTTTCTATGGCTGATCTTCACTAGACAAATACGATTCTTCCCCATTGTATTATTAAGCATTTGTTTGTGTTTTTATTTTCTGATTTTATATTGGAAGCTGCCTAGAGTGGTCCGGTGGTCCAGATAGGTGGGGTATAAATCAATAAAATAAAAATAAAAAAATAAAAAAATAATTGGAACGCATTTAACAGGTTTCAATGCATTCCAATAGGGACAATGATTTTGCTAAACAGCAATTTCAGTGGAACGGATTATCATCATCTAGCGAGGCATCACTGTAATGGAAAGCTACGATCCTTCCTTCCTTCCTTCCTTCCTTCCTTCCTTCCTTCCTTCCTTCCTTCCTTCCTTCCTTCCTTCCTTCCTTCCTTCCTTCCTTCCTTCCTTCCCTCCTCTCCTCTCCTCTCCTCTCCTCTCCTCTCCTCTCCTCTCCTCTCCTCTCCTCTCCTCTCCTCTCCTCTGATAACTCATGCTCTTAGTCCAGTTCTTGGGCATTCACTTCCTGTCTCAAATCCTTTCCAGAACAGCTTGAAAAACTAGACAATTTTACTGTAACCTCTTTCCCAATACTGTCATGACATTAAACAAAACTAGGAAGCACACACCTATCTGCGTCAAAGTCTAGAAGTGTGGCCAAGGGTGACGAGCTGGGAGATCAACATGAAAAAGCCGCTTCCAAACCAGTTCTTCCATTGGATTGGATTGTCTTTCCCTCTGTGCTTCTGTCATGTCCCTCTTTAGCCTGAGTCTGAATGGCAGTAGGGATAAAGCACAACATGAAACATCTGAGCATGTGCACAAGACCTGGTTAATAATACTCCAAGACTGTGTTTTTCCTGTGTGGGGGATTAGTTAATCATTAACTTATGTTTACAATGGTGAAGGCAGAAGATACTTGGACAAGCAGGAAAAGGATATGTATTCAAATGTACCGTAGTCTGAAGTGCTAGAATGTTGAATAGAATTCAGGAATTGGTGCTCCGTCAATTTCTTAATGAACAAAAACTTAAATAATGGGCTGTTGGAAAATCTCATGCTTACAGCAGAGGTGGGCAAAGCTGGAGGATCTGGGAACCGTTTTGTTTTACTTTCCTTTTTCCTTCCTTTCTTTTTAAACCCGACGTGAACAGAAGTTCCTTTTAGAAGGAAGGCACGTTTGAAAAGAGGACCGCTCTCTAGCCACCCTACAAATAGCCGATGGTCCTCTGTAAAAGATTATCGTTTGCTAGGCAACTAGTGTGTTTGTGAGACCTTGCAGTAGCTATTGCTTTCTAATGCATTTTTCATTTCCTACTTCCTTTTTTAAAGAAATGTATGTATGGGTCAAGCTGGTGTTGGGACTTCAAATGGAGTTACTGAGTCAAATATACTTGATGGGTTTTATGGTGATTTCTCAGCCCTCCAGGGAAATAACACATGCCAGTGTGTTTTACATTTTTCTTGGCACGTTGCAAAATAAGTGAGTTTGGGAGGTTGAATTTTAAATGTAAGGTTTTAATATACCATGTCAAGTAGAAATATTGGATGGAATTTGGTTTTTTTTAAATATTTTCCTTACTTCATTATGGGGGCCTCTTTGGGGTGAGCAAAGCCTTGAAAAAATTTCCATCAACTCTTAAAGGTTTTACAGATTTAATTTTTCCCCCCACCATGCTAAGGAATTCTGGGAGCAGTGACCCAAAAAAACAAAGACTTGCACACCTATGTTCTATACATTTCTCCACTGTGCTTGCAAGTGCTTCTGCAGACCTTGCCTCTGATCACATGGTGGTCTGACAAGGAAAAGCTGGAGACTGATATTGAGATGGCATTGAATCCATTCTGGGTTTTAGTCAGAACTAATGGTGTTAAACCTTTTTGGGAGCAGGTTTCAGCACTGAGGATAGCTCCGGTAGTAAAACGCAGAGCAGATTCACGGCCCCTCTGACCTTGGCTTCACTAGTCTCCACCAGGGTCAGACTTGAGTTCCAGAGGGGTTGTGTGGGGCAAGTCTTACATGAGAGGTCAGTTCCCATCATGAACTCCAAAGGTTCATATTAGGACTACAATACTTGACTGTATTGTCCTCGTAGAATCATAGAAAAGTGAAGTTGGAAGGGGCCTACGAGGCCATCAAGTCCAACCCCCTGCTCAAAGCAGGAATACAATCAAAGCATATTCAAATTTTTCTTGAATGCCTCCAGTGCTAGAGTACTCATCAACTCCTGAGGTAACTGGTTCCACTGTCATGCTGCTCTTATAGTTAGGAAGTTTCTCTTGATATTCAACCGAAATCTGGCTTCCTTTAGCTTGAGCCCATTGTTGCATGTCCTGCACTCCGGGATGATCGAGAACAGATCTTGCCCCTCCTCTGTAGGACAGCCTTTCAATTATTTGAAAAGTGCTATCCTATTACCCCTCAGTCTTCTTTTCTCAAGGCCAAACATGTCCAATTCTTTCAGCCTTTCCTCATAAGGCTTGGTTTCCAGCCCCCTGATCATCCTTGGGGCCCTCCTATGAACTTATTCCAGTTTGTTAGAATCTTTCTTGAAGTGTGGTGTCCAGAACTGGACACAATACTCAAGGTGAGGCCTAACCAGTGCTGAATAGAGTGGGACTAGTACCTCACAGGATTTGGTAACTATAGTTCTATTGCTGTTATTGTTGTTTAGTCGTGTCCAACTCTTCGTGACCCCATGGACCAGAGCACGCCAGGCCCTCCTGTCTTCCACTGCCTCCCAGAGTTGAGTCAAATTAATGTTGGTAGCTTCGATGACCCTGTCCAGCCATCTCGTCCTCTGTCATCCCCTTCTTCTCTTGCCTTCACACTTTATCAACATCAGGGTCTTTCCCAGGGAATCTTCTCTTCTCATGAGATGGCCAAAGTACTGGAGCCTCAGCTTCAGGATCTGTCCTTCCAGTGAGCACTCGGGGTTGATTTCCTTTAGAAGGGATAGGTTTGTTCTCCTTGCAGTCCAGGGGACTCCCAAGAGTCTCCTCCAGCACCACAATTCAAAAGCATCAATTCTTCGGCGGTCAGCCTTCTTTATGGTCCAGCTCTCACTTCCGTACATTACTACAGGAAAAACCATAGCTTTGACTATGAGGACCTTTGTCGGCAAGGTGATGCCTCTGCTTTTTAAGATGCTGTCTAGGTTTGTCATCGCTTTCCTCCCAAGAAGCAGGCATCTTTTAATTTCGGGGCTGCTGTCACCATCTGCAGTGATCATGGAGCCCAGGAAAGTAAAATCTCTCACTGCCTCCATATCTTCCCCTTCTGTTTGCCAGGAGTTGATGGGATAAGTGGCCATGATCTTAGTTTTTGTTTTTTGTTTTTTTTTATGTTGAGCTTTAGACCATTTTTGGCACTCTCCTTTTTCACCCTCATTAAGAGGTTCTTTAATTCCTCCTCACTTTCTTCCATCAGAGTATAAATTTATACATGCATGGATTTCCGTGTTGTTTTAGCCTTCTTAGAACAAGTATGAAATTGTTGTGTATTTGGTAACTGGATATTATAAACAATGACAAATCAAGTGTTCCTGCGAATGGAACTGCTTTTTCTTTTGCTGAATGGGGAAGGGCATTTCTGCATCCCTGTTACATCCTCTGGTAAGCCTCCTCAACTGAATGCACTCTCTGGAGCAGGATCTGAGGTATTAAAAGGCTGCAAAATGGGAGAACAACGTTCCCATTGTCTGAGTGAGAATCTGCTTGGTTTAACGTCATATTTTGCCCAACGTTGCATTGTTTTGTTTATTTTTCTAGCAGTTTGTGAGATGCTATGGAAGGAACTGAGGATTGGAAGCAGCATAAAGGTCCTTTAAAATAAAAAAATTACTGTGTGTATATATCCATGCCTGTAGTTATGTGTTGTTAATGTCTGCAAGCAATGGGGAAAATCTAGGGACTCATATAACTCCATGGGCTGGAAGACTTTTTTTCTGGGGTTCAGCAGTTCAAATCCCCCCTGCGCCTCCCAGGAGAGAAGCCAGCTGAGATCACCCAGGTCATATGGGGTTAACATGCCCTGCTACTTGTATGGCCTTGGCCAAGTTGCCTGGTGGTCCCAGAGTGCAAAGTCCAGACGAAAGAAATTTTAAAGAGTAGACCTTTGGTCTAGATGGGTGGGATAGAAAACCAAGCAACCAACCAACCAGCCCACCCACCCACTCATCCACTCACCCACTCACTTCTGGGCAAGATATACTTAGGAAAGTATGAAGGTCCATTTCCGGAGAAAGATGAGGTGGTATAAGCATTACAAACCAACCAACCCTGGTAAGCTCACCATAAGTTAGAGTCAACTTGATGGCACGTAAGTATTATTAAGCATTGATAGGTTTGCTTTCCTTTGAAGAGGACTCATGAAGACTTCTAGCATCATTTGCAGTGTTGGCTTTACAAATATACAAGCAGGGAATAAGCAGAATCAAACAGTGGTCATCCCTGTAATGTTGCAAGTCCATTAGACTCTGACATGGGGCAAAGACAGGGCATTATAAATGGCATGTCTCTAGAAGCTGAAACCTATTAGTTTTGTGAGCAAGCAATCATACTTGCAGACGAAGCCTGTGTTGACCTCCTGATGACCAATCACAAGACAAAGCAAACTAATTTGCAAACTGCAGGAAGTCTAGAAAGCTCCCCCTGATGCTTTAAAGGAATTCCTTGTTTTAATGGCATGCTATGCATCACATATAGTAGTTTGACGCAGACAGCCTTCGCTACCCAGTGCTTCATGTCTAGCCAGCCCTCAGATCACTCTTTCCCTCCCTTTTTCTGCCTCTTTTTCTTTCTCTGAAGCCAAAAGTATCCAACCAATTGCTGTTTCACTTAGAGAGCCTGCCGAGCGCTCCTCTTGGAGCTAGCCTTTGCAAACAAATTGCAAAGTTGCAATATACCGTTGGCTCAGAAAACATCCAGAGCCGTCTGTTAAAAGTTTTTTTTTTTTTTTTGGCTAAATGCAGGAGTCACTCCAGGTAAAACCACAACGTTTGGGCATGGGTCGGGATTTTGATTCGTTACCAAGAATTTGCAACACTAGGAGCATGGTGTGGGTGATCCAGCCTCAGAGCTGTAATACGTCTTTGTAACATCAGCTCCTGAAGTTGTATGCATCCGGTCCTGACTTGTTTTTTTTTAACACGGGGAACACTGGCTTTAAAGAGAAACCTCAAATGCTCAGAAGATAAATAGCGCTGGATGCATCTTCCATTCCTCCGCAGAAGGAAAGAAAAAAAAAAGTAGAGCTGAAAAGTTTGCAATAAAGTTGTTCTGTTAGAAAACGGCGGGGCAATGGCTTGCCAACAGCTGTGGTTTTAGCAGAGCGGCCAGAGAGCTTTCTTCCTTGGTTTCACGCAAAAGGTTTGGGAGTCAGGCCAAGTTATTGTCAATGTTGCTAATCCTGCTGCTGCTGGGCCAACAATGCCGGCTCAGATCAGAATGGCAGGTGAGTGGCAGATCAGTCGAAGGCCTGTGACAGTGTGAGGATCCACAGCACAAAAGGAGAACAGGACTCGCCGAGGCCCTGAAGGAAACCTGTCCAGCCTGTGCTGCTTACGTTCTGTGATCTGAATCGGATTGGGTGTAACAGGCATGAAGGAGGCAAGGGAGGTATGACAGCCAGGCAGCGTAAAACCTAGTGCAGAGTAATGGCCAAGGAGCTGGTGGAAATAAAAATGCTGAGATGCGTTTGGGGTGCCAATTCCGTCCCTCAGTCCTTCATCAGCAAGAGGCCTTGTTTATCGGTTTGGTTCCTTTGTTGAATTTGCATGTGGTTTTTCCTCTGGTGAGCTGAGGGTGGTGTACACGCCTCTCCTTCTTGACACGTCACCTGCCCAACAACCCAGCGAGGTAGGAGAGGCTAAGAGAATGTGACTGGTTTAGTGCTGCCTGGTGAATTTCACGGGGGAATTGGGATCTGAATTCTGATCTCCTGAGTCCTAGTCTAGTACTCTAACTCAGTGGTCCCCAACCTTGGGCCTCCAGATGTTCTTGGACTACAACTCCCAGAAGCCTTCACCACCAACTCTGCTGGCCAGGATTTCTGGGAGTTGAAGTCCAAGAACATCTGGAGGCCCAAGGTTGGGGACCATTGCTCTAACTGATGCATGACAGTAGATTTGTCCTAAAGAGTTGAGCAGAACTTGAAGTGTTACCTTTTGCAAAGTAAATTCTTACATAGCTGGCTTCGATAGCTTTGTGGGTTGGAGCACTTGGCTGCACATTCCCCACTGGGGCTCCTGGGAGGAGAACCGTCCTGTGCCGCCTTGGGCAAGGTGCAGAATCCCACAGGCATGTCTACCTCATACCTAGAAAACCTAGAAAAGGTAGCCATAGGTTGAAATTGACTTACTGGCACTTAACTACTTAATTAATTCTTACATAACTTGATGCAAAGCCTGAAAAAGCAAAGCCTTGCTCATATAATTCTTAAGATCATCTTAACAGAGCTTTCAAGTCGTGAGAGTAGTTTTACCAGTGCCACCTGCTAGCAGGTTTCCATGGTCAAATGGGGATTTGAATCCAGGTCTTCTGAGTCTTAGTGTGTCACCCCATCTACTGTGCCATTCTTGGGGAGAATTACCGCAAACAAATACACTGGCAATGTTAAGGACTAGAAACATTTTTAAAGAGATGGCTGATATTATCTGGATGCAATTTCTGTAACTAGTACCAGGGCCCATGCTTATAATATGCCAGGTTCTTCCTAAGAAGATGACAGTTTATCACAGTTTCTAGCTCAGCGTCCTAATTGTGCAGCTATGAATTTGAAATATTTGCTTCGTTCGTTCGTTTAGTCGTTTAGTCGTGTCCGACTCTTCGTGACCCCATGGACCAGAGCATGCCAGGCCCTCCTGTCTTCCACTGCCTCCCGGAGTTTGATCAAATTCATGTTGGTCGCTTCGATGACACTGTCCAACCATCTCATCCTCTGTCGTCCACTTCTCCTCTTGCCCTCACACTTTCCCAACATCAGGGTCTTTTCCAGGGAGTCCTCTCTTCTCATTATATGGCCAAAGTACAGTGGGGTCTTGACTTAAGAACGGCTTGAGTTAAGAACATTTTGACTTAAGAACAGCTCTCATAGGAAAATATTGACTTGACTTAAGTACTTAGATTTGAGTTAAGAACTGAAAAAAACCATGTGGGAGGCAGGGAAAGTGCAAAATGTGAACTTTCAGTTAACTGTTGGCCAGTGAAAAGGGTGCCTGTCTGCTTCCTCACTCCTCCCAGCATTTAGAGAGTGGATTGGGAGTCAGTCCTCGGACTGCCTGGTACTGAACTGCCTGGACTGTATTTTCCCTGCCTTCCCTGAACCTTTCTTGACCTAAGAAAAAAAGAAACAAAATATCCCCCTCTAGTGGTCGAAGGCGGAATAGCAGCTTCCCATTAGTTTCTATGGACGGAAAAGAGCAGATACGGATCAAATGGTTTTCAATGCATTCCTATGGGAAATGCAGAGTTGACTTGAGAACTTTTTGACTTGAGAACCGCCTTCCAATACGGATTAAGTTCTCAAGTCAAGACCCCACTGTACTGGAGCCTCAGCTTCAGGATCTGTCCTTCCAGTGAGCACTCAGGGTTGATTTCCTTTAGAATTGATAGGTTTGTTCTCCTTGCAGTCCAGGGGACTCTCAAGAGCCTCCTCCAGCACCACAATTCAAAGGCATCAATTCTTCGGCGGTCAGCTTTCTTTATGGTCCAGCTCTCACTTCCATACATCACAACAGGAAAAACCATAGCTTTGACTATTCGGACTTTAGGTGGCAAGGTGATGTCTCTGCTTTTTATTTGCTTGCTCTCAGTTAAACTTTGTTTGTCTTCTGATGTTTGCAGGGCTGAATCTCGAATATGGACCTTGATGCTGCTGCTCGGGACCTGCTTGCTCTACTGCACAAGAGTCACGATGCCCATCTGTGTCGTTGCCATGAGCGCTCGCTTTGACTGGGACAAGAAACAGTCCGGCATCGTGCTGAGCAGCTTTTTCTGGGGCTACTGCTTAACTCAGATCGTTGGAGGCCACCTGAGCGATCGGTATGGACAATAACTGAATTTCCTTGCATCTCATAACCACTAGAACGAACAGCACTATTCATTGCGATTCAAAATTCAATTGATTATGATTTCTTTTGCTTTGCAAGTTTTGATTGCAAAGCACTGATAATTTTGAGCACAAAGCATAATTTATAAATTTAAGTGTTCTCGTTTTTATTTGCACCTCTTTGGGTAGAGCTTTAGCTATGAGGTAATGACACTGGATTCCCGGTGTGGTATAGTGGATAGAATGACAGACTAGGAATCTGGAGAACAGGGTTCGAATCCCCACTTGGCTATGGAAACTCAGTGGGGGAGTGGAGCTGGCAAAACCATCCCTTGAATATCTCACTTACCTTGAAAGCCCTATTAGGGTTGCTATGAGTGAGTTCCAACTTAATGGTAAAGAACATGAACACACACACACACACACCCTTCAGATATCTGATATTAACTCACATTTCATGTCACCTTTTTAAAAAAACTAAATCCTACTGCACATCCAGTCAGGTCAAGTTCAAGTTTATTGTATTAGCTAAAAGCCGTAACAATTGTTTAAAATACAAATATGATCAAATAAAATCATGATAAAATCACAGACATATAAAATAACAAGAAACCCTTCATTACACATCATCTACATATGGTAAAAATGACACCAAATGTTAACTAGGAGATGCTATCAAATACTGGCTGAGTATCAAATCTTAAAATCAAGGATTTGATTTTGTGTGATTTGGCAACATTTCAATTATTTATATATTTATTTCATGGCCAACATACCGTTACTTAGTGTAGGGAATTGCACTTGAACAGTGTCATTGAATCAATGGGGATATAGAGAATCAACTCCTCCAAAAGTTCCATGGATTCAAATAGGCCTACTCTAATTTTGAGTTGTTACGCTAAAGTAAACTGGAATTATAGTAGGCCTGTTTGAATCAATGGAAATTATGGAGGAATTGACTCACCAAATCCCTATTCATTCAATAAGCCTAATCTGGTGTGATTTACTACACTGTTGTTGCTACCTGCCACCAAATTGCTTCTGAACTATGACAACTGTGACCTTCAAAATGTCCTCTCCTTAACAGCTTTGCTGAACTCTTGCAAATTCAAGGTTGTAGTTTCCTTTACAGAGCCAATCCATCTCATATTTGGCTGCTTTTAGCTTTTCCTAGCATTATCGCCTTTTCCAGAGGCGATATCTGGACTCAATCTGCATCTTGCCTTCTCATGATGTGGCCAGTGTATGACAGCTTCAGTTTTGTCCCTTATTTTGCTTCCTGAAAAAGTTTGGGCTTGATTTGACATAGAATCCACTTGTTTGTCTTTCAGCTGATACAGGGTATCCACAAAAACTTTCCCCAAGCACCATGTTTCGTACAAACTATGCTAAGCAAAAAGATTTTGACCACTAAGTTTTTTAAAAAAAATGATAATTAAACATTTATATGCAGTATAAGGTAAAGGTAAAGGGTCCCCTTGACATTTTAGTCAGTTGTGTACGACTCTAGGGGGCGGTGCTCATCCCCATTTCCAAACCATAGAGCCAGCGTTTGTCCGAAGACAGTTTCCGTTGTCACGTGGCCAGCACGACTTAGATTCGGAACGCTGTTTACCTTCCCATCGAGATGGTACCTATTTATCTACTCGCATTTACATGCTTTCAAACTGCTAGGTTGGCAAGGAGCTGGGACAAAGTGACGGGAGCTCCCTCTGTCGCGTGGATTCGATCTTACAACTGCTGGTCTTCTGATCCTGCAGCACACAAAGGCTTCTGCGGTTTAGCCCGCAGCGCCACCACGTCCCTATATGAAGTATATTGTTATAAAAATAATTCTTCAACCATGAAGAATTTTCAGTATTAAAAAAAATTCTGAAGATGTGAATCTGCCATTTATGAAAAACAATAAATGCCCATTAGGATAATGATGACATAACAATACAAATGGCCAGAATCCTCTTGATGATTTTACTTTACGTAAGATAAATCATATAAGCCTTTATCACAAATGGCCAGTGATTAATATGCTGGTTACATTCATCGATTCAGGCCCAGCAATGCGACTAGCATCTTGTTAATTAGCAGCAATTTGCTATCAAAACGTATGCAGTTTTCCTCACGTAAGGGTAAATCAACAAGGGGATTCTGTCCACCATACTGTTCATAATAATAATAGTGTGCCATCAAGTCGGTTGTGACTTTCGGTGACCTTTTTCAGGGTTTTCCAGGTAGAGGAAATTCAGAAGTGTCTTACTGTTCTTCTGGAGCTTGCCCAAGGCTACACAGGCTGGCTGTACTTGCAGGACACCCAGCAGGGAATCCAGTCTCCAACCTCTGGCTCTGCAACCAGTTACCTAAGTCACTGAGCTATCCAGTCAACCTATACTGTTTACCCAATAACCATTAAAGTTCATGCAAGACATTTTTTAAAAAATTAAAAGAGTAATACATTTGTTTTGCAGGATTTATATATTTTAACCAGTCAGCATTTGACAACATGGATTTGTTGATCTGTTGCAATTAGGCGGTGTTAAACCCTCAGGCCAAAATCTGTTTGGGGAAAAACTGTTAGTGCAATCACACACCACAGTGTCTCCTGTCAGTTGTGGAAACCATCACATGCCTGTATTCTCAACCAGTGTGTATCTGGTCATGAAAAAGAGTAGCTGCCAGAGTTGACGAAACCCTTACACACTTGACACACACAGCTGTGTGAGTGTATAGGATTTGGGCCCCGAAATATTTCTCCCTTTGTCTTTCCAGCCCCGAGACAGAAAAATGGACTTCCTAACAAAGCATGCCTCAAAGTCCTACCTTTTCTCAGTAGGTGAGGTCTCGGTAGATAGGGCCAGAATTTAAAGCATTTGGCATTATAATTGCTGAAACTTTTAAGAATTGGCTTCCCCAAAGTGTAATCTTTTGATGATGACAAAACTTGCCTGGGGTCACGGAAACTTCAACATCATTATACCGTGGCACGCCAGACGGTGACTAAAACATGAAAATTCCTTTGAGAATGCGAAACTCCAGTATCAAACATCAGTTACCTGATGCAGTTCTTTTTACTGTAGGAATAATTAAATAGTTATTTAATACAGTTTAGTGAGAACAGAAGGACTTTTTTTGGTTTTGTTTTATCTCTTATTTAATATTTATTGCCTTTCCTTTGGACAGTCAATTTGCGACTGGGATGGTATTGACATGAAAGGGCGCAGCACTGGCCTGCATGCTTCCACAATGCTTCATCGGCACACCAGGCATGGATGTGTTGCAGAGGAAAGCCACTCAATTAAACTTCTATGCACATTGGCTTTCCCTGCATTCTGGAATCCTCGTCATTTCAGCTTCCAGGACTCACAGAAAGTCTTTGTAGATAGAGGTGCTCTTTGTGAAGGCCACACCTAATGGTTGGAACAATAGCGCTGCAAAACCTTGGAGGGTGGATCCAGTGGGACACCTTTCTTCTCTGCCTCAGGCACATTAAGGTACCACATGCTGGCTGAATAGCTCAGTGGTTTAGATATCTGGCTGCAGAGTCAAGAGGTTGGGAGTTCGATTCCCCACTGTGCCTTCAAGGAGAAGAGCCAGCCTGTGTGGCCTTGGGCAAGCTGCAGAAGAAAGCCCCAGAAGAAGGCAATGTGTTGCTATAAGTCAGAATTGACTTGACGGCATGTGATCATTATAATGCAATGCACACACACATGGAGATGACATTGTACCACCTGATCATTCAGTGAGCAACTGGCAGCACCGTTTGTTCGCACTGCAACAAACGAAGTCACGTAAAGCCAACAGAGAAGCTTAGCTCATCTGCAGTATTGGATCACCGGTGATATGGTTGCAGAATGGTTAACGTTTTTGTGGCCTGTGGATTAATTCTCATTTTAGGACATTTTGCCATCCATCAGAAGCAGATCCACGGGTGGGTAAGAGGTGGCAGTACCAGATCATAGGCGCACACTGTCTGTTCCTCAGTGGTTTCCAACCTTTTTTCACGTGCGCACCCCTTGACAGCCCATTTCCATAAACTGTACCCTTCATGATAGCAAAATGTTCATTGTTAGTATGGTTGCTGTTATTTCAAATGTATATGTTGTAACGAAACAAATAGCGCAATAATGGGATTAAAAAGCAATGAAATAATAAGGTGAACAGGCCGTGTGTGTATATTTACATTCAAAATGAAAGTTACAATGAATTCAAATAAATACATCTCAGAAGAAGTCACTCATGGGATTGACTGAGGTGCCCTCTTATGTATACACTGGTACCAGTGCGACAGCACTCAAATGTTCATGAAGCAGAGAAGAATGAAAGCCAAGCTTGTGATGGGTGCACTGATGAGCATGCGTGCCGTAATGGTGCGTTCGCAACACATTTAGGGAGAGACTCTACACCAGTCGCCCAAATGACATAGTAAAGGTAAAGGTTCCCCTTGACATTTAGTCCAGTCGTGTCCGACTCTAGGGGGCGGTGCTCATCCCCATCTCCGAGCCATAGAGCCAGCGTTTTGTCCATAGACCATTTCTGTGGTCACGTGGCCAGCACGACTAGACACGGAACGCCGTGACCTTCTCACCGAGGTGGTACCTATTTATCTACTCGCATTTTTACATGCTTTCGAATGGCTAGGTTGGCAGGAGCGTAGTGAGGGTACCTCGAAGTTAAATAATGATGAAAAACCACTCCGGTACTCGTCATAAGGTTTAATATTTCACAGCTTTTGACTTGTATCTTATCTTACACCATTGACGTATGTGCCAATTCCCACCATTATTCAGTTTCCCCCCCATATACTCCTAAATATCCTGGTACAAACTCCTGGGGGTATACGTGCTCTATGGAATGTGTGAACTGATCCAATACATGTCCATGATGCAGACCTAAGAGACCTTGCCCTTTCATAGACAGTGGCGGATACAACCTATGCGCCACTTCCAGACCCTGTTGATTTAAAGGCATTGCTTTTGATGCTGAACACTAACCCAGGAGGGCACTTAAACCCCTTTGCGGTCAACACCCTGATTCTCTTCTGTTTTCTAGGATAGGAGGAGAGAAAGTTCTCCTTCTCTCTGCCTCAGCCTGGGGATCTATCAGTGCCCTCACCCCTCTGCTCATCTATGTTGGCTCTGCTCACCTCGCCCTGATGACTTTTTCTCGGTTCCTCATGGGGCTGTTGCAAGGTAAGACAGTCGGCCTTTGAGAGTTGAATCTGCCCAGGAGATGGTGGGGGAGGTGGGGGAGACATTGGGTGAAACCCATAGCCGCAAAGGAGGACTTTTAATAACTCCTGTAGCAAGAGAAGATTTCTCTTTTGGGACTCCTTCCTTCTTTCCAGCCCCATTAAATCTATCCCCCAAAAGCCAGAATTTGGATTGACAATCTATTCCTGATCTATTGACGCTGGACACAATTGTTTGGGTCCACAGGTGTATGAACGGAAGTCCAAGCAAATATGTGTTCTGGTGCAATCTTGATTTGCTTGGTAGGGTTTTGTTTGCAAGACCAAATGGTAGGTAGGTCTCCATGAGGTAGAGAGTCCCTCAGGTAGGGCATCTTAGAGGCAGTCACTGAAAAGGCCCTGTTCCCAGTCACAAATAAACATACAACTGGGAATGTTATGTAGAAGGGCTTCTAATGAAGATTGTGGCAACCAGGATTCTGTGGGAGGCACTAACCTTTCCAATTTCTTAGTTTAAAACCTTGTGATGTCTGAAAGCCAGCACTTTGATTTACACAATGAAAAAACAAAGCTGGAATCCATAAGGGAGTTACATGTTACACATACACAGCCCCTCTTAACAGTATGGATGGCACATTCTGGACAAACGCTTCTGCACAGTCTTCATGGGCAGCCTAATCTAGAGTAGACGTTAGTAGTCTAGTTGTAAAGTTATCAAGGTATATGTCATCCTGGCCAGATTTTCAGTCTTGAGAAATGGGCAGGCACAGCTGATTTGCCAGACTCTGCTGGCCAAAGCCCAGAGGCCAAATCCCTGAGCTCTCAACTTGTGAAGGTCAACGCATCTCAGGTCAAGAGGTTCTGCTATCCATTGAGGCTACCCACATGAGTAGGGAAACTGGAAAATCAGGATTGCCACTGACACAGAATGACTTGGGTCAGTCTACTCTGTATGGCCATCCTTCACATGTAGGAGGAGGATGTTACTATAGCCAGAGAGGCACAGGGTGAGTACTCTGTGTGTCCCTGGGTGTGGAGTAAGCACCAGGCAGGCTCTTTAGCTGTTTACACAAAAAGCTTGAGATGCTAGAGAGTGCATGGCCTCTTCCAGCCTCTTCCAGCCAATGGCCAGGTGGTTGTGATGTCACAGAATGTTCACAACAGCCCAACTGCAGAGGAGAAAGTTGTCACCAAAGAAACTTTGATAAAGGGTGCATTATACCTGTGGAAACAAAAGTCCAGTTTCCTTATGAGGAAAAGGTTATGTGACAATCCATGGTGATGTGGATCGTTTACTGCAACTGCCCCAAACTAATTATGGGTTATAAAGGAGTCTCTTTTTGTCTTCCTCCCCACCTTTTGATCAGGGGTTTACTTTCCTGCTTTGGCCAGCCTGTTTTCCCGGAAGGTGCGGGAGAATGAAAGGGCCTTCACGTACAGCACTGTTGGTACTGGATCTCAGTTTGGGTGAGTTGGTTTGAGCGGAGAATGAGGACATGAGAATGCATCAGATAAGTTCTACTCTTTCCCTCTTCTCTATTTTTTAAAAACTAGTTTCAACTGAATAATGGGCAGAATCTTGGCTGGTTTTATGGTGATGCTTAACAGGTGATGTTAAGAATTTAACTGTCCATTGCCAGCTTGGTTTTGTTTATTGCTGGACATGGGGACAAACCAATTCATCCCAGTTCATCCCAGTTTGTAAAGGTGGCAGTACAGGTGCTGCTGCTCCTCTCCCTTGCCTCCTCAGCTGATCAGCCCCTCACCAGGCCCAGCTTGCTTGCTTTCCCCACCTCCTCAGCTAATCTCCCAGTCACAAGCAAGAGCACAGACTCCTCTGCACCGCCTTTTTGTCTGATTGGCAGATCAGCCAAGTGGGCGGGGCCAGAGAAGCCTGAGCTGCTGCCAGGACTGGAAGATCAGTTGAGATGATGATGGAAGCCACTGGAAAGTGGCTGATTCAGTCAGAGCAGGTGCAAGAAGGGAACAGCAGCACCTGTGCTGCCTCCTTTACGAACTGGGACAAACTGGTTAGTTCCCATCTCTACTTATTGCCAGATACGTTTTGGACTGCAACTCCCAGAATCCCTCGGCCAACTTGGTCATCGTTCGTCGTTTAGTCATTTAGTCGTGTCCGACTCTTCGTCACCCCATGGACCAGAGCACGCCAGGCCCTCCTATCTTCTACTGCCTCCCGGAGTTGTGTCAAATTCATGTTCGTTGCTTCGCAGACACTGTCCAGCCATCTCATCCTCGGTCGTCCCCTTCTCCTCTTGCTGTCACACTTTCCTAACATCAAGGTTTTTTCCAAGGACTCTTTTCTTCTCATGAGATGGCGAAAGTACTGGAGCCTCAGCTTCAGGATCTGTCCTTCCAGTGAGCACTCAAGGTTGATTTCCTTTAGAACTGATAGGTTTGTTCTCCTTGCAACCCAGGGGATTCTCAAGAGCCTTCTCCAGCACCACAATTCAAAGGCATCAATTCTTCGGCGGTCTGCTTTCTTTATGGTCCAGCTCTCACTTCCATACATCACGACAGGAAAAACCATAGCTTTGACTATTTGGACTTTTGTTGGCAAGGTGATGTCTCTGCTTTTTAAGATGCTGTCAAGATTTGTCATCACTTTCCTCCCAAGAAGCCCAACTTGGTCACTGACCACTAAATATACTTCTTAGGGAATTCTGGGGATTTTGATGCTTCCTCTGTGTTACAGCTTCTCTTTGCTGTGTGAGAAGAACTTCCTTTAGAGCAGGGGCCAATGGCAGCTGTGAATGGGACCATGGTGTGTGGAATGAGGGGAACTGACCCTTTTGCTGCCACACTGTAGTCAAGACACAAATTAGGCTTGCCTTCTGCAGTTGTCCCAGAAGAGCTTTAACTGGCCAGAATCCTGTTGTGGATTTATGCCAGTGTAGCTATGATTGAGTAAATCATGGCGGTGAACTTCTCATTAATCAGTTGTGGCTTGCATTCCTAGCCACGAGCCAGTTGTCCAACTTGGCACACGACTAGGAAAGCAAGTGGGAGCTCATTTGTTGACAGCAATTGGCTGGCTACCAAACGAATAAAACCCAGCATTTATGCAATTATGCTGAACGCTGGCATAAATTCTGGCCAGCGTTCAGCATATAATCTGGTAATTAAATTGGGCACCCTCTGGCTATACCAGCAGAAGCCCTGCCACCAACCCTTGTGAGCCGTCCAGTGGCGTAGCGTGGGTGGCAAGCATCCCCTCTCCCCAGAAGGGTCACGGTTTCAATGCAGATTGTCTCCAAGTGCCATTTAGGGAACACAAGCCAAGCATCAAAGCAACATCGCCACTCTGAACCACAAAGGTAGATTGTGATGGAGAAAAGTTTGGTGCTGCAGATAGATAGAGGTTTCCTCGGGCCTGATACAGCCAACAAGCTGCCCACTTTCCTGTCTATGTTAGGAAGCCAGCCGACACAATTCTAAGCAGCTGCAGAGTCATGGGGTCTGTCCAGGTTAATTCCTCTTCTCTCTCTTGAGTTGTTTGTTACGAGTAAAGAATGGGAAACAAGCATGCCCTCTTAATTCTCTTTCAGAACACTGGTCATGGGAGCAGCAGGATCGCTTCTCTTGGACTGGTACGGATGGCAAAGCGTCTTCTACTTCTCCGGCGTGTTAACCTTGCTGTGGGTGTACTGCATGTGCAAATATCTCCTGAACGAACAAGGTAGACGTGCCTCTCCACTCATTGTGCCACCCCTCTCTGATTGTTCAGGTTCACCAAGGCCTATAACCAGAAATGTGTGAGGCGTCTGTCAATTGTGTGCCTGTCATTTAGGGGATAGGCCAACTCCATTGACAGTGCACGCGTTCATCTCAAAGAGACAAGGCCTCTGGACACACCGGCTCCAACAGAAGACAGTGGCAGAGGAGAGGGATGTTATGAAAAATCTGAATTATGTATAAACCCCCTGCTATATGCCAGACACAAGCAGACACAACAAATTAATGGGGTCCCGATGGGTCATTTTTTTGCATCCCCCCAAAAAGCTGGTGCCGTTTCCCCAAAAATAAGACCTAAACTGAAAATAAGCCCTAGTAGGATTTTTCAGGATGCTCGTCATATAAGCCCTACCCCGAAAATAAGCCCCAGTGAAGGGAAACCCCACTCTCCACCCTTGTGCAGCCACCAGAAGATGACAGGACTGTCTTTGAATCAAGGTAAGTGGTTGTACATGAAAAAAATAAAACATCCCCTGAAAATAAGCCCTAATGTGTTTTTGGGAGCAAAAATTAATATAAGACCCTCTCTTATTTTCGAGGAAACATGGTATTTGGATAATGCGTTGGATTTATTTTTAAATATTTTAAATCTGTTTTTATATGTTTTAAATGGGTTCTTCAATGTTTTTAATTTGTTAAATTGTAAGCTGCTCAGAGAGTGCCTTAAGCACTATAGGACAACACATAAGCAGCACGCTTTAATACGATAGTCCATCTTCCAATAATGGAAGGGCTGTCATGGGAGCAACCTTGCCTTCTGTGGCTCCAGAGGGCAGATTCTAACTCAGTGGATTCAAATGACCAGAAAGGAGGACTAACTCAATGTTAGGAAGAACTTCTCAACAGTAAGAGCTATTTGATGGTGGAATAGATTGTGTTGAGTGATGGCAGGTTCTGGTTCTCTAGAGGTTTTTAAACAGAATTTGGCTTGACATCTGTGAAGCTGATTTCAGCTGGAGGTTTCCTACATCAGCAGAGAGTTGGGTTTGATCACTCTGGAGGAGGGAGGTCCCTTTCCACTCTAAATTTCTGTATTTCTCTCCTTTGTATAGTTTGCGGTTGGCAAGGGGTTAATAGGAAAAGTGGTTTGCTATGGCTTCTTAGCTGTAGATGCTCACCAAATATTAGAAAAGGCAGCTTTGGGGGCTGATTGGAGGATTTTGTGGGATCTGTAGCTTTCCTAAACTCCGGTGCATCTGTCTTATATTATCACGTAAGCGCGGCCTTAGATTTGTTCTCTTTTCCTTCCTGCAGAAATCATAATCCCATTAGAAGATTTAGCCAAAGGCCTCTCCTTATCCAAACAGACCAAAGTGCCTTGGAAACAAATATTTAAAAGGCCTCCAGTTTGGTGAGTCATTGTCGTGCAGTCATCTGCTGTGTGAAGAGCCCACAGTTGTGCATGTACCGTTTGTATGAGTGTAGGCTTCCCTATACAAAAATCTTAGTGAATGCTGCAGAGTTTTGAACTTCTGGTAGAATTCCTCTAGCTGTGCAGCAGTGGTGCAGGTAGAATAGCTTCAAGTTCCCCGCCTAAGTCCAGCCCTTTTTCTCATTAACTGGCACCTACGGTCTCCATAACTCACTCTGAGATATCAATAGGAGAAAGAATAAAAGTCTTTCGTTTGCTTACAGTTGAACGGAGCAAAGAGCAGGCTGACCAACACGACTGCTTTCAATGAGAGTCTGCTTTCAACAGACATTTGGGGGGGGGGGGAAGGGAGAACCCTTAGAGGAGAGAAGCGGGGCTCTCTTTGAACTCAGAAGCAGGGGAAGAACGATTGGTTTATGCAGAATACATGGACTGTTGCTCCATTCCAGAAAGGTCCCTCCCAACTGAGCCTGCTCAAGGCAGCACGTGAAGTTGGAAAAACTAGAATACTGAACACACAGAGGCGAAATGAGGATGGTTGAACAGGCACCCCCTTGCTTTGTTCCCCATGCATTTGAGTTTGTACAAAGAGGGGAAGACACACATGGAAGGAATGGTGTAAAATGAGCAGCAGGGGCTCTGCCTATGAACTGCTTGGTATTCTTCCTTTTCCAGTCTTAACTACAGTGGATGAGCGTTTGTCCCACCTCCTTAAGGCTCTGCTTCTGGTTTTCTTCCCCTCTCCTGGATACCTCTAGGGCAGTGATTGTTGCCCAGCTGTGTGCGGCAAGCACTTTCTTCACCCTCCTCTCCTGGCTCCCGACATTTTTCACAGAAACATTTCCAGACTCAAAGGTAAGGTTGGCCTGGGGGCCACGAAGGCCAGGTTGTTTTTCCTTTCCGTTTTGCCAAGTTATGTTCTCTTAGGTTTGCAACAGGAAAAGTTGGTACTTGTTTTGCAACAGTTGTGTTACCTTTGTGCCAAGGTTCTCAATATCATTCAGGAAGGAAAAATAGCTTCTCTCCACCACCACCTCCCCCGGTACCCGTGAACATGAGAAACTGTAAATGTATAAATATTTCCCTGCAAATGTGTATTTCCATCCCTGTAGAACGTTGTATAGGAGCCTCGTGCTCCAATGGTTAAACTGCAGTACTGCAGCCGATACTCTGCTCCTAACCTGAGTTCAGTCCCCATGGATTTTCCTCCTGCTAATTCCTGTTGGTAGCAGGAAGAGAGGTCATTCCTGCTCTCAGGCTTATCTCTGGTGCTTATCTTTTGAATATGTAATGCATTGTTACTTTCAGCTAAGGGCTCATATGAAAAATACCATGAAAAATCAGGCAAAGCCACCCACGTCACAAAGCATACAAGAAAAAAAAAAGCACCATATGTTCCTCATATACGATATAAAGATGAGGCTGGATGATACGCTTATTAAGGCATCAAAATATTGCAAAGAGAAGCTAGTGTTCCACTCCTAACTGGTCTTCATCAAGCTGGCCATTATAGAGTTGGGGTAGAGCAGGAAAAAAACCCCAAAGGTCCAAAATCTATGGCCAAATGTTCAGGCAAAGTTTCTCTGTTTAAAGCAAGTTCCAAAATACAGTGGACCCTTGACTTACAGACGGCTTGACTTACAGACTTTTTGAGTTACAGACTTCTCTGGCCGCAAAATTTAGGTTTGACTTGCAGACTGAGATTTGACTTACAGACCAGAAAAAAACCAAAATGGTACAAAAACGGCCTGTTACGGGATTGATCGGTTTTCAATGCACTGTAGGTCAATGGAGACTTGACCTACAGACTTTTTGACTTGAGAACCGCCTTCCAATACGGATTAAGTTCTCAAGTCAAGACCCCACTGTAGGAGCTGTAGGGGTCAGTTTGGCAGATTTTAAATTGCTGGACAGCTTAGTGGGTAGATCTCTAGAAGTTGGGGGTTCAATTCCCCACCTGGGCCTCCTTGACTTGATGATTCCTAGGGTCGCTTCCAGCTCTGCTGTTCTAAGATGAGGATGACTACATTTCACCTCTGAGGATGTATATGTCTCAGAAGTCTCGTCCCATTACCAAAGAACTCCACAGGATATGAATTGGGTTTTGCTTGTTTAATTCCTGTTTTCAGTGGTTCTTAATGTCTTGGGGGAAAAGGATTTGCTTGCATGAGGGAACTGCTTAATAAACATGAAAAAAAAGTGGGAAGGACGGACACACAGAGCCTTTGGGGAGGGGGGGGAAGCATTTTTAGAAAGACTTAACATAGTAAACATGTGCCACCTACTGACTAGACCTGCGCATGACAAACAAACTCTTCCTGTCTGTAAATTAGTTCGGATGTAGTAGGCGCCAGCCTTAGAAGGACAGCTTACTTACCTGTAACTGTGATTCTTCAGGTGGCCACCTGTGAATTCGCACATGTGGGTGTTTCTATTCTAGAGCTCAAAGTAAAGATTATTAGATCAGCTCCCACCCATTGTGTATGTCCCTGCACTTAATGGCTCTCCCTCAAACATTAGGTCTGGCCCTGGTGTCTGGTGAACATTGAGGGTTTGTTGCTGCTTTGATGGGAGTTGTAGGAAGACCGATGGAGCTAAAACTAAGTGACGGACCAGTGGTATCTAAAGCTCAGAAATATTATTTCATAGACTACAACTCACAATATCCCTCACCCAACCTGTGGCTATTTTGACCAGCCTGTTTTGGAAGGGGATCCCTTTTTTTGGTCCAAAAAGGATTTTTTTTTCAACCTCTGGGTTTTAACTCTGTATCAAGTGGCTTCCTGTGCCCAGAATCCTGCTGATGTTCACTTAAGGCTTACATAGCTTATCAAGGCTAATTGCAAGTAATTGCTGGGGTGCATCACAGTGGTGGGCTTGGTCACATGCTTGAGTGTGCAACTAAAATACAGTGTGGCACCTTATCAATTAGCTGCAGTTAGCTACGGCAGGTTACACAAACGTTACATGAACACCAGTAGGATTCCAGCCTAGATGACTTAACAGGCCAAAGCCACAATGTCAGATCATAAGGTAGTAAAGTTTTGAAGCGGAGTCACGCTGCATCATCTCGCTGGTCTGCTCTGCTCTGTGCTCTCTGCCCCTTTGTTAGCAACATCACTGTTCACATATCTCCATGTTTCTTTCTTTATTTTAGGGATGGATCTTTAATGTAGTTCCGTGGCTTGTGGCGATTCCAACCAGCTTGTTCAGTGGATTTCTTTCTGACCAATGCATCAGTCAAGGTAATTTGTCTTTTGGCTCTTTCAGTTTTGAACAATCCATGCAGAGCTGAAATTTAACAACCCCCCTTTTTTTTCTGGTATGAAGAATGGGGAAATTGCCTTTCTTTTCTTCCACTGAAGCATCATAGTCTTGACTTTAGGAAAAGATGGACTGAAGAGGCAGAAAGACTCACACTGTGTCTTTTAATGTTATCTTTTGCATCTTATCTCTACCTTTCTAGTTAATCTTGTCGTGAGCTGACTTTATCCCTACTTTGGAAAGGAAGGCGGGTTATAAGTCAGTGGAGTTATTCACAGGAATAAAACTGTTAAATTTTGGATAATTAGCTTCAGGGATTTGTGTACTATATACAATGAATGTTTGATTCCCCCCCCCCCCCCCGCAAAAAAGGATAAGGTTGATGCAAGTTGTAGCTCCTGCATCTAATTCAGTTTGTAGTTTGCCCATGAACTGATTTGTAAATTTGCTTTGTGGTCCTCTGGAACTGAACATAGCCTCATACAAATTGGTTCAAATTAGGGCAATTTGGCTAATGATTCAGGATTTGTTTGAATGCAGTACACAGTGATAAAGATCAAATACCCACCCACACTTACTAAGACCTAAAGATCCACCGATTAGAATCTATTGCAAAAACCTCCATTCATTCATTCATTCATTCATTCATTCATTCATTCATTCATTCATTCATTCATTCATATAATATAGGGTGGGAGTAATTTTGTTGCTGCTGTTAAAGGCTTCGAAAACACAAAACCTTGGTGATTTGTTGTAAATCACCCATCTTCGGATCTCCCTACCCATGCTTTAAAGCAATCTCTCTCAAAGCTTGGTAGCAACAAGGTATTTTAAGGTTTTAGGATGATGTCAGTGTGAAATCAACTCTGTAAGTTGAACCAGTCCCCCTGGAGGGTCACCTTGCCTCTGTCTTGCTGACCTTCAGGCATTTCTCTTTCAGAGGCCTTTTGAAGCTGAGAAAATCTTTAAACTTGCATCAGAAATATATTTAGGTTCTATTTAAAAAATGTTTTCAAGCTGAAAGGTCGGGCATATTTGGTCCAAGAAGGGAAGGTGAGATTCGATAAGCTTATGTTACAACAAAGTGGATTTCCGTTGAATATCAGGAGAACATTCTTGACAGGAAGAACAGTTTAACAATGCAGCCTGTTACGTAGGTAGATGATAAGCTTTCCCTTTTTGGAGGTTTTCAAGCAAAGGACTGAAAACTGTTTTCCAAAGGATGATCTAGCGCTGGATTTCCTAAATGGAGCCAATAGTAAAACTAGATAATTTATTTGTGCAAGATACACTTGCAAAATGCTCATATAAGATGCTGAGAAGTGCCCACAACTCCGTAAGTCATCTATTTCCAGCATGCCTTGATTGTCTGCTTGTCTTTCTGCTTTCAGGGTATAAACCAATTACTGTTCGCAAGGTTATGCAGGTGAGAAACAAGCTTGATTATTACAATGGGTTGGGTTGTTGGTGGGACCCCAGATCTCTGTGTGAGCAGATCTATCACTTTCACTCTTCATGTGAGAGCTAACATGGTACATCCCTGTAGTTTTCAAAATCTGGTTGTCTGGATGTTCTGAACTTCAGCTCCCAGAATCTCTGACCACTGGTCATTCCCATTGGACTTCTAGGAGCTGAAGCTCAATACCTCTTGAGGGCCAAATGCAGAGAATATCCACTGTTAACCACAGAGACGTGGTCTGAAATCTCTGCTCCTTTGTAAAGCTCATCAGGTGACCAGGGACTTGTTCCCTAGTTATACGTCTGGTATACTTTCTAAGGTGGTTGTTAATGTAAAAGTGGTGAGCGGTGGGAAGAGCATCATATTCAGTAGGACCCCATATCTGTGAGGGGTAGGTTCCAAGCCTCTTCCCCCGCCCCCCCCGTAGATGTTGAAAAATTCAGATTACCCGTATAGCAAACATTATTTTAATAGAGAACACTAAACATAGCACGCTCTCTGGCTCCCTCTAGTGGCCATGTTCTGGTAAATTAATCTTTAGAAATACATATATATTTCTAGGATTTTTCTTTTAATATTTTTAATACAGTGGTGCCTCGCTTCATGACGATAATCCGTTCCAGTGAAATTGCTGTAGAGTGAAATCGTCATGAGCGGAAAAAAAAGCCGTTGGAATGCATTGAAAACTGATCAATGCGTTCCAATAGGGGAAATACCTGCTCGTAATGCGAAGATCCTCCATAGGGCGGCCATTTTCCAGTGCCTGTCTTGCGAAATGAGGTCCGGGAAACAGTGGGTCGCCATTTTGAGAGCCGCCAATCAGCTGTTTCCAAATCATCGTGTAGCGAAAAATCGGTTCCTGAAGCAGGGAACTGATCGTCGTATAGCGAAAAAACCCATCTAAACATCGTTTTACGATCGCTATAGCAATCACAAACAAACCCTCATCAAGCGAAAAAACCATCATGCGGGGTAAGCGTCTAGCGAGGCACCACTGTATTTTGATGCTATGGATAAGTGAATCAGCAGATACTGATTCCTCAGGAACAGGGGTCCTACTGTATGCTGTTTATGTTCTCCATCCTTCACAAGACTGGGATGGTGTATTTCCAGGTCTGCTATTATTTAGTAATGATCAGATATTCTGTAAAGACTGCTGGCGCTAGACCCACAGCTAGTTAATGCTAGTTATTTTGATTTCCTCCTTCTTTGAGGTTGTCGGTTCAGGTGTCTCCAGCCTTTTCGCTTTGGGCATAGGTTACACCTCCAGCTTTTGCCGAGCCGTTGTGTTTGCATCTGCCTGTATCGGATTTCAGACCTTCAACCACAGGTAGCGTCGAGGTCCCGGGTGTGGCGTTGATGACCAATTGGGTTGGGCGGGTGGATTTGGGTGAAGGAAACCTGACCTCAGATCTCTGCCCAATCCTGAAAAGGAGTTGGACAAGTTGCCATCTTTTTGCCTGACCTTCCTCACAGGGTCGTTGAGAAGAATGTGCTATGCTGCATACCTTAGAGAAAATGTGTGACAGATTGCCCTCAGAAACCTGTGGTGCTGTAAATATTGTAGTCACAGCATATATTTTCAGAAACTGGAGCAATCTGATTATTCTTTTCTCCCCAAACAGTGGCATCTCAGTCAACGTACAGGATCTGGCCCCATCATGTGCTGGATTATTGTTTGGTAAGGGCAAACACTTCCTCTTTTCTGTTCAGTGGTGCCTCGCTTTACGACCTTAATTCGTTTCAGCAAAATCGCTGTAGAGCGAAAATGTTGTAAAGCGAAATTAAAAAGCCCATTGAAATGCATTGAAACCCGTTCAGTGCATTCCAATGGGCTGAAAACTCACCGTCCAGTGAAGATCCTCCATAGGGGCGGCCATTTTCGGTGCCTGTGCAGCGAGGAATCCATCCCTAAGCACAGCGGGGGGCATTTTCTTCAGCTGGCGGCCATTTTGAAACCCGATGATCAGCTGGTTTTGATTGTCGTAAAGCGAAAATCAGTTCCCGAAGCAGGGAACCAATCATCGCAAAGTGGAAAAACCAAATTCAAACCATCGCAAAAGCGATCGCAAAAACCTCACCATCAAGCAGATTCGTCATTAAACAGGATAATCATAAAGCAGGGCACGACTGTATTTCAAAAAAAAAAAAACCTGCTAGTGTGGAATAGACAAAATGGTCGCCTGGTTGGTTAGAGACTTGGGAAATCTAGGTTCTAGTTCCCACCGAGTCCTGAGGCCTCTCTGGTGATCTTGGGCCAGGGTTAGCCTAACTAACTAACTAACTAACCTCACTGGGTCATTTATGACAATAATGTGGGGAGGAAGAAAGCCATGTACTGTATGTAGTCTTGAGCTTATCGGAGGAAAGGTAGGATATAAAGTAAATTTAACTGATCCATAAAATAAATAACAATAATTTATGCTGGCGCAAAATAATAAGGTTGCAAAGTGCCATGCGGTAATAACAACAACAAAATAAATAAATAAAATTTAAAACGTAAACTATAACGATGAAGATGATGTGCAAAGGGTATCAGACCGAGTCCTCTGTCAAATAGGTAGGAGTTCTGCTATGAGCCTAAAGGCCTTTAACATAATAATAAAACCTTGGAGGCTTAAATTTCTTATCCTCTTGACAGCACAGAATGGTTTTCTTTTTAAAATTCATTCATTTATTTTATTGTTTCTTAAATTTATATGCAACCCTATTAGCACAGGGCAGTATTCTGAGTGGTTTACAGCAAGTTAAAACGTGTAATTATCATATATAAATAAAGCAATTAAACAAATCACAAAACCTTTAAGACGTTTGTATTATAAAAATAAAACATGGCATGCAAGGCATATAAACCCAGGACAAACCTGGGTAAAGCAAGTTTGTAAAGGTAGGTAAAGGTAAAGGTTCCCCTTGACAATTTTTGTCCAGTCGTGTCCGACTCTAGGGGGCGGCGCTCATCCCGCTCTTCAAGCCATAGAGCCAGCGTTTGTCCGAAGACAATCTTTCCGTGGTCACATGGCCAGTGTGATTTAGACACGGAACACTGTTTACCTTCCCACCGAGGTGGTCCCTATTTATCTACTCGCATTTGCATGCTTTCGAACCGCTAGGTTGGCGGGAGCTGGGACAAGCGACGGGTGCTCATTCCGTTGCGTGGATTCGATCTTACGACTGCCGGATCTTCTGACCCTGCAGCACAGGCTTCTGCGGTTTAGCCCACAGTGCCACCACGTCCCCATTCAAGTTTGTAAAGTCTTTGTAAAATCTTTGTAAAGCAGCCTTTTAAATGTGGGGAGGGGGAAGACTTGGGTGAAGCTCCACGAGAAGTCGGTTCCAAAGCGTTGGCGCCACAGCAAAGAAGGCCCTACATTTGGTGGACGATTTCCTTGCCTCCTTTGAAGAGGCTACTTGAAGGAGCGTTGCCTGGGAGGACCTTGTGGAGACGGTAGGTGACCTTGGGGAAAGACATTCCTCCAGGTAACGTGGTCCCAAGCTGTGAAGGGCTCTATAGGTGAGCACCAGAAGCCTAAAAACTGCTTAGCCACCCCAGCAGACTATAGGAGTGGGGCAAGGCTCTGTTGTTGGTTAAAGAACGTTCATAAGTGGTCCAACTGATGCTGATTGTGAGCAGATGCTTTCTGAGAGTACCGTGGGATTAAAAGCATCCTTTGGAGTCATGGTTTCCTCTCTCCTCCTCCTTAGGTGTGGCAAATACCGGTGGAGCTTTATTAGGTAAGTCATTGGTCAAGAATCGGTCCGCCTCCCTTTCAGCTTTCCGCTAGGAATGTCTGCATCACAGCCTACAGACAGATTCACCAGGCATTCCTTCCACTCACAGTAATGTGGGAGTCATGGTGCTGTGAGGACAGCTGGTGTGTCCTAACGAATGATACCAGTAAATGAACTGGGCTGAAGGGAATTATCCTTAGGTCCTTTAGGTACTGTTTTTCAGAAGGCTGCAGTGGGGTGGGACACTTTTCTGACTAACATTTGAGGGTGGAGGAGGCAGAGAAAGAATTTCATTGAAGTTTCTGTCTACACATTATCCCACAGTCTATAATTTGAGCCCCAAATAACCTCAATATCACCCTGAAAACTACAGGTCCCAGGTTCCTTTGGGAGAAAGCTGATGAGAACCAAGGCAGGGTAAATTACCACTACCCTTTGTAGCAACATACACAATGATACGTTGTTCTGATGCGCTGTCAAGTCAATTCCAACTTGTGACAACCCTATGAATGAGCAACCGCTAAAATGTTCTGTCTTGTACAGCCCAAATTAGGTCTTCCAAACTCAAGGCGGTGGTCTCCTTTACTGAGTTGATCTTTCTCATATTTGATCTTCCTCTTTTCCTGCGGCCATCAGTTTTTCCTTGCCTTATTGTTTGTTTTCCCGAGAATCTTCCCTTTGTGTGATGTGCCCAAGTATAACAGTTTTATCATTTTTGCCTCCAGAGAAAGTTCAGGCTTAATTTGGTCTAGCGCCCGCTTGTTTGTTTGCTTCGGCAGTTCATAGGGTATCCACAAAGCTCTCCTCCAGCATAATATTTTGAACAAATCTTCTCTCCCCACCCCCTTTCGGCTTTCAGCCAGATAGATAGATGCTTGTTTTCTTTTTCCTGCCAGGAGCTTGAAAAAGAAGACACTAGTTGTATTTAATTGTTTTTTTTAAAAAAATGACAGACTTCTCTCTTTTCTCCCTCTTCATGCAGGTGTCGTTTGTGTGTACTTAGCCGGACATTTGATTGAAAGTACTGGTTCCTGGGTGTCTGTTTTTAATCTCGTAGCTGCGGTGAACGCCTTCGGACTTTGTGCGTTTCTGATTTTTGGCAAAGCCCACAGAGTGGACCTGGATACTGCGTGTGTCGATCTATAAAGCCTCCTCCGGGACTGGATTAGGTCAATGGCAGGAAGGTGGTGGAATCAAAAATGCCAAAACACGGAATTTAAGCTGAAGATCAGATTTGATTGGCTGTGCAGCAAAGAGGACCCGCACACTAAACAAATCAGCTCTCGGCTTATCCGGTGCCCTACCTGACCTTTTAAACTGTATCGGTGGTGCTTTTTGTTCCGTTTTGCTCCTGAAGTGCAAGATGTTAATGTGGACCGGGTACTTTTGCTGGAGGGTGACTGTCGTTCCTTTCCCCTCAGGAATTATGTTGTTTAAATTTCAGCCAACTTTCCCACGCCCCGCTCCACAAAACAGCAACCCTATCTTATTAATTGATACTGAATTTCACAGCAAGATCAGCACAGAAACTTGAATCGTGAACTATCCATATTAAAAAAAAGAGGAGTCTTTATTATTTGTAGCCTCCATAGAGGTTATCCAGATCATGGCTTGATAATTTATGGACATGGTAGGGTTTCTGCATTCAGCACTGGAGGAAGCTATGCTTGCAAATCAAGACTGACCCCCTCCAAGGTTAACCCTGTTGGACCTGGAGAAAAGGCTGTTTGTCCACACAAATCGGTTGTTTGTCTGTCCGGAGTCTGCTTCCACCCTGGTGTGAGATTTCCCTGCTCTTCACCTCCCACAGCTCAGCTTTGCCAAGACTTATCAACAGGCCCCAAACCTTGCATCTTGGTATTCATCCGTGGTCCTTAAGCCCTCCGTGATTGAAGCTGGGTTGGGTTTTCTCAGTTGTAACTCTCAGACTTCCAGATGATGGCTGTTTGTCTGTCAATCTCTATGTATCTTTGTTTCTCCCTCCCTCTCCCTCCCTCCATGTATGTTTGTCTGTGCACATGCCAAATACCTGCTCAGTTGTAAAGCCTGGAACAATTGTTGTTGGGTCTACAGCTTCCAGAATTTCCCAACTAGCATGACTAGATGGATTCGGGGTGTTCTGGGTGCTGCTAACTTGTTCTTATGTTTATCTTCTACAAGAGTAGAAGAGTTCTACAAGTTCTTATGTTTATCTTCTACTCAAGGAAGTATTTCAATTATAGGAAAGTTTATTTTTTCTCCAGCAATCAAGGTGCAAAATGTTTATGTTGAAGGAAGAATTCCATCAGAAAACTCTTCCCCCAGAGCTAGCATGTAGAGTGGCCAACCACCCAGTATTTTAACTCCTTTGACTTAAACAACGTTGTACTCTTGGAAAATTAAGATACAGATCTGATACAGTTCTGTAAATACTGGACTCTGCAAGATTCCGTGTATAACGTGCCTGGGTTGTCCTTGAATTACCAAATCTCACTAGCTTGTTGTGGTTCCTTCCTCTAACCCTGAGAGTGTGGTTTTGTAACTTGAAGTGCTGCATGGAATTGGCTAGTTCCCATGCTGTCACTAGAAAAGGTTTCTCACTCCTAATCCAGCACAATGTCATGTTTGCATACTATTAATTCTCTGTGTGTACATGTGCACACTCATGTGCATACATTTTATTTTATTTTATTGTTCTTTGGAGACTGTGCTCTGCTGCTGTTAAGACATGAAGCACAAGAGTTGTGGTTCTTTAAAAAGTCAATAAAGAGAGGAAATGGCAATGCTACAGAGGCAACCTAAAGGAACTTCACTTGCTGTAGTATCAAGGAACAATAAAGATGCAGGATTGTATTTTAAATACAATAAGGAATCATTAACCCAATAAGGCAGCCAGGAGTGCTTGCCTGCCAGCCCTCCTTCACAGCCAAGATCTCAGCCTTAAAAAAACAACAACATTTTTTCATGATTGTGGGCTAAAGAAGTGCCTTATTCAAGATAGACTAAAAGCATTCCTACCAGAATTTTTTTTGGGGGGAGGGGAGTCTGCATGCAACAGGAAAGGTACAGCAACAGGGTGGTTCGGAACTCAGATCCTTGAGCAGATCAAGGTCCTTAGGAGAAAGACAAAGTGTCTTCCATTTTGGGAACAGTGGATCTAGCCCAGAAACGGCCGGCCTCCAAAGGTCTGCAGCTTGGTTTTCACCACCACCCTGACAAACTGGGGAAAAAGTCTTGGCTCCCCTCAAATCACCAGTAACAACAACAACAACAGTGTACCATCAAGTCAATTGACTCTTCTTTCCAGAACTTTCTATGTAGTGAGTACTCAGAAGTGGTTTGCTATTCCCTTCTTCTGGGGGCCTCCTGGCACCATGCAGCTTGCCCATGGCTACATAGGCTGGCTCTTCTAAGAAGCACGGGGGATTTGAACGCCCAACCTAAACTACTAAACAATTGAGCCGGCCACCTTCTTTAAAAGTCAACCTATCATTTTGAAGGGAAGGGAAGAGGAAGGAAGGAAGGAAAAGAAAGGTGAAAAAAAAGGGCGAGGAAGGTAGGTAGGCAGAAAGGAAAGAAAGGGAGGTAGGAAGGAAGGAAGGAAGGAAAGCAAGCAAGCAGAATTAAGTTTTTATGGCAAATCATTCACCTACAGCAGTGTTTCTCAACCTTTGGTCCCCAGATGTTCCTGGACTAAAACTCCCGGAAGCCTTCAACACTAAGTGTAGTGGCCAGGATTTCTGGGAGCTGTAGTCCAAGAACATCTGGGTTCCCTAAAGTTGGGAACCGCTGATCTAGAAGCTCCTGGGGTATTGCTTGCTATTGGACAACCATTTTTCTTCAGGCTTCAGGAAGATCTGGGGGAATCTCAGCAACTTTACCAGCAGCTCTGAGAGTATACTTTGTCCATGGCGACTCTAGTCTAATAAAGAATTCTCCCCTCTTTTTTAATGTCCAAGGCTGAAAAAAAAATTAAATCTCCACGATTGTTAGTTTTTGTCTTTGACCAGCGTCTCAAGCAAAGTGGAAGTAATAATTTAAAAAGTCGATGCTAGTCCTTAATCCACTTTCCGGGTGCCGTGGCCGATAAGACTGAAATAAGAAGCTAAATGTGAAACGAATAATTTAGACTTTCAGACTGAATTAGTATGAATGTATCTGTCAGTCTAATTGTACCAAGAATGTCAGGTGGCATGCGATGTCACCTGGATCTTGAAACCTGGCCTTACATTCGGGAATACGATTCCAAGAAAGCACAGGATCCACTCAAAGTTTCCAGGAACGACGAGCTACACAGAATATAGGCCTTTCTGTGCTTAAAAAAAGATAAAGAGTTTTAGGGCTGTTGAAGGCCCTGGTAAATGTTATGACAGATACACCACTACCACTGAAAATGACGGCCATGTGTCTATTTCCATCTTTTCCCTTAAAAAGGTAAAGGTTCCCCTTGACAATTTTTTTGTCCAGTCTGGTCCGACTCTAAGGGCAGCGCTCATCCCGCTCTTCAAGCCATAGAGCCAGCGTTTGTCCGAAGACAATCTTTCCGTGGTCACATGGCCAGTGTGATTTAGACACGGAACGCTGTTTACCTTCCTACCGAGGTGGTCCCTATTTATCTACTCGCATTTGCATGCTTTCAAACCGCTAGGTTGGCGGGAGCTGGGACAGGCGACGGGTGCTCATTCCGTTGCGTGGATTCGAACTTACAACTGCTGGTCTTCTGACCCTGCAGCACAGGCTTCTGCGGTTTAGCCCACAGCGCCACCACGTCCCTTCTTTTCCCTTGGTAAACCTTATTTTGTCAGGACCTTTTGACCTCCCGTGTGCCCCCAGCGCCACTGATTCGGAATGGCAGTGGGGGAAAGTGTGAAATGTCATGAATTCAGTACATGGGCAAGTTGCAATAAAACAAGAGGGAGCAAATTGCCTCATGGCCTAGACACAAAGGCCTCCAGGCCCAGGAGTTTTTGCAAGGGAGTGCATGTCATATAGCACCCCATCCCCATACCAAACAGTTGCTTCCAGTTTCAGTTGCTTTTCAACTTTGGCCATTGTTTCCCACCCACATTTGCATAAAAAAGCCGTTTTTACCGGAATAAAGCCATCCCTTCTCAGGAAGTAGAGACTTCTTCTGTCAAAAGATTTTGTTTCACATACCGTATTTTTCGCTCCATAAGACGCACCTTTCCATAAAACGCACCAATTTTTTAGCAGAAGAAAACAGGAAAATATAATCTGTTTTCTTCGCTCCATAAGATGCACAGACTTTCCACCCCCCTGTTTTGTGGGGGGAAAGTGCGTCTTATGGTGCGAAAAATACGGTACATGCTAAATTTAATATCCTGGTCTGAAAGGTCAAGAAAGAAATTACTAAACAAGGGCTACACCACATATAAGGTGACCTGCGATCCCCTAGAAAAACACGTTGCGACACCCTTGGGGTTTGTGACCCCGAGACTGGGCAACACTGAATTAGACAACACAGATCAATTGGCAGCCGCAAAATAATCTCTTGGCTGGCCTTAAGTGTATTCTGATGTTGAGATACCTCCTCGCCCTGTTGTCCAATGGCATCTTCTTTGTTCATGAGCTGCCAGTACTAACAATTATATCGATGCAATCTCAGTATTGTTCAGATGTATGGGTTTCACACAGTCGTTGCCTCTTTTGAGACACCTGTTTTAAATTCTGAAATAGAGATACCTTTTAAGATCACCAAATTCTTTGCTGGAGGATCTCGTAAGCAAGAGAAGGCAGGCAAGCCACTGCCCTTTTTAAATGAACAAGCTCTGTGTTGTTTTGCAACTACTAAATAAAAGAGAGTTCAGTCCAGTGCACGTGTGATTTGAATCAAGTAGGAAAATGTGGTGGCCCATGATGGTCTGACTTAAACCAAAAAAAAAATTGTTTTTAAATGAACCCAGTACACGACTTAGCAGGTCAGCCTAGCTGTCTGTGTCAATTATATGTTGCTTGGGACCTGGGAGTAAAGATCTGGCTTCAAAACGCTGAACTGCATAATTAGCATTTTAAAAAACATGTCATCTATAAAAGGGATTCAATAAAGTTAAAGAAATAATTAATGGACATGGTTTAAAAGTGAATGTTAAGAAAGCCACGTTCATGATCACTTGTGGTTTCATGTTTTTCTGTTTGTTCGCTCCCCAGAGTAGTGGAGCGCCACTAAGTCAGGCAGTATATAAATTGAATGAATGAATGAATGAATGAATGAATGAATGAATGAATGAATGAATGAATGAATGAATGAGCTGGACAAGATGTGAGACAGAAGGAGAAACTCTTTACTTACCAAAAAACCCACACCCACTGCTGCCTAATGATAAGGCATTATTTAGAGAATAGGATTTTGGCTGTTATCTCAAGGTTCTGCAATATAGTATTTCAAGGACTGGGAGACTGTCAGCATATTTGCATCATAAACTTACTTTCATTTTATAACAGTATAGCTACTGCATCTCTAGTACATGTAGAGTGGTCCCAGGCCAGATTGTATGGTGTAAAGGTGCAAAACTGAGATAGGTAGATAGGCAGGGAGGGAGGGAGGGAGGGAGGGAGGGAGGGAGGGAGGGATGGATGGATGGATGGATGGATGGATGGATAGATAGATAGATAGATAGATAGATAGATAGATAGATAGATAGATAGATAGATAGATAGATAGATAGATAGATAGATAGATAGATAGATAGATAGATGGGTAACTGAAAGGAGAATTCTCAGTTGAAGTCTTCTAGCCACAATTACACTTTCCAACAGATCATGAGCTAGTAACTTTTCGAGATAGTGACTCCCAGAAACAGAAGCTGAAATTGACAGTTGTCATCCAAAAAAAAATACCGTAAGTCCTTGTTCAGTATGGAAAGGGAATAACTATTAAACTTGCTATTAAACTATATGGCTGACATATAGCACAGATATGTCCGCCATATCTTGTAAACAACCCTGCAATCAACAATCTTGTGCATATGATTCACAGACATTCGGAAGTTGTATCCATTTAGAGAAAGGCAGCAGTTTCCTAGTTGGGAAAAAATCTCTATTGTTATTTGTTGGTTTCCTTCTATAACCACGGGAGTTATTAAGCAAGTCGCTTCTCTCTTTTGCATTGTTCTTTTCCTGGCCATGCCTAACCTTTTCTTTTCTTTTCATCATTTGCACTGTAACTATAAGGAAGAACCTAATAGGTTTTTGGTTTTTAAAAAATGCATGCCTTACTGTGTAGGTGGCTCTAATTCTACGGGATTCAGGGCCCTAAATCAGAACTGGTTGCTGAAGCTACATTTAGTCCTACATACATACAGATTCCAACAGAGGGAGCTACAAGATCTAGATCAGCCCCGGATCCTATTTAGATTTCAGTTGACTCTGTGCCAAAAGGGTATGTTAAAAAACCAACAGTAGGGGTATAGTAAGAAGAGTCAAACTTGCTTCTGAAAGCCATCCTGCATTGCAGAGGTTCTCCATCCTATTTCCCCATGATTTTTGTTGATATCGGAGGATTGTCGCCTGCTCCTTTATCAGGATTCCCATTGCTGTGGGTAAACAGAAGAGTCTGGCTATGTTATGCAGGCTCAGGAGAGACCAGCATTTCGGACCGTCTTTTCAGAAGGCAGGGAAAACACCACAAAAGCAGTTCCTTGGGTCCTTCTAGAATTTGTGAGGAATCTCTGCGGGGGTGGGGTTCCAATCTCCAAAGAGATTAGGTCAAAAGGAAGATGCTTCTGTACATTAAACATGAAAGGAACCTTTGGGGTTAATCCATTCTGTAACTATGGGGTGGTAAGAAATAACAAGACACTTGCTAGAAAACCAGAGGTGAGAAACATTATTTTTGAGCCCAAACCTCCCAGAATACCTTGCCAATGTGGCCACCACCCATGCTACCTGAGGCATAGTGGGAGTTGTAGTTAAAACCTCTGCCCTTCTCATCTATGTATAAAATATAATTTATATTGGAAGTGGCAAAGACCTTTCTCTTTAGGCCAGGTTTTCCAGAGTGACTGGCTGCCTGAGGGTGGTTTTTAAATGGATTGTTGTACCTTACTGTTTTGAATCTGTTTTGGTGTTGCATCTTCTTCTTCTTCTTCTTCTTCTTCTTCTTCTTCTTCTTCTTCTTCTTCTTCTTCTTCTTCTTCTTCTTCTTCTTCTTATTCTTATTCTTATTCTTATTCTTATTCTTATTATTCTTATTATTCTTATTATTATTATTATTATTATTATTATTATTATTATTATTATTATTATTATTATTATTATTATTATTATTATTATTATTATTATTATTATTTCTTTGATCCTTTTTAGTATGTGTATACTCAGTGCGGTTAATGTTGATCTTGTTTGTTAATGTTAGCTGCTTTGGTCCATTTAAAAAGAAAGATGAGGAAAAATATTTTAAATAAAAAAACCAAAGATTCATGGTTTTGTACTGCAATTTTCAAAGATGTCGTCCCAAACTATGAATCTGTACATTTGTCCTCTATGTTGAGGGAGATCATTGGGCAATCTTCATCTCTGACTGGCAATCATTTTTGAGTTAAAAAGGAGATATTATAACATCCAAAACCTAAATCAAAAATCTTGATGCACTTTTAAGGACTAAAATTTACTTAAGTGTGCATTTTCATGAATTAGGATGTGTGTGAGGAGGTAGTTAGTAATGCACAATAGTGCACACCAAAATAAATCGATGGCGGAAATCCTGTTGTGGAATTATGCAGGTCTAAGTTTTGGGAGTGAATTGCTGTAGGTTAAGAAATTTCGGTAGGCGCTGTCTGTTGCATACAGAAGGTACATCCAGATGGGCATATAGCTTGCTGTTCGGATCGCTTTTGGTGCTGTCTGGTTTCAATCCAATTACAGCATCCCCTCCTGTTTTGACTTACAGCGATGCATGCTGCCCCTTTGAGAGTTGTCCAACTCCTTTTTTTTGGTACAGCACTAGGCTACAGGGTTATTTGGTTCATTTGGCACAATCTGGGACTCTCCGCCACAGGATTTCCTACACAACAGGATTTCAGCCTGTTGGTCTTTACGATGCCACAAGACTATTGCTTTGGACTTTCTTTTTGTGACACATGCTAAAAAAGACTAACAAACGGTTACCTCGTACAAGTGACTGCTCCTGAAAATAAGAAACGGCAATAGCACATCTAGCGTCTTCTTCACAGCTTTTGTCAAGATCAGAGATTGCAAAGTAGCTTTTTAAAAGTAATCCATTCCTCTTAGTTGTTACCGTTTCTGAAAAGTAACCTGTTGCCATTACTGGCTAATACGCTGAATACGCTGAAGTAACTTGGTATGTTACTTGTGATGCCTCTTGCTACTTTTTCATTTGTGTTACTTAAACAATCAGTAAGAGGATGGCATACAGCTTGAAAATTTCACATCAAAATACTTTCTCTCTCTCAGAACGGGGACTCTGTGGAAGGAGGCACGCTGGGGAATCCAACTTCTAACTGATAGCTAACCCACTGAGCTATCCAGCAGTAATATGCCCTGTAAAAACAATGCAACCTTCATCCCCGCCCCCCGTGTTACTGACATCAGTTCTCAAAGTCTCTGATCTTTGGCCATGGTACCCTCGGCTGCCGGGCGATGAACTCCCAAAAGTTTTGGAGGAACACAGATCAAGAACTATCTCAGGAAAGTGTTTTGCATTCCAAGGAATCCTACAGAGATTGTTACAAAAATGACAGATACCGATGTACCGGCATTTCTACTGGAACCAGAGAGTTTGAGGAGGAACAGGGCACTTGTTTGTTAACTCCAACAAATTGCTTTTAATTCCAGGTCTGAAGGAAGGAACAGAGGGAAGAATAACAAGGATGGGAGATTTTGGTAAGGTACCTGGGTGGCAATTACCTGTCATGACGTTTTATACATCAGATTGTAAAACTGACTAGAAACCTGTTCTGAATTCTTATTAATAGGAAGCAGGCCACTGCTGACGGGGGATTTTCCCCGTTCTTTCCTTTTCGGCTCATTGCAGCTGTTGGCTTCTTTTCATGTTGTTGGTGTTGTTGTTTCCCTCCTCTCCATCACGTCCCCTATTTTTTTAAAAAAGTTTATTTATCATCTCTCCAGGGCATGTCTTCTGATTTGAGGGAGGAGAGAAGAATGTCAAGGAAAGGATCCCCAGGTCTTTCCGAAGCCTCTGAAGTGACTCCCTCTTGGGCAAAGTCTTCCAAACAAGCCACACGCCTTTGCCGTTCGGAGTTGCCCCATTCCCCTTGAAGACTGACTGGCATAGATATTTTGCTGCCACGGTTGTCGTTCCCAGTAGGCTGCCTCGTGCTACCCAGCGGCGGCTCGACTGTTCATGTGAGAGTGTGGTGGAATTGTCTGAAATTCAGTCCAGTCAGTGCTGAGATAGGGGACAGGAGCCATTCTTATTATCCCTCTAGGTAGTTCCTTGGTTAGAGCAATGGGATGCAACCCCTTGAAATGACATGAATGGCGAGGAAGATGTGCAGAGAGGGGGACCTCCTCAGGTTTCCTAGACAACCAGGCCAATACTCTTTCAGGTTGCTGGTGTCACTTCTTCATCCCTTCTTGCTTCTGTATCAACCCCCTCTCCACGGGGAGAAGGCACCTTATTTGTTTTATTGATTTATTTAAAATATTTAGATGCCTCTTTTTTCCTGAAGGACCTAAAGTGGCATACAGTATTAAAAAAAAAAACAAAGTTAAAAGCCAAAGGGGGAAAATTATTACAATATTTTAAAATATTTTAAAAAGTGTTAAACAAAGATCATATTAAAACTCATAAGAGCAATATTTAAAAACATGAGTAAAACACAGAATAAAAGGCTCCCTTTAGAAATCCCCTTGGTTATAAGTAGGAAGTGACTTGATGTCAGGTAACAACAGAAACAAACACCAGATAGAACCTGGGGAAGTGGCCATAACTCCCAGTGGGTGGGGGTGTCCTTTTCTTTTTAATTACAGTATTGGGGTTATTGGAGCAATGGTGCAGGAACCCCCTCAAACATGGACATTTTGTGTCTGCTGCTCCTGAGAAGGCACAAGTAGATGTTTTGAGCCACATTTAAAAAAATGTTTTGAGCCGTATTTAAAAAAATACGTTTTTTTGCATAGGGGTTTAGAGCAGTGGTCTCCAACCTTGGGCCTCCAGATGTTCTTGGACTTCAGCTCCCAGAAATCTTGGCCAGCAGAGGTGGTGGTGAAGGCTTCTGGGAGTTGCAGTCCAAGAACATCTGGAGGCCCAAGGTTGGGGACCACTGGTTTAGAGGAGCCTTAAGAGCCCTTGAGGGTTAGATTTGGAGCCATGTGGGGCCACAGACTTCACCCTGCCCACCCCTGCTTTTAATAATGAGAAAGAAAGGAGTTGCCTTCAAAATTGTAACTAGAATGGCCACCCATTCCATTCCATTTAGGGGAAGGTTTAAACTATAATAATCATCATTTGCTGTTGAGTCAATTCTGACTTGGCAACCCTTTCCATGGTTTTCTAGGTAGATGGTCCTGAGAAGTCCTTTGCCGTTCCCTTCTTCCAGGAATGCTCTGGGACTGTGCAGCTGGCCCAAGGCTACACAGGCCGGCTCTTCTCCCAGGAGGCACAGTGGAGAATCGAAGTCCCAACCACTGGCTCCTCATCTAGATACCTAAACCACCGAGCTATCCAGCCTGCTGACTACTTTTAAAGATTTATTCTCAGCTGATACATTAAAAAAAGAAAAGAAAAGAAGGCTTTCACAGCCTGTGTTCTGAACAACAGAGCACGGACAGAGTTCCTGCTCCTGTCCTCGGAAGATGCCGGCCACAGAGACTGGCGAAACGTCAGGAAGAAAAATCTTCAGAACACAGCCAAAGAGCCCGAAAACCCCACAACAACCAAAAGAAAATAACTCAGCCCCAAGAGCAAAGATTAAGATCTGCTTTGTGGTATGTTACCATAATTCATAAGCATAGCAAATACTATCTAGTGAGCTCCCTGCTATACATTATAATACCCTTGGTTCTGAATCCCTGGGGATTGAAGTAAATCCCCCCCTCTTAGCACATTCCCCCTCACCCCTAGCCCAGCTAGTTTCCATGTTCCCAGGTCTGCCACCTGTTAGCAGCTTCAGCCAATAGATTGTCTTGCATGGTACGAAAACAGCACTTGGAATAGACTGCTCGATAAATCTCACACTTGACTAAACCATAACTCCCTCCCCTGGATTGTTTCCCCTCATAAGATTAAGTGAAAAACAAAACAAAACAAAAAATCAACCAGTCAGGAACATTAGATTAACTGGAGATTGTTTCGCATCACACAATTTCTTCTCATCTCCTCTGTTTAATAACACTGAAATTCTTCAATAGAAAACTACCTTTAATACCAGATTTACTAAGCAAAAAAACCTAATCATACCCAGACAGAGGCACACTCGAGGGAGAAATACGTTTAAGGATCAGAAAAGATGATGAGGCTGTAGGAATCCAAGCCAGACATCAGCTACTTAGAAGCATGCGATGGATTACATTCTTTCCCTTTTCTTCTTTTTATGAAATATGGTAGTAACATTTCCAAACCAAACCTCTTGGCTATCCATTAAGACAGGAGTTCTCAACCCCTGATATAAAAACCAAACCATCGTTGTTTAACTGAGCTTTTATTGATCATGGTTGCTTTCTGATATTATGCCATGTTTCCTCACAATCGTATAATTATGTTGTATAATTGAATATAGTTTATCAGTTTTGTTTCAGTTTTTCTTTGGAATGGTCTTTGATTACCGTATTTTTTGCTCCATAAGACGCACCAAATTTTTAGAAGAAGAAAACAGGAAAAAAAATCTGTTTTCTTCTAAAAATTGGTGAGCCTTATGGAGAGGTCCATTTTATGGAACACTCCCTAGGACCCTTTAGAGACTCACCCTGCCCCCCTGGGGGTCAGAGGGGGCAAAATCGCCACTTTCTGGGAGTCATCTGAAGCTTCCCAAGCCTCAAAAGACTCCCAGGAGGTGGCGATTTCACCTGCGCTGGCCCCGTGGGGGTGGGGGGAGCATTGCAAGGGTCCTGGAAGGCTCACTTGGACCTTTGTGACGCTCCCCCCACCCCCACGGGGCTAACGGGGTGAAATCACCCTGGAAGCTGGCCCCATGGGGGGGTGGAGGGAGCATCGCAAGGGTCGAGTGAGCTTTCCAGGACCCTTGCGATGCTCCCCCCACCTGGAAGCTGGTGATTTCACCTGCGCTGGCCCCATGGGGAGTGGGGGGACATCACAAGGGTCCTGGAAGGCTCACTCGGACCCTTGCAACACTCTCCCCCCAAGGGGCCAGTGGGGGCAAAATCGTGGCCTTCGCTCCATATGACGCACAGAGTCCCCCCCCCCCGCTTTTTTAAGGGGAAAAGTGCATCTTATGGAGCAAAAAATACGGTATATTTATGTTTCTCTTAGAAACTGCCTTGAGCACTTGTTGGACAGAGATGCGGTTCAGAAAGTTATGAAATCATACATAAAATATAAATAGATTGAAACACAACGGAACAAAAATTATAATCCCTTTAGTACTTAGAATTTGTTATAAAATATAAATACATATGCTTCTGCTAATCAAGAGTCCGACTCCACTTCACGTGAACCAGCCTGTGAGCCCTATTAACCCTGCCCAGATCAACACAGGAGACCCTGCTTCATCCCTTGATTCATACACAAGAATATGATGGGTTGAACCAAAACAGGGTTTATTGCAAAAGGATGGGGGTTTATAACTGGACAGTCCTCAGCTGAGCCTGGACTAGTTCTCAGTACTCTCTTCCACGACTTGTGTTCAAGTCTTTCTCTGTGGTTTTGTCCAGGGGAGTGAGATGAAGCTGTCTACAGCTATGCGTCTGTGGTCTAGAATGCCCAGAATTCTGCCTGGGGAATTTTTTTGGAGAATTCTGGGGCTTGAAGGACCCTCCCCTCAAAAAATGGATGGCACATCCTTAGTTGTGTAAACCACACTAGGCACAGGTGTGATGAAGGACCAGTTAATACTGATGTGTGTCTTGAGTGCACACTACCATGTAACTTCAAATCATAGAGGGATCTTGTGTAATTTGCTATTGGATGACTTATGTAATATTTTTGTGTTATTTTATTGTTTTTATGTTATATTGGAAGCCACCTACAGTGGTCGTATAGACCAGATGGGTGGGATACAAATCAAATCAAATCAAATCAAATCAAATCAAATCAAATCAATCAATCAATCAATCAATCAATCAATCAATCAGTCAATCAAGTTGATTGCACAATTCCCCAGCCAGTAAGGCCACTGGAGAATTTGCCGCATTGAACAGATCTGCTCATATTGATGGAATGTCATGTCTTTCCATCTTTTTATTTGGCTTCCATGTGCTTGTTTGTAATGCCTGCAT
Organism: Pogona vitticeps; assembly: GCF_051106095.1. Taxonomy (NCBI): domain Eukaryota; kingdom Metazoa; phylum Chordata; class Lepidosauria; order Squamata; family Agamidae; genus Pogona; species Pogona vitticeps. The sequence continues at coordinate 9,140,344 of NC_135786.1, read as the reverse complement.
GTTTTAGATTCATTTCTGTGACTCCACTGTGAGTTTATTTATTGGACTTTATTTCCCAGACTACAACGACTCTGAAGGTCAGAGAGGGTATCATTTAAAATGAAAATGAGGGGTGTGTTAAGTTGCACAGTGCAGTTAGTTGCATGCTGCCCTGGAAGAGCTCATGACACCACCCGAGGACGTGGGAAATCTTCGGAGTCTTTTGCAGCTACAAAAAGACACAACGGAGTTTTGCCGCTAAGGTGTAACTAAAGCTGTTTCCTTGGAGGTTTGCATGTTTTTGCATGTTGATGTTACCCCCTGTAATTGACTGGAACAGGCAAAGCATTTCCCAGGAGAGGTTGAGTCAAATCAACACAGAGAGTCCTAATTGAGACCTTGGAGACCAGCTATGGTACCCTGGACCCACCCACCCCCATCCTCCACCCCCGAGGAGAGGGGAGGGAGGAATCAAATTACCCATTCATTATGTACACCTGGGTCCATTTGGCACCGAGGAGCAGGGAGAAAATGTAGAGTGGGACATACTGGTAGATTTCTGCGTAATTCTCAGCAGATGGGCACATCTGACTCCACTCCCGCCTGAGAACAGAGACAAATAAAGACCAAGTTAGGATGCTGAAAGAAAAGAAATGTTGGGAGAAGCTAGGGCAGAATGGCTCTTCCCAGGCAGAAGTGGGTGAGATGACAGCTTTGCAATGGGAAGCAGAACTGTGTAAAGAATTAAAAGGCATTTGTTTTCCCACTGTTTTACAAGCTGCAACTTAGCTTGGTCTTACTCAGCAACTGGTCATCAGGAAGTAAACAAGAGGCTTTCTAAGTTGATGGTGTACTCAAGAAACCTTCAGGAGAGATGCCACTGTAGAGGGATAACCTCTCATCACCACCTAATCGCCAAGCTGCCATCTCTTCTGTTTCTGCCCGAAAGGCTCATTGGCTCTTGGCCCTTGATTGTTAGCATATACGTAGCCTCCAGGTGTACCTGCTGCTGGTTGGTGGTCCTCTGGCGTCTTCTGAGATGGCCAAAGATTTGGAGCCTCCGCTTCAGGATCTGTCCTTCCAGTGAGCACTCAGGTTTGATTTCCTTTAGAGTGGATAAGTTTGTTTGCCTTGCAGTCCAGGGGACTCTCAAGAGTCTCCTCCAGCACCACAATTCAAAAGCATCAATTCTTCGGCGGTCAGCTTTCTTTATGGTCCAGCTCTCACTTCCATACATCACGACAGGGAAAACCATAGCTTTGACTATGCAGACTTTTGTTGGCAAGGTGATGTCTCTGCTTTTAAAGATGCTGTCTAGGTTTGTCATCACTTTCCTCCCAAGAAGCAGACGTCTTTTAATTTCGTGGCTGCTGTCTCCATCTGCAGTGATCATAGAGCCCAAGAAAGTAAAATCTGTCACTGTCTCCATATCTTCCCCTTCTATTTGCCAGGAGGTGATGGGACTAGTGGCCATGATCTTAGTTTTTTTTAATTGAGCTTCTAGTACGAAAGAAAGATGATCCCACAATCTTAAACTTGCCTAGCTTGTCTCTGTGTTAAAAGAGGATTTTTCTGGATCCTTGTCTATCCTTCACGATGACAAAACAATGCACAAATTTTCCTTTTACCCGTCTTAGGCTGCTGAGAGTAAATCAATGGTCCCTTCTGATTCCGAAAATATACTGTATGTTGTTGATGTGATACCATATTGCATGGGAAGCGAACACAGCATGGGCTAAACTTCAGGTACAGAAGCTGAGCAGGTGGTAGCAGAGGGAGATGTGGTTATAAACAGGGCCCTTCCACCAGCCCTGTTGAAAGACTTCCCCTCCCACTCCAAATCTTTCCTGCCTGTCTCTTTTTTTCCTTTTGTGTTGTCCCTGTTTAGATGGTCTGCCTGAAGGTAGGAATCATCCTTTCCTAATTGTATGTAACCTGGTCCAGGAAACCTTTTAAATCCAGGAGCAGATGAAACGTCTTTAAAATGACAATAAGAACAATGGTAATAGATGTGTTTAACCCATGGTGCACACATCCCATGTGATTTTGGCCCAGAGATTTCAGACATGGGTACAAGGTTCTCGAAGGTGTACGTCCTAACCCCATGCAGAGGTGAACCAAAATACAAAGGACACATAAATGTTCATGTGAGTTCAAAACAAAGAAACAAACCCAAAGAACAAGAATTTAAAATTTATTGTTGTGGATCCGGTGTCATACTGCTTATTCCACATAATTCATCAAGGCTGGCTGTGTATGTATTGCCAAAGCCGGGGAAAATTGCATCACCAAAAAAAGGAGAGAAGTGCTGTTTATATTTGTTGTGCATGCACACAAAAGCTAGAAATAATTAAGGCATTTTAAATAGAAACACAGAGCATCTCACCGTAACACCGGTATCTTGTGGGCCTTATCAGTCAGTCACCCAGGTGAGGCTGATGGGCAGCTTGAAGGGTCCCGGACTGCCTTCTTATGGTTCTTCAAACCCAGAACTAGACTGGGCAATTTTCAGATAGCAGATGCATTCAAATAGAGGACTGTTCTCGTGAATGTACTTCAAATACGTACCTGGCTGCATCTTACAAAATATAACACAAAGCCACCTAACAGGAAGCACTGATTTCAATTTCCTGGTTTGGTCAGAAATCACTTGCTAGCTCTCATCAGGTTTGAAAGCAAAGCATTACAAGAAACAGTGTTGCTTGCTGATTATTAGAGCACCACACTATTTTTTTTAATAAACTAAGATGCTGATCTGCAGTGTGGTTATTTTGGGAATGGAAGGGGTACTTCTATTGTTCCGGGAAGTCTTCTGGATGTATTTTTAACTATTTTTTTCTATTTTAAAGTAGGTCTCTGGACACCTTAGTAACGTATTACAAACACACTACTCTAAAAATAGCTTTGAAAATTGAAAAGCAATGGCTTAATATGATCATGTTGCTTTAAAAAAATAATTCTCCCAGCTCTAGTTTACATTCAGAAAGGGTTCTGTTTTGGAATTGTAAGTAAACACAAAGCTGTATAAACAGGTTGGTCCTTAGAAACTGATCAGTGTTTGTGTTCTTTAGAGAGAACTGATACTTATGAATTTAATTAACATTTATAGATATATTGGTGGACAGATAGATGGATAGACAGACAGATGGATGAGAGAACAAGGGAGAGAGATGAGATAGATACATGCATATAATATACTTACCATGCTTTATTAATTGCTTTACCATGCCTTATCAGAGCATTGTTTAACACTAAAACATAAATTACAAGATGAGGCTCCCAATTTGGTGGTTAATATTTCTGAGGCCAGAAATAAACCTGACAAAGGGGAATTAAGATTTTGGGGGTGGTTTGGGGAAAGTACAGGAATGCGAAAGGAGGCTAAGACCAAGGCTGTATAGGCTGGCTCTTCTCTTGAAAAGAACTGTGGCAAATTCAACTCTGTGGCCAAGAACCCAACATACAGTACATAGGTTAACCTCTTGGAAACCACGATCAAATAGAAATAAGCAAGGTTCTTAGAACAAGCTGGAATGGAACTGGGTTGCACAGAGACCAGGAGAGGAATACATAAATTTAAGAAGCAATGAATTTCAGATGGTACATTTTCTCAGTTTTTTAAAAAAAATCCTGAATGAAATGGAAGTTCCTCTAAGTATTCATAATCATAATAAGGGGCGAAAGGAAACTAGGTGGATGTGTTCAAGATTTTTCTCTGTGCATCCCAAAAGCTTCTCTAAGGAGCAGAACGGTATGTTCACAGCTCTGCTTAAGAGGAAAGGGAGAGAGAGAGAGTCTCTCTGTGTGTGTGTATGTGCGCGTGTGCGCACCTGTAAACACAGACAAACAGATCTTTCTTTCTAGCCTTTTTTGAGAAATCAAGGGAACGCCACAGGAAAAGAAAGTGAGAGAGCAGTGAGAGAGCAGGTGGGGAGGGGATGGGAAAAAAAAAGGCTGACACATGTTTGATATACACTTTTGACAGAGATTTTACTTTATTATGTTTAATTGAAAAGTGTTAAAGTCCTCTGACATGAATATTCAGGAGAGGCCTTTTGGTGATGTTCCAGGAGTTATGATTGTCTGTGATTGTGCCACAGCCTCACAGTACGGAGCCCTGTCAAAGTGAGAGTGACAGTGGGGAAGCTATTAATTGAAATAGCTTCATTAATTAGTAATTAACAGCGGGGTAATGACTATGTCACCCATCGTATTTCAATGAATGCCCTTCATGTGTTATGGGGCCTTTAATTACAGAATATGCATTTTAATTAAAAGGCAAACTTTGGCCCTTTGGCCTTTCGGAATACAAAAGATGTTTCTAACTTTCCAGAAGCAAAGGAAGAGGAGGGAGGGAGAGAAGACGAAAGGTTAGACGCTCGAATGCGAGAAGCTGGCGAACACGAGCCGAGCCATTTCAAAGTGAAAAGTCGGCCAGCTATGATCACTAGAATGAGGCACAACACCTCAATAGCACAGGCGGTTGCTTGCAAAGAGCTTGTCACACTCCAGGGCCATCCCAAGAGGTTTTGCTGCCTGAGGCAAAACAAACAAACAAACCCCAAGATGGCCCCTTCTCGCTACTGGAGGCTGGTGACTTCGGTTTCATGGGGGCCATGAGTCCACACTGAATCTAAGTCTTAACTTTAAGACTAAGGTGTTAAGCCTATTTTGGAGACGGCTTTCAGCTCCACTGAAGCATTCAGACCAAGACCTGGAGTGGATTTGCTGCCCCTTTGAAACTGGAGTCTCCAGCGTCTGCTGCCTCTCAGTTTCTATATTTGAGTTGTTCTCCAGTGCTGGTGATGGGACATTCCCTTCTACAGCATCTGAAGGCCATAGGTTAGGTTAGGGCAGGCTGCAAGGCAGACAGATTTTTCCCTCCAACATTTTGTTTCCATTGCCCAGCATCTGCCATCAGAGGCAGCTCCTTCATTCTGCCTAATGTTAGGGCTGGTCCTGCCACTGGATTGTTTTGTTTCCCCTACGGAAATGGAGAACAGTAGCTGGTTCCTGTACAATAGAGTATATTAAATATTTTTTCAACGATGTCACCATGAGGTGGGAGACAATTTCCTCTAACAGCAAACTCAGGCAGTGAGAACAGACTGAAATGGGTGTCCCAATGGGGCCACTGTGAAAACAGGGAGAAATATCAGATCTTTGAAAATCACCTTTTGGGACTTCATCTCCCCAGATCTTGCCCACCCCTAGCCAGCACCCTCAAAGGTCATGTAGGGTGAGGGAAGGGACTTGTAATCTGAAAAATAATTTCCCCAAGCTATAGACATCAATTGAGGTCTGCAAAAGTACCAAATATCCATATCTGCATCTGTATGTGTATATCTATTTAAAAGCATGCAAACACAGTCTAAGGAGCACCAGATCTCTCAAACAGCCAGGAGAGGTAGGGAACATGAGCAAGAAAATATTGAGCATCAGCTGCGAAATCATCCTGTCGGAGCGCTTTCCCCAAGGTCATCTGCCTGACCCACCAGATCTTCTCAGGCCAGGCTCCTCTGTGTAGCCATCCTGAGAGAGAGCGCCTTGAAAGTCATCTACTAGAGGCAGGGCTTTCTTAGTGGTGGCCCCTATGTTATGGAATCAATTCCCAGAGGGGCTACACCTGGCCCCCTCCCTGTAGTCATTTAGTAAGCAGTTTAAAACACGACTATTCAGGGAGGCCTTTCACGTTTGTTTGTTTGTTTGTTTGTTTATTTATTTATTTATAAGATTTTTTTTAGCCACACCATTACCAGTGGTCTCTGCGCGCCATACAACAATATTAAAACTTTGAAAATATTAAAACCATTAAAAATAGGAAATATAATAATATACAACATTAAAAACAATAATTAAAAAATTAATATTAATAAATCCTTTTGTTTCTGTTCATGGGGTTTTCTTGGCAAATATACTGGAGTGGCTTGCCAGTTCCTGCTCCAGGTGGATCGTGTTTAGTCAGAACTCTCCACTATGACCTTTCTGTCTTGGGTGTCCCTGCACAGCATAGCCCATAGTTTCTCTGAATGACTCAAGCCCCTTTGCCACAACAAGTCAGCAATACGTGAAGGGGAATAGCAAGGAGAGACAAGATGGCTTTCTTAAATGAACAGTGCAAAGAAATAGAGGAGAATAATAGAAAGGGAAAAACCAGAGATCTATTCAAGAAAATTGGAGCTATTAAAGGAACCTTTTGTGCAAAGATGGACATGGTAAAGGACAAAAATGGTAGGGACCTCACAGAAGCAGAAGACATCAAGAAGAGGTGACAAGACTACACAGAGGAATTATACCAGAAAGATTTGGATGTTCTGGAGAACCCAGATAGTGTGGTTGCTGACCTTGAGCCAGACATCCTGGAGAGTGAAGTCAAGTGGGGCTTAGAAAGCATGGCTAACAAGACCACTTGAGGTGATGGCATTCCAGCTGAACTCTGTGGATTATGCCTCTCTCTAGATATGTTTAAAGTCAATTATTTTTATAGACTTCTTTGTAATATGTATCTACTTACATAGCAGAGGGACAAAAAAGGATGGAAGACTAATGAGGTTTCACAAAATGCTTAGAGAGGACCTGAAACAACAACAACAACAACAAAAGGATATATATACAATGTGGAAGGAAGGCCAGGATACAAAAGAAGAGTACAGACAAATAGCAAAGAATTACAGTGGGGTCTCTACTTAAGAACTTAATCCGTATTGGAAGGTGGTTCTCAAGTGGAAAAGTTCTTATGTAGAATCTGCATTTCCCATAGGAATGCATTGAAAACCATTTAATCCGTATCTGCTCTTTTCCGTCCATAGAAACTAATGGGAAGCTGCTATTCCACCTTCTGGCACTAGAGGGGGATATTTTTTCTTTTTTTCTTAGGTCAGGGAACAGTGTTAAAAGCACTTCTGACGAAGCTAATTTTGAAGCAATGGACTGAAAACCAATTAATCCGTTCTGGCTGTTTTTTTGTTATGTAGAGGTGCGTTCGTACATTGAAGCATTAGTTCCCATAGGAACTAATGCAAAGCTGGTTAATACGTACTCTACCACTAGGGGGAGAATTTTTTTTAACTTAAGATGACCTAAGGTTCAAAAAAGAGCAGGAAAGGTTTTTTTCCTGTTCTTATCTTGGATTTCTGTTCTCAAGTAGAAGCAAAATTTAGCAAATGGAGCTGTTCTTAAGTTGGATTGTTCTTAAGTAGGGACGTTCTTAAGTAGAGACCCCACTGTAAAGGGATGGCATTAGGAAGGAAAAAGCTGAGAATGAGCTGAGGTTAGCAAGTGATGCCTAAAGCAAAAACAAACAAACAAACAAACAAACAAACAAACAAACAAACAAACAAACAAACAAATAAATAAATAAATCAGTCTTCACGTACATGCATAGCTAAAGACAAAGAAAATAAACAGTGGCTCAGCTACTCAATGGGGATGGGAAAATGATAACAGAGAAAAGGCAGAGCTGTTCAGTTCCTACCTACTTCAGCTCGGTCTTCTCCCAAAAGCCAATCTATGCTCCACCAGACAAATGTGAAGTACAAAGGGAGGGAGGGGGTTGCAGCTTGAGATTGATAAAGAAATAGTCCAGGAGTACCTTATTACTTTAAATGAATTCAAATCCCCAGGACCAGATGAACTGCATCCAAGCATATTGAAGGAACTGGCTGAGGAGATCAAGAAACACTGCCATTTTTTTTCTTAACCATGGAGGCTGATTTCATGGAGAATATAGTCTCCAAATCCCACGAGGTACTAGTCCCCCTCTATTCAGCACTGGTTAGACCTCACCTAATGTGTCCAGTTCTGGACACTGTACTTTAAGGAGGATGCTAACAAACTAGAGCAAGTTCAGAGGAGGGGAAACAAGGATGATCAGGGGACTGGAAACCAAGCCCTAGGAGCTATAGGAAGCCAGATTTAGGCTGAATATGAGGAAAACCTGTTCTTAACTGTTAGAGCAGTACAACAATGGAACCAATGACCTCGGGAGGTGGTGAGCACTCCAATATAGGTTCCCCTTGAAAATTTTTTGTCCAGTCGTGTCCGACTCTAGGGGGCGGCGCTCATCCCGCTCTTCAAGCCATAGAGCCAACGTTTTGTCCGAAGACAATCTTTCCGTGGTCACATGGCCAGTGTGATTTAGACACGGAACGCTGTTTACCTTCCCACCGAGGTGGTCCCTATTTATCTACTCACATTTGCATGCTTTCGAACTGCTAGGTTGGCGGGAGCTGGGACAAGTGACGGGTGCTCATTCCGTTGCGTGGATTCGATCTTACGACTGCCGGATCTTCTGACCCTGCAGCACAGGCTTGTGCGGTTTAGCCCACAGCGCCACCACGTCCCTGAGCACTCCAATACTGGAGGCATTTAATAGAAAATTGGACAGCCATCTGTCAGATGTGCTTTGGTTTGAGCAGGAAGTTGGACTTGATGGTCTCATAGGCCCCTCCCAACTATATGATTATATGATTCTAATTTCGTATAAAGCTTTCACATACAGTATATATTATTTAAAACATATAACTGTTCAGTTTCATTTTCCCATTAAACCCATACAAACTGTGTAAAAACCCATCAAAGCCATTGAAACGATTGAGCCCAACAGAAGCCGAAATGGAGGCAATCAACTTGCGAACTGTATTTTAATTCTGCTTTAAAGAGGAGAGACCCCTGTCTGTTTGTTAAAACAAACTACTTCAAACTCTTGGTGCCTGTTTTCTGTTTTGATTTTAAGCCTTATTCCCCTGGCGTCCTTGATTGGAAAGGCCTTGAAAAGCAAGCTGATTCCAGATAGGAGTTGGACTGGAAATGAAAGAAGCGCTTCATCTCAAAGGGAGAACTGCAAATCAAGTGTAAGGCTCGTGTGAACAAATGGAAATGCCTGCCCAGAGGGAGCCTGTCTTTGGAGAAGCTGAGGGCAAAGGAAGGGGAAGGAACAGCTGCTGCGTGTGCCAGGCGGACAAATACAGGAGAATGCCTTGCACCAGGTATGACTCTCCATCCACCCCCAGCACAGTCTACATCAGTGGTCCCCAACCTTGGGCCTCCAGATGTTCTTAGACTATAACTCCCAGAAGCCTTCACCACCACCCCTGCTAGCCAGGATTTCTGGGAGTTGAAGTCCAAGAACATCTGGAGGCCCAAGGTTGGGGACCACTGCTCTACATCACAGATGAGTCGAGTGCACCCCCCTGCACATTGCTGGACTGTAACTCCCAACAGCTCTGGTCAGCATAGCAAGTGGAGAAGGATCGTGGGAACTGTAGCCCAACATCATGCTGGTGGTCACACATTACCCATCCCTGGTCTATGTGGACGGGCAGAGGTTCTCCTTGATGCCAGACTGAGGTTTTCTGTAATGCTTGATCCTTCATGGACATGGAAGAATTGTACTGGAGTCCTCTAACTATGAAAGATTTGCTCTGAAACAGAGCTACAGTCCTTCACCAAACGAAGAAGAAAGAACGAGACTGGAGAACTGAAATGGCAACTTGTTTGTTGAAAGTCACTGAACAGAGTAAAATCTATAAAGGGACCCCCAGGCATTCCAGCTTCAAGACTACAGAGGGCTTTGTGAACGGAATCACCTAAACAAACCACACAGGGAGTGCTTTACACCTAAACCTGTGGAGAAAGTTCTCCCCTTAATGGTGCTTCCAATGAGAAATAAATTAGTTTTGGCCCATACCCCATTTCCCACCGCTGATTTATTTAACTGGAAACAAGATCTTCCACCATATTGAGAGGCCCTTCAGAAGTACCTGGACTTGATCCAACGGATTGTTACTACTCACCACCCTTCTGAGCAGCCTCCTAAGCAAAGATGAGAAATGCCAGGCTCTTGCTAAGACCTATGCCTGGTATAATACTCATAGGGTTCTACAAATAGCTGATGGCAATGGAACAGTTGATTGGCCTGAAGCAGCAGCCCTCATAACCCGACTTATGGATCCCAATCCTAATAAGCTTGCTGGGGCCTGCCTGCTGAAAGGAGCAAGAAATGCTGTAATTCATGGCCTGATACTAGGCGTGCCAAAGGCTGTGAAGCCTTCACAGAGTATATGAGATTGTTTTAAAAATCCATGGAATCCTCAAACGAATTCCTGATGAGGCTCAAGGATGGTTTTCACCGGTACACTCACCTTGATCCGGATTTGGAATCAACAGCCAGCTGTGCTACAGGTGCAGCTCCAAAAGCACCCAGCCATGTGTGACTGCAGCCACTGAGCTGTCCGAGTCTTCCAGCTGGTCTGGTCAGACAGTTATGCATCAACTGTAGCACAGCTACACAAAAGCACTTTGCACATGTCTCTCTGCTGTCTGTCTACTCACTGTCTAAGACAGGGGTCTCAAACTCAAATTACTTGGGGACCACTGGAGACAGAGTCTGGGTGAGGCTGGGCCACATCAGATTTTTTTTAAAAACCTCACAAAATTGCCTTGCCAAAGGAGAAAAGCCCCCATTGGTACCTGCAAAATTAAACAGAATGGGGCACCCCCCCACAGGTGCGCACATGCACACACATGGACACACACACAGAGGTCTGGCAACCTTCCTCTGAGGGCCTCCTGTCAAAAAAAAGGTGCATTCAGCAGCAGCAGCTACCCCACCACGACAGGGGAGCAAACTTTGCGAGGTGAGCCCAGACAGCCTCCAGAGCAGAGGTGGCTGAAGCAGGATGAAGAGGAGGAGGAGGAGGAGGAGGAGGAGGAGGAGGAGGAGGAGGAGGAGGAAGCACCTCCGGGCGCTGAGGCGGCCACTGGCCAGGGTGGTGCTGGGGGTGCCGAGAGAGAAAGAGAGCCAGAGATCCACTCCCCTGGAAGAGGCGGCAGTGGCAGCAGATGCTGTTGGTGGTGCTGTTGGAGGTGTTCTTCGAGGACGGGCCAGGAGCGAGCTCCGCTCTCAGGCATCGCTTGGCGGTGGTTCAGGCACGTGGGGAAAAGGGCTGGCAGTGTGCCTCGCTCGCCAGCTCTCCCCCAGCTGGCAGGCTGCAGTTCCAGATGGAGGGTGCAAGAGGGCTGTCTTGGAGGAGAGCCGGCGAGCAAGGCAAAGCTTTTTTTGACTCTTGACAACAGAAGATGTGTGGGTGCTTCGGGGGGGGCAGGCAAGGTTGGGGCCACAAACTATCATCTGGCGGGCCGCAAATGGCCCCCGGGCCGCATGTTTGAGACCCCTGGTCTAAGATACAAGGGTGCTTCTGAGGAGAGATACCTGCTCAATAAAATGCTATGTGCAACAACTCTGAGTCAAGTTTCTTTATTAGACAAGGTAGCGCAGGGCCATGCTCCTAGGGGAGGATATTGCAGGAAAAAGGGAGGGACACAAACCCTATTTTCACTGATAATGATGGGAAGGGTGGGAAGGAATGCATGGTTTGCCAACCATGAGCTGTGTGAATGGGATGACTCCTGAGGCTGAGGGGGCTGGGAAGACACTGGCATGGATACAGGCTGGTGCCTTAATCATCAGCCAGGAGGTAGAGGATGGGCAAGATATCACTGGGATGGATACAGGAATCAAAACAAAAACAAAAACAGCCCGACAGCAGCCCATGCAGAAGTATTTATGACCCACAGGACAAGATTTTTTATTTCACTCTTGCAAGCAGCCTGGTTGGGCTTAAGACTGTGAGAGACATTTAAATAACTATTGACATACCGCTGAGGACATAATGAGAGGTGTCACATGACCTCTGAGGTCACATGATTGCTGGAGCAACAGTGCTCTTAAGTTTTAAAAGCCATTGGGAGCAGAGTGAGTTAGAGAGACCTTGGCTTTTCAAAATTGCTTACAGTTACCTTTCATCCGGGCTTAAACGTGGACTTTCTCAGCCATTCAGGTTCATAGTTGGTAGAGATGTAGTCGATATCAACAGACAGGATTGCTTCCTGTTTTGTCTATAGCTCTGGAAACTACAGTGGTGCTTCGCGCAACGGTCGTTCCGTAGAGCAACGAATCCGCGCAACGATGCCGTTTTTGCGATCGCAAAACGGCACCTAGATAGGGGAAAATTCACAGAGCGAAGGTCGGTAAGCGGTTCGCTTACCGACCTTCGCTTTGCGACCCGCCGATCAGCTGGTCGGCGGGTCCAAAATGGCCGCGCCGCGACCCCAAAATGGCCGCGCGCAGCGTTTTCGCGCCCTTGGTAAGCGAGGGGAGGGCGCGAAAACGCTGCCGGAACAGCCGAAATGGCCGCGCACAGCGGTTTCGCGCCCTCCTCTCGCTTACCAAGGGCGCGAAAACGCTGCGCGCGGCCATTTGGGGGTCGCGCCGTGGCCATTTTGGACCCGCTGGACAGCTGATCGCAGCGTTTTCGCGCCCTCGTTCAGCGAGGGGAGGGCACGAAAATGGCTGCCGGCCATCCCGGAACATCGCACAACGGTGAGTATTCGGCAGAATTGGAACGCATTAAACCATGTTTAATGCGTTCCAATGGCTTTTTACTTTCCCTTGAGCAATGTTTCACACAGCGAGGGTTAATCTGGAACGGATTAACCTCGCTGTGCGAGGCACCACTGTACATTAAGGCGTTGCCTGGTTAGTGTTGGTTTAAGGTGGTGAGGTCTGGCAAGGCAGTCAATGTGGTACTTTTGAGAGGTTGCTGTTGGTTTTTAATGGAGATAAATGGGTTTGTTAGGGGGCAGCCAGATGTAAGCTGGATTTCAAGACCAGACTTCCCACACAGATGGGAAAGAGTAGCATTTGTGGGGATCCTTTCCTGGGCGCCCCCTTTCTGATGGAGCCGTGGGTGTACTTGTTGGAAATGAAACAGAAATGTTTCATTTCTGGAACATTTGCCCACTCTTCATGATTAATCTGTATATTTCATCCCTAGCATTCATTAGATTGTATTTGGTTAGCCTCTTTCCTTAGTAACCATAATTAGGAAAAAAAAGAGGTTTTGTTTATGTTGTTCAGAAATGAACAACAAACCTCTTTACATATTGTTTCCGAGTCTGAAGGGTTCCAAAGATTATTGTGTCAGAAATATTTACCCATTTAAGCTTATTAGTTCTCTTTCTGGGTTTTTTTCTCTTGTATTTATTTTCATATTCATAGTGTTAATTACTTGCTCAAAATTTAAAGAGATAGTGGTTTATATGTGTCAATATGTATCACATAACTATCTTCTAGGTAAAACAACATATCATATGATTAGGCACTGACCAGGTAAGGGATTAAAACTCAATTTAGATTTATTTTTTCTGTTTTAACTGCCTTCCCTCCTTATTCAGGTAAAGATACTGAGAAGGTAAGAGATGAAAACTAATTTTGATTTATTTTTTGCATTTTTACCACCTTCTCTCCTTATACAGGTAAAGACAATGACCAGGTAAGAGATCAAAACTAATTTTGGTTTATTTCTTTTTAAGTGCCTTTCCTCCGTATGCAGGTGAAGACATTGACCAGGTAAGGAATCAAAATAAATTTCTGTTCATTTTTTCCATTTTAACTGCCTTCCCTCCTTATATAGCTCAAGATACTGACCAGGTAGGAGATCAAACCTAATTTTGGTTTATTTTTACCATTTTTACCACCTTCCCTCCTTTTGCAGGTAAAGACACTGACCAGGTAGGAGATCAAACCTAATTTTGGTTTATTTTTACCATTTTTACCACCTTCCCTCCTTTTGCAGGTAAAGACACTGACCAGGTAAGGGATCAAAACTAATTTTGGTTTATTTTTTGCATTTTTACCACCTTCCCTTCTTACACAGGCCAAGACACCGACCAGGTAAGAAATCAAACCTAGTTTTGGTTTATTTTTGCAAGTTTTACTGCCTTCCCTCTTGTGCTGTGATTTTTTGTGTTTTTGTGTTGTTTTTTCCCCAGCCCCATTGCATTCGGGCTTGCTGTGTGTATGTGGAGGGTGTTTTTGTGGTTTTTTTACCAGCTCCATGGTGTTCCGCTGGAGCTGGCTGTGTGTGTGTGTGTGTGTGTGTGTGTGTGTGTGTGTGTGTGTGTGTGTAGAAACCCCGGTGGTGTCAAACCCCTGAGGGAGAAGGCTGCTGGGCAAGGAGAGGGCTCCCCTTCTGGACGTGTGGGCGTTTTGGGGGGGGCAGGTGGGACCTAGCTCCTATGAGGTGGGGTGAAATCAGGCAGACTTTCAGAGTGGGACACAAGCACGACACGCCCCTCCACAAGCGTGACATGCCCCTCTGCAAGCACAACACACCTCCGTGCGGGCGGGCGGGGGTGTGTGGAGATCCATATCCACGGTCTAGTTAAAGGAAGCCCACAGACCGGCGGCAGGCCGCAGACCGAGGGTTGATGACCCCTGACCTAAAGCAAAGGGAATATTGGGTCTCTTGGAAGGTCGCCTCAGTGAGAAAAGCAGCCATGGCACAGAAGGTTACCTGAAAGACAACTTGTCCACCACCCTGGCTTTATGTGATGCTCAGCCATGGCTGAATAGGAATGGGCCCATCTGACGGTTTTTCTATAACATTTCACATCTGTGCTCTCTGCAACTGTTGTGTTAAATTCTGCATGGAAAGTTGTATCCCCGTTTTCCCCCCCACACAATTTCCTCATAGCAAGTCTTTTTTTTTCGTAGTAATTTTCCTCTAATAGATGGCTTTTGGCACACATTTTTCCTGTACACATTTTTGTACAGGAAAAATGCACAGGAAAAATGTACAGGAAAAAATGCATGCCAAAAGCATTTGGCAGAGCAAAGGTCCTTCAAGAAGGGGCAATACAAGATCATATGTTGCAGGGATTCCTCCCTACATAGTGGACAAACGCAGTTTCTCTCCTTTATGGGAATGTTTCTAAATCTTCCATATAACACATTGGATGGCATAGCATTGCTTCTGGCAAATGAAAAGGCTCTCCAGGCATTAAGACTTTTTAAGAAATGAAAATATTCCATCATATGTCCACAGCTGATCGGGAGCTGCATGTATAAAGGCGAATAGATCTTATTGGAAGCACTCAACAAGTCTTGGTGTTCAATATCTAAAAGTCAACATTTAATAAAATAGTATGGATGCTCCAATTTAAGCGAGCCGAAGATATCCGAGTCCAGACTGATGGCTTTAACGTTCCTTTCAAAGAAATGCATCTCTCTAGAGGGTTCTGCTTCTTATAGAAGGCGACAGAGCAGCCTGTCGTGATGGGATGTATAGCAAATTCTGTGCCCATCCTTAAAGAATCTAAACTAGGCCACTGTCTGCAGCCTAAGGAGCTCTGTCTTCAAGCAACCCCACACATTCAGCTAAATTGGGACCCCATATAAAACAAGAGGGGGTCATTCAGCTCTATAAACTTCTAGAGCTCCTGGGATATATGAGCTACCTCTGCTGTAGAAAAACATATAATGGCTTGGTCTGTGATCTGAGGATTATCCCTGATTGCCCTACGCTGCGCAGTCCAAGAAAGATCGGTTTGGAACAGAACTCTGAAATACTGGAATTGTTTTCACTCGCTCGATTTGATTTCCATTGATGTTCCACTCAAATAGTTTCCTTGATTTGCTAAAGACTGGGATCTCAGATTTATTGTAATTGAGTTGGAGATTGCTCTTTTCTAGACATTCCGTGTATCTCCTCAGCGAGCCTTTCAGGGCAATCCAAGGATAAAATGACCACGTTATCTGCATAAAGCAGAAGACAAAAAGGGACCCCAATTTAGGAGTGTGGCTGTCTAATTTCTGCTAGAAAGAAGGCTAAATCATTTTTTTAAAAAAGGTTGAATAGAGTAGGCAATAAAATGCATCTCTGTCTGACCTCACAATTAGTTGGAAAAAGAATCTGAGAGTTCCCCTCTTGACCTGGCAGCTGGTGTTTACATACACATTCCTAATTAGTAGGAGTAACCTTCTATCTATACCTAAATGCAAGAACTTGTCCCAGAGGATAGTCTGAATTAAAAGCTGCTTTCAAATTCAGGGAAGGCCACAAACAATTTTGAATGGGCTCTGTCGACCTGTTTCTCCACAAAGTATGGCAGTAAGACCCATGATCTAATGTAGATTTCCCCTGTCGGAATCCAATGGGTTCACATCCAAGAATGGCCTTCTCATTAATCCACTCCACAAGTTTATTTCATAAATGTTTGGCATATAGCTTTCCAATAACAAACAGTAAATGTATTAGTTTGTAGTTAGTTGGTGAACTACCATCACCACCTTTTGTAGACGGGAATGAACTATGGATTTTTTGTCCAGTCTTGGGCGTTATGCCAGTTCTACCCACTGCTGTGAAGAGGTGGATCAACATAGTTTTTCACACATGGCTTCTCCATTTTGGTGTTATTTTTGTAAAATAAATCATGGCATGGTGTAATATGTCATGTGTTGTTGTTCATCTGACATTGTATTTACTTAATTTTCAGGCCTGCTAAGGACCAGATGATTTTTGTGATGTCTTGATATATAAACCCATAGAATTCAAAGAGGGTGTACAGTGCTGCCTCACTAGACAGTTACCCCGCATGACAGCTTTTTCACTAGACATTGACTTTTTGCAATCGCTATAGCGATTCACAAAACAGTGATTCCTATGGGGGAATTTCGCTGGACAATGTTTGGTCCCTGCTTGGCAAACCAATTTTCGCTAGACAACGATTTTGAAAGCTCCCTCCACGCTTGCAAAATGGGTGTTTTTGGGACCTAGCATCGCAAGACAGCAATTTAAGCAGCTGATCCTATGGCCGATCTTCGCTAGACAATGTCGATTCTTCCCCATTGGAATGCATTAAACAGGTTTCAATGCATTCCAACAGGGAAATGCTTTTTGCTAGACAATGATTTTGCTAAACAGCGATTTCAGTGGAGCGGATTATCATCGTCTAGCGAGGCACCACGGTACTTTCTTTTTCACGTGACTGTACATTGTAACTTGGATGCCTGCATTGAGTAGGGGATCGGACTCGATGGCCTCATAAGCCCCTTCCAACTCCATTATTCCATGATTCTATGTGCTTTGCTTAGAAAAGTAAGTGCTAAACTAGATCCACAGCATATGTTACAACCCAAGCCAGTTGCTTGGGATGTTCTCATGGAGGTGCACCCAACACAAAGGATCTTGGTCCATTTTGGACCCTGTCTCTTTAACACAACAGGGAGAAGAAAACGAAGAGCAGTTCATTTAAAGTTTAAACTTTGCTGCAGAAACTGGGGGCAGAAGGGGGAAATGTATATGAATCACTCCTCCGATCTATGTCTGGCAGTTAATGCTAATAACACCACATAATTTCAGCTGACAGGCAGTATTTTACATTACATCTCCTTGGCATTTTTACTGAAGTTGCAAGGGGTTTCATCTTTGTGTAAAAGAGCCATTCTGATGCTACCGCTGGTATTTATTATAGAGAGAGAGAAAAAAATTAAAAGTAATGAGGTTGTACTCAATGGACGGTCGTCGCTGAAGCTAAGCAAATCTAGATTTGGTTGGTGCCTCATCAGGAGACTGCTTGGGAGTTCTACAGATGATGATGATGATGATGATGATTGCCTGGAGTTCCATGACGAACCAAAGGCAGGATCAGAACGAAATAATTTGTGACAGAGAATGGGACAGATTGGAGCATGTGGTTAATCTGTAATGTAACCCAGCCAGTTCCATCTTGCCATCCAAATAATGCAGGTCAGCAACAGTTTGTGCCAGTTTGGTGGTTCGCGCTGATTCGTTTCTCGGCCGAACCAATGTTCAGTGTTTCCCAGCCTCGCTTCCTCCTGGCGGGTGTCCGTCCCTGGAGGAGGCGGGGCAAGGAACTTGGGGTGGGCACCTCCCAGAGTGGGCGGGGCAGGGCAGTGCTCCACACCTGTTTGGTTGAGAAACGAACCGGGACGAACCAGTGGTTTGGGCCCATCTCTATTTGTGATGCTTTGTAGGTGTAGCGTTTTTTTAGCTGTATACTTTTCATGCACACTGCTATAAGTACCAGGATCCTGACACATCCATCATTGAGAAAGAAGGTTACCAATTAGGATGAACCAGAATAGTTCCATTCAGTCGTTCCATTCCATTGTTTAACAGGTAAATTTCAATTTCTGGACCTCAGGTTCCTGTTGTTTACCTGCCCTGACCCTTTGATCTTGGAGGGGTGTTGATGTCACTTCCTTCTTTGTCACACTACATCCTTGTCCCTCTGAAGAGAAGACATCTTATCTTTGTTCTAGAGATGGAAAGGGCATCCATGACTCCATCTCCAGCTTAGAAAGCTAGAACTAAGACTTCCTTCACCTTTTCTATTACAAGTGTGTTTGTTTCATAAGCACAAGCTTTCTGATATCTTAGAACGAAGTGGGGCTGGAATTCAATTACAAAGGGGGAACTGCTCATGTAATCATTCTGTATCTCAAAGGGCTGAAATCCATACATTAACATGCCCCTGTGTTAATATATGGATATGTATGAATCATCTCTAACATGATTCAATGTATGAATCGTTTCTTAACATGAATCACCTTTTTATGAGTTGAAGCAATGCGAAGCAAAGCATGCTGTTTATACGGTACCCCATAGGAATTAAAGCACTCTCGGGCTAGTTTTACAATTTTAATGATGCAGGTTACACTTTGCCACCCTCCCCCCAGCAAGCTGGGCACTCATTTCACCAAACTCAGAAGAATGAAAGGCAGAGTCAGCCTTAAGCTAGCTACTTGAGACTGCCAAAATTAAACTCATAAGCAGAGTTCTGACTGCAGAACTGCAGTTTAACCACTGTGCCACAAGGCTCCTTTGTAGGGGGAGATAAGAAATCTGGCTAGAGAAGGCAGATCTGTGGCCCATAATAATGGCCTTGAGGACCCAGAGAAGAACAGAGTCATAAAGAGCCACAGACTCATTCATAAATTTTGACACAGGTGAGTCTTGGCTAATCGGTAACCAAACACCCTGTCAGCATCCGACCTTGATCTCTCCTGTTATGAATTCTGGAAGATGAAATGTTGTTGGTTCCCTTTTATGGGCTGTTTATTGTGTACTAGAATTTGCCATCAAATAACTTTACTCCTCTGTGCCTCCAGATTTTTTTTTTAATGTGGTAGGTTGGTTTGTTTTGAAGCTCAAGATTAAAAGTTGTTTGAAGACAAATGTTTCCCTAAGTTTTCACTGACATTCAATTTTAATGGCTTTTTAAAACAAAGTAACTATTAACTGTGCATCGTTTTATAGTTTCCTGATGTCTGACAGGTGTTTTTGCCCATGTGGGAGACAGATGCTAATAACATTTCCCCTAATAGCTCATAAATAATAATCGTTTAGCATTTTCCTTTGTATACCGCTCTGTCAATAGCCAATTTACTTTTTCAGAAGCTGCTGCATTTTGCTGTCAATCATTTCTAGCCTCGGGCTCTTTTCGGTGATTAGAAGCCCCTTGGAGAGTGAAATCTCCAAATTAGTTTTAAATAAAAAATAAGAGTATGCATGCTGTTGAACATCTAAAGGTAAAATATGAAAAAAAAAACCCTCCACCACCCTGATCTGGGTACATAAATATCGCTGGTAGCATATTAATACTTTATAAAAATAAGAGTGACCAGATGTCCTCTAGAGAAACAAAGCTGAGAATGGATTATGACACAACAAGCCATGGGAAAAAAGTGGAAAATAAACTGCTTTTGATTTAAGAAAAAAGAAGAAATGAAGGTTACTGATTAGTCATCTCTCTCTATTCATTCCATAGTTGGTAGTTTTCCACACTTTTTGCACAGATGAAATTTGGCCCCTGCGTTGCGAATAAATAAGTGCTGTCAAGTTGGCGTATTCCAACATATGGTGTCCCTTTCCAGGGTTTTCCAGATATACTCAGGAATGGTTGACCATTCCGTTCCTCAGTAGTGACCTGGGAGTGTGCAATTTCCCTCAAGGCTCCACATGCTGGCTCTTTTCTTAGGAGGCACATTAGGGAATCAAATTCCCAACCTCTGGCTTCACAGCCTTACTAATTGAGCCAGCCAGCCAGTGGGTGGTGATCTACCAGTTGGCAAAGGATCCTGAGGATCTCAGCATCCATTTAGAACAAAACTGTGTTTCAAGTAGAGACGGGCCCTTTTGTTACAGAAAAGCTGCAGAACGGACCAGATATGGGGCCCTTGCACCTTTTTGGGTTGATGACGGGGGCAAAGGAAGACACATCCAATCAGACCTGAAGTGGGCTAGGCCCCTCCAGCAGATCTCACTCTGTGTGTGTGTGTGTGTGTGTGTGTGTGTGTGTGTGTGTGTGTGTGTGTGTGTGTGTGTGTGTGTGTGTGTGTGTGTGTGTGTGTGTGTGTGTGTGTGTGTGTGTGTGTGTGTGTGTGTGTGTGTGTGTGTCTCAGAGTGAGACATCAGCTGTTCAGGTAGAACCATTTTGCACCTAGGCAGAATGGAGCATGGATGCTATGTTGCTTTTCGGCTACCTGTTGTATTCTGGAATTTTCCTTTTTTAAAAAAAAAAAATCAGCAAATAGTTTTGCATTACACTGCCAGGATTGTAAAGGTTGATATGGATGAATAAATGTGTTTTTTTTGTGTGTGTAGGGGGGGGAGGGCTTTGTCTGGATAGTCACAATTATGTTCGGGATAATCTTCCTCAGATTTTCTTCTTCTTTTCTCTTTCTTGGTGCACCACAAAGAACTGCTAATGCCTCCTGCTCTTGTAGTTTGTTGGCAGAAGGAAAAAAAGAACAGAGTACTAACTCCAATCAGCTTTTCTATTCATGCTAGGCCCCTGGTGCATTTTGCTGTTACTGACAACACAATGCTTTGAGTGCCTTTCCTGGGCATCTTTCTAGAGGCAAAGCTAGCTGTTCTGGGGATCACCTACACAACATACTGTATCTTGCATCTATGGATTCTCTGCCAAACCCTGATCACTAATTGCCAAGGACTAGTGTGTTTTGGCAGATTGCTCCTTTCTCCGTACAAAACATTACTTGGAAAGAATCCCTTGTACACATCTGCCAAGGTTCATGGTTGTCCAAAATGGAAGCACACCGAACCTTCTATTGAAGGTCCACCATATTCCCAACATTGATGGGGCTGCATTGAGTCCACCTCCTAAGCCACACCCCTTTGCTTTCCCCATTTTCATTCTTTAAAAGTTGATCCAGAAACATCCGTCTATCCACATGAATCCAAAACCACCTCAGAAACAACTGGAAGCAGTGAGACCTCAGTCTGTATAATAAATAGGTGCATAGAGATCAAATTGGGAGGTTACAAACCCATTGTTGCTGCAGAGCTAAGATCAAGAAAACTAGAGAGTGTTTCTTCTTGAGCCAGAGTCCACCGAGTACGGCAATGGACACTACAGACTTCTTATCTTCAAAAGAGGGACAGCTCGAGGAACACCAATTACAAGGTAACTAAGAAGCTAGCATTGTGTGCAGTTAGGCCCTTCAGATTGCTACCCTCATAAGAAGCAAGTGAGGTAGCAATTGATATGGGTCTCACCCGTTTTCTCCCAGTCATGGTGCCCAAGTTGTATGTTACCAAATCTCTAGACCCAGAACTTGTGGACTTGCCTTTTTGAACTACAACTCCCAGTAAGGGCAGAGGACATCTAGGAGATGTTGCCCATACTGGGACTGAGCAATATTCACACGCATTGCTTGTTTTAAAGCAGACATTCACATCTCAAAATTAGAAGTAAAGAGACATGACAATTATGGAAAACAAAGGAAAATAGGCTCCTAACCTTTTTTCTGCAAAATCTTCCCAGATTTGTGGTCCAAGCACTCCTTATCTCGGATCCGGAGAACAAGAAAATCAGGTGGTGAGAGAAAAGATGAAAAACAAAGAACACGAGATGCCCTGCATTGCCTTTTAAAGAAGGAATCAAAGACAATTGAGCCAGTTGCCCTTTTAAGGTCCCTCACTCACTCCCATCCTGGTGACTGCATCAGGATGCCAATGGATGCTCTTCTCTTGGTCTCTATAACTAGAAATGTCCAAACACTGTTAAGGATTTGGAAAGGCATTGGGTGGAATGTCATTAAAAATGCACAGGATGGGTTGGTCCCAATGTGTGTACCCTTTATTTGGACTCAGAGTGATTGGGTGGGTGGCCCTGCAGGTCCCTAACAGCCATAACAAGCTTAGGAATTCCTTGTCTTACCTTTGGTTTAGTTTGCCCTAATCAGTCATCTCTGGGGCTACAGATGGCACTTTCTCCCAGGCCAGAAACAGATGTTATACATAAGCTGTGATTAAAAGAGGAAAATCCTTAACTAATGAAAGTATCAGAGTTTTTCACTTGGAAATATTCCTAGCTCCACATTCTGATAGCTGCAGAATGGTTTCCTTTGTTTGGTGATTCGTCTTCATAACTGGAACACAGAATTATTTTGTAGTCTGGTTGGGCAGACCTGAAAAGACTGCCCCAATCACCTTCCTGCAACATTCATGTGATTTTTAGCTTTAATGATGGGTTACCTCTAACGTCTGTTTCTGACATTATGCAGTAACACCAGAAGCTGTCTTATGGCAAGTCAGATCACTAGTCCATCAAAGCCAGCATAGTCCCAAATGATAATCATGTACTCCAGGATTTCAGAGAGAACTCTTTCTGACCTTTACCCAGAAATATCAGAACTGAGCATCAGACTTTCTACCTGCAAAGCTCCACCACTATTCTATAGGCTTTTCTCAGCCAATAATAATCATTACTCTTTTATCTTCGAAAAACAAACCTTCTCTGATTTACTCTCAGGTGCACATGGCCTGAATGAAGCAATGCCTTATCCTTGACAGATTACTAATCTTGTGATATATATGTTAATAAACTCTGGACAGTGTTAGGATATTGATCTCACAACTGTTTGGGCTAAAACATATGCCACAGAAACCGTTGTCCCTCGTGGAAAACTCTGTGGTATCGCTAAATATTTTAGCAAATAAAGATTTTCTCTCTTCCGCCTCCTCAACCCCAGTGTGCGGCCAGATGTCCACACTGACACAATGCTTAAGGCGGTTGACTGATAAAAAGCAGAGGGCCTTGGTAAAGGGGGATTTTCAAAACATGTCCCGAGGCAAGAGTGCGAAATTAAAAACATCCTGGGCTCTTTTTGTATGGAGATTTGCATACGCCGAGGTTTTAAAGAGGGTGTCCATCTGTCACTGAGCATTCGCTCGATTCTACAAAGTGTTGATAAACATTTTGAACCACCTTTTATTTTTATCCTTTTTTTACAGGGGGCATCGGCAACAGAATATAATAGCTTCAGTTGGGAAAAACCACACGGTGTGCCTTAAAAGAGAGGCTGCTGTTTCCCCTCAAAATGGGGGGGGGATTTAATATTTATAAGGATGACAAGCATGTCACAATTAGGGGACAGAAATGGGTCTTTGGGAACATTGGTAAGGAAGGTGTAAAAGGGAATACTGAAGTTTTGAGGAGGGGAGGCGGGTGGAGGGGAAATCTAGCTGGCCACCAAAGTTGATTTTTATGCCTCCATGAAAAAAAGTAATTTTTAAAGGGGCCATAAAAAGAGATTTTTCTCCTCCCGGTATTAAATACCAGAGACTGCTATTAAAACAGGAGGGTTGAAGGCACCCCCCCATCTCTGCCATGACAACTGACAAAAAACAGAAGTGGAGGTTCTGTCACTCTTGGGTTCGGTCCACCAACGCCCCCCCCCCGGCATTTCCTGGTCTGCTGAAGCTCATAGAGCAGGCTGGGTGTTTCAAAACCGCCCTTCCTTTAAAGCTCCCCACCTAACCTGCTTTAGGATAGATCAAGTTGATATGTATCATTTCCAGAGACCGGAGACATTACCTTTTCTGGACAACAACTCCCAGAAACCCACAACCAGCCTGTAGTCCAAAATAAATAAATAAATAAATAACTGTCTGAACTCTGCTTAACTTATAACCCCCTTGCTTTGCATAGAGCATGAGGAGGGGAATCCAGAAGCTTTGGTGGTAGGACCAAAGCAATCCGAAAGGCTGGGGAAGCGTTTTAAAGTGGAGAGCCCCAAATTTATGGTAATAGAGGACCCACAATCTCTTGAGAGGGCACACCCTTCCCCTGCCAGAGTTCCTGTTGCTGCCCTTGTTGAAAGTTGGTGGGATTTGCTACAGCTTTATGGCTCAGGTGTGTGCCAGAGCATCTTTCCATGCTATAGAGTTCCGTGAACCCCGAAGAAGGGCGTGTTCTTAATGTAGGCACCAGGAAACCCAAGATAGTGAGAAATGGGTCTCTTCTGCATGGTTTTGATGGCTATTTCAGCAGGGCTGGTGCACTGACAAGGGGCTTGACCTCCTGGGGGGAAAGGAGGGGGCAGAAAGCTGGAGGAAAGGTATTCAAGGACCCCATGCACTGACTGATCCTCTGTCTTCATGATCGAAATCACGAAGGTTACTTCCAACACATTAAAAAAATAATCAAAATGCAATACATAGACATGGGACGGAGAGAAATTTGCTTTCCTCTCTCATAACCTGCGCCAGACACTTGAGCCTAAATGAAGATGATTTAGGGCAGTAATGCTTCTTTGGAAAGGGTGTAATTAAATGATGGAATGGTGCAAGAAGCCTGGGACCAGTGTTGTTTAACCATCTGTTCTACAGTATATTAATTTGCCCAATTAGCAAGGTCAACATTAAAGACCTTGCTCTGTGTTACTCAGTGCTTATGCACTCTCAAGTTGGAACTGATTTAAAGTGACCCTAATGGGACCTTTGAGGTAAGTGAGATATTAAGAGTGGTTTTAACCTGCCCCCTTTCCAAGCAGGGATTCGAACCCAGGTCTCCAGAGTCCTAGTCCATCACTTGATCCAGTATACCACGCTGGGTGTGACAACTATATTTATGTCATCATATGAGTTTGGAAACATTCCTATTTAGATACCCACTCCCAGAATCCCCCAGGCAGCATGAGGATTCTAGGTGCTGTAGTCCAACGAGGTAACTTTTCTTGGTTTGGGGTGTCCTGCTTCCAATTAGCAGTAGACATGAGCCATAAAGAGTCCCCCCCCCCAATTATTGTGTAATAGTGGTTCTTTTTTACATTGGGCTATTCGTATTGGTCTGTTTCTTTGACGTATTTTAAACATTAATTTGCTGTCTTGTTTTAAATGTTTTGATTGTATTTATCCATGTTTCAGAAGTTTTGTTAGCTACCCAGATGCCCTTCGGTGGGGCCGGAAAAGTGGAGTTTAAGGAGAGCTTGGTAAACAACATATACTCACTACGACTCCCAGAATCCCCAATTAGTATGATTGAGAGTCATCATCCAGAAAGTAAATTTGCCTAGCTCAGAACTGACTGGGTTGAAAAGCAATTGCAGTCATTAACCTGGGAATCCCAGGCAAATTAAAACTGGAACAAATAAATCTTCCACACAGAATCCATCCTACAATCATGATGTTCAAAGGGGGAAAAAAGAAAAATCACTAGATCAACATCCATTTTTGGATGCCATGGGGTTACTCTCCCCTCCCCCAAATGGTGCTAGCTTATCTCCAGCTCTTGAGGGCTTGCTTAGTAACAACCATTTAATTTACACAAACTGATCATTATAGCCAAATTAAAACCTGCAATTAGCAATCCAAGAGTGCATGGCTGTAATTCAGGCAGATGCACCACTTAAAAATATTTACATAAAATAACACAAGTTAGCACCTGGCTTGCAACTATTAAAGTAAAACTCCCTTTTAAAGGTACATAAGGGCCAAGCAGCCCCTAATCAACATTTTTGTCCATTTTTCAAGTCCACACTTTTTTTTTTGCCAAAATAAAAGATGGTAAGCATGAGGGCGTGCTGTGAAACATGATCAGGATCCTGGATAGACACCCACTCCGGTTTCCGACAAGAAAGGGACCCTTGATTACTATTTGCTCTTAAAGCTGGTGTTTACAGTTAACAGCTGATGAATTACATGCAGTGAATGCAGAACTTAGAACATTACTTTTTTTGGTCTGTAATTCCCAGGGTCTCTAGGCAAGTATAGAGGATTCTGGGAACTATCATTCAAACAAGTACAGTGGTGCCTCGCTTAACGAGCGCACCGTATAACGATTAAATCGCATAGCGATCCGTTTTTTCGGATCGCTAATGCGATCGCACAACGTTGTTCCAATAGGGAAAAATTCGCTTTGCGAAGACCGGTAAGCGTTTCGCTTACCGATCTTCGCAAAACGACCCCCGCCGATCAGCTGTTCGGCGGCCAAAATGGCCGCCGGAAGCCGGGAAATGGCCTAAAATGGCCGCGCGCAGCGTTTTCGTGCCCTCGTTAAGCGAGGCGAGGGCGTGAAAATGGCTGCCGGCCATCCTGAAGCTTCGCTGAACAATGAGTATTTGGCTTATTTGGAACGCATTAAACGATGTTTAATGCGTTCCAATGGAAATCGCTGCCCCGTTCAGCGATGCTTCAGCATAGCGAAGGTTAATCCGGAACGGATTAACCTCGCTATGCGAGGCACCACTGTACCCTGATTGACTCTTCCCTGTTCCCATTAGATCAACCCAATATGGTCTGGGAAGGAGTTTAGAAATCCATTTGGCTTTGTTCTTGTGCATCCGTCTGCACCGTGGGTGGGAGAAAGAGAAATCAGAGACCCTGTTCTATTGCCAACTGAGGTGTAGTGGTAAAAACTGGAAATTCATCCTGACGGTCCCTACAACCAGCACACCCTATGAATCTGCTAGATAGCTTAGTGGTTTAGGCATCATATAACAACAACAACAACAGCTGCTGCTGCTGCACAAGAACAAGCACTCCAAACCAATATGATGAAAGCGAAGATCCAAGGAGTTAGTGCTAACAGCAAATGTTGACTCTGCCAAGAAGAAGATGAAACTGTATCACAAGTCATCTGCAAATGTCCAAAGATTGCACAAACAGATTACAGAGTTAGACGTGACAGAGTGGCAAAGTTAGTGCACTGGTCATTATGCAAAAAATATAACTTGTGGGCCTCCAAAAACCCATGGGAACAGCAGGTAGAGAAAGTGTCAGAAAATGCGGAAGTCAAGATCTTGTGGGATTTCCGGATCCAAACAGACAGACCTCCTTGAACATAACACACCAGATACAGTAGTCATAGAATGAAGAAATGTCCGGATCATTGACATTGCAATTCCAGGGGATGCCAGAGCTGAAAATAAACAATTGGGAAAACTAACAAAGTACAGAGACGTGGTAATTGAAACATCTTGCCTCTGGAAGAAACACACTCCAGCCCCATAGTCATTGGGGCTTTGGGAACAATATCAAGAAATTTCACCCAGCACTATAAGCAGTTGCAGATCTCAGAAATCACACCATCAGAGCTACAAAAAATGGCAATATTAGGAAAAGCATACACACTGCGTCGATATTTAACAGATACTTAGGTTTTTGCTTAAAACCTGTATCTGTTATATAATACCAGTCAATGTTTTTATAGTTTTGATTGACTGTGCCTGGTGTTTCTGAATAAATATAAATATAATTTATATAATAATAGTTATAATCGAAGGGACGTGGTGGCGCTGTGGGCTAAACCGCAGAAGCCTGTGCTGCAGGGTCAGAAGACCAGCAGTCGTAAGATCGAATCCACGCGACGGAGTGAGCGCCTGTCGCTTGTCCCAGCTCCTGCCAACCTAGCGGTTTGAAAGCATGCAAATGCAAGTAGATAAATAGGGACCACCTCGGTGGGAAGGTAACAGCGTTCCGTGTCTTAAGTCGCACTGGCCATGCGACAATGGAAGATTGTCTTCGGACAAAAACGCTGGCTCTATGGCTTGGAAACGGGGATGAGCACCGCCCCCTAGAGTCGAACACGACTGGACAAAAATTGTCAAGGGGAACCTTTACCTTAATAATAGTTATAATAATAATATAATCTTTGAACTGAAGAGCTGGACGGGAGTCTATGGATAATTGAGACCAGCCCTTGTTAAAGAAGCACAGTGGACAATTGAACTCCCAACCTCTGTACAGCCAGAGATCCAAACCACACAGCTTTCCAGCAGTCAAAAAAATGTAGGCAGCTGGATCCATCCCTATCATCTAATGAGGACTAGGTCTTTTGGAAAATCAATGGGTCTTAACTCAAGACAACCTACCTTTCAAATACAGTGTATGGCAACAGGATGGCTCCTGAGAAAATCTATTTCTCTTCCTGTTAGTGTGAGGATTTTAGCAAAACCTGGGGAGGAACAGGGAAGACTGAGGGAGGTCGTAGATGATGTCACAGTTCCAAGGTTCTGACCCTGTCAGTTTACTACTGTCTCCCAGTATTTGGGATTCTTATCTCAGTACATTGATTTGCACCAAGCAGAAGGAGCATCCCATTCAACATCCATTTTAGAGGAAGGAAAAGTTCCTGTGGAGGAGATGCTACACAAGTGCAGGTGGTCTCCAGATTGTAGTTCTATTCAGGCATTCCTAAGAGTCTTAACTTTATCGCCTGAGGATAGAGAAAAAAAATATTAATCCTGCCCTCTCTCCTGACATAGAAGGGAAGTCTGAATACAAGAAGCAGAGGGCTGTCCACGTGATCTAGAACTGACTGCTTGGAGCTCCTCTTTATGTAAGATTCTTTCCTCTTCAGAATGCAGCTCTCCACACAAGGAGAGGCAGTAATGGAGAGAGTGGGGCCATCATTTCCACCTTCCTCACATGTTCAGTTTTGCCCCATTAGGAACACCTGAACAAGGTTCTTGAAGGAGTAGGTTTTTTTTTAATTCAAGTGCTCTCCATGGTGCTCCTCCTCCTATACTTCTTGAAGAACTGCCTGGATGATCTTGGAATAGTTTTGGCTGCTTGTAGTTATCAAACCCACAATCCTGCCTCATAAGCCGCCTCTTGTGGTCAATGCAGGGCAGCATTTGAATTAAAATAATGTTTTTTGAAAGAGGAAATGATAGCTGCATTTCCAGCAGTGACTGGTAACATTTTAGTGGAATGAAAAATGGTTGTGCATATTGGAGGACATTACTGCTTGCACTGCAAGTTTTTGCAGTCCATATGGATTGCTTTTAAGATCCAATACAGAGCATCAACTGGATTGCTCATGCACATGTTGACATAGTTCTCTGATTATTTCCTTTTCCCTGACTAGCACAGTGATAATAAAGATGATCCCAACCAATCAGGGATCACATAGTTGATACAATGTTTACATACCTACTCCATGGGATCATGTTATTCTGTGATAACGAATTCAGTAATAGCGAGGATTATCCTTTTTAAATGAGTCATATGGGTATTTCCAGCCAGGCAAAGATCTTGCAATAATGCCACAAAACAGCTCGTTGGATCTAACCAAGTAGTGACCCTAGCAAACAGCATGAAGTTAATAACATTAGTTCAAATTTAAATATGAAAAAGAAGACCAAATAGTGGTTGTTGTGGGTTTTTTGGGCTCTTTGGCCGTGTTCTGAAGGTTGTTCTTCCTAATGTTTCACCGGTCTCTGTGGCCAGCATCTTCAGAGGACAGCACTCTGTGCTCTGGTGCTGTCCTCTGAAGATGCCGGCCACAGAGACTGGTGAAATGTTAGGAAGAACAACCTTCAGAACACAGCCAAAGAGCCTGAAAAAACCCACAACAACCATTAGATCCCAGCTGTGAAGGCCTTCGCGAAGACCAAATACTTTTTTTTTCTGCCAGGAGGTGTGTGTACGACAGAGTTCTGCACTGGATTCTGATACTAACAGACTGCAATACGTTATAAGTGGAACCTATTTGGAAGAATGTCTGCAAACAATATAGGGGCTCATGTTGTTAAGGCAGAATACAATAAGTGGCTCACTTTGAACTTGTCATTAGTTATGAGTGGTATACTGGCTACCAGTCATTTCCTGGGCCCAGTTCAAAGTCCTGGTGCTGGCCCTGCAGTTTTATTCAGCTTAGCATCAGTCTACCTTAAGAAGAGCATCTTATTCTGTCCATTCATGTCTGATTATTAACAGTTTTCAGAACATGTTCTTTAGGTCTCTGATAGCCACCATTTTGTGACAACTGGCTATCAGAGAAAGAACCTTCTCAGTGGTACCTCCTCATATCTGTGCAATGCCATCTGAAGGAATTGTTGCTTATATTAATACAATCTAAATACCAACTATGAACATTCACTCCCAGCTGCCATGTAATCCTTTGTTTTTAATTTTCATTTTTAATATTTAAGTTTTCTTGCCGGCTCTCACCATTTTAGGACTACATACGACTGTCTGCGCCAGCTAGATTAGACTCATTGGCTCAACAGAACTGAAATATTCCATGCTCTAGCCAAGAGTAATGGATTCCCAGTGTGGTGTAGGACTACGACTTGGCGTGGGACTATGGCTGACTGCCAAAGAATTGATGCTTTTGAATTGTGGTGCTGGAGGAGACTCTTGAGAGTCCCCTGGACTGCAAAGAGAACAAACCTATCCATTTTGAAGGAAATCAACCCTGAGTGCTCACGGGAAGGACAGATCCTGAAACTGATGTTCCAATATTTTGGCCATCTCATGAGAAGATAAGACTCCCTGAAAAAGACCCTGATGTTGGGAAAGTGTGAAGGCAAGAGGAGAAGGGGATGACAGAGGACGAGATGGTTGGACAGGGTCATCGAAGTGACCAGCATGAATTTGACCCAGCTCCGGGAGGCAGTGGAAGACAGGAGGGCCTGGTGTGCTCTGGTCCATGGGGTCACGAAGAGTCGGACACAACTTAATGACTAAACAACAAAAACAACAAGGACTATGGTTCAGGTGTGAATCCCTGCTCAGCCATGGGAACTTAGTGGGGAGTGTAACTGGTAAAACTACTCCTTAAATATCCCCCTTACCTTGAAATCCCTACTAGGATTGCCATAAATCAGTTTCAACTTGGTGGCACAGAACACACATTTGACAGTAATCATTGGATATGTGCCCTAATGAAGCATTGTTCTGAAATGGATTTGGCCCATCTTTTAGTTTTTGTTGTGATTTTATTGACTGTTTGTGTTTCATGCCTGTACCCTTTTCTTCCTCTCGTGCATACCCATACGTATTGAGGGTATTAGCAATTTGGTTAACGCATAAATATTTAAATAAAATTTAAAATGACAGTGTTCATTAGTAAATAAGAGCAAAAACTCTTAGGCCAATGTGCTCATGATAGAATCATAGAATAATTGAGTGGGAAGGGGCCTGTGAGGTCATCAAGCCCAACTCCCTGCTCAACCCAAATCAAAGCAGTTCTAACGGATGGTTTCCCCATTTTCTCTTGAATGCTTCCAGCACTGGAAGTGCTCATAGAAGTGAAAAATCACGGAACCTCTCCCAGGGAAGCCTGTGAGGTCAACAGCTAACATAAAATCAGCTCAACTATATTAGATTTAATGTAATTAGGTTTCCACTCCTTTGAATTCGCAAGCCAGTTAAATGAATGCATTTGAACATGAACCAGTTCTTTCCCTTTCATTTCAACGAGACTGGATCAGTCTCAGTTTTTAATACTCTGGCTTAAATGGGTCATAGTGGTGGGGACTGGGGAAAGAGGCTGCCCTTTGGCAAGGTGCTTGCAAACTTTCTGAAACCAGATTCATTTTTTTAAAAAAAATTCAGAATGAAAGGATCTCTTGTTCCAGCCCAATTAATCTCCAGATCTAAGAGTTCGGAATATTCTAGCAGGTGATTTGCTTTAGACACAGCGGAAACTTCAAAAAATGCACAGTGGAAACTTAAAAAAAACTAGAAAAAATACCGCAGACAAATTTTTATTATTACAGCTTTTATAGAGAGCATGAAATGTGCACTAGTTTAATCCAAAGTCATTACTGCAGTTAAAACCATTAAGTTAATTAATATGGACATTTATTACTGCCGATAAAAGATAATAACAGGGGATTTATAGAATCAATATATCTGTACATGAATTCATACTTCTACAAGCTCTGCACAGAGATGTGTTTTGAGCAGGTGAGGGGGCAGGATAATAGCACCTGCTACTAAATCCAGAGTTACAGGAAGGTCAAGGGGGAATTCAGAAATCAAAGGCAACCCCCCCCCCAAGTCTTGAAATATGCATTAATGAAGCCTAAGAATTACTGGGGAGGTCCCCAAAAAGGCTGAAGAACATTGATAATACTGTGATAAGATGGGCTTCCAGAGAGAAGAGGGTTAATAGATATGAGTGACTTCCTTAAAAGTCCTCTCAAAGTCTCTCTTTTTTAATGTCGACAGGCTGTAATGAGTAGGGGGTCAAACTGGATTTTAAAGAGAACGTGCATTTTGTCTGATTGACCTGATTGAGCTATTCTTCATGCCTCAGCAAATGAGGCCCTCCTATACCTTACCATCCAACCAAGAAACGGAGTCTACTAAATGCGAGGTATGTAGGTGAGGAATAGGAAATCATATGAGAAACAAACATCTTCCATCACACAAGGTGATGCCTCTTCTCAAAATGTGCAAAACGTACGGTCTAGTTTGGTTCTAGGAAACAACTGGTGGTTCTTTTAGTAGCCAGGAGCCCCTTCTTCTCTGGTTGGAATTGACATGGTCAAGCTGTGGATGTACAAGGAGGATGACTTCAGGAAGACCGAAGTACGGAAAAAATATTACCGTACTTAAAGAGCCTCATGGCACAGTGGTCAAACCGCAGTACTGCAGCCAAAACTCTGCTCACAGTCTGGGTTCAGTCCCAGGCAGCTGGCTCAAGGTTCACTCAGCCTTCCATCCTTCTGAGGTTGGTAAAATGAGTACCCAGCTTGCTGGGGGGGGGCAATGTGTAGCCTGCATAATTAACTTGTAAACTGCCCAAAGAGTACTTTAAGGGCTATGGGGTGGTATATAAGCAGCATGCTTTGCTTTAATTTTTTTGAGGACTATGTAAGTCAGCCTTTCCCAACCTGGTCACTGTGATGTAGTTTGACTGGTAATTTCCATATTCTCCAGTCAACCCCTAAACACATGAACTCTTGTTGTCACTTTCAGAAGACACTATTCTATTTGATTAACAATCAGCCTGAAGAAAACACAAGTCATGGGCCAGGGCGTGGACTCACCTCCCTCTATTACCATCTTTACACAAGAATTGGAGGTTGTTCATGATTTCATGTACCTTGGCTCAACGATCTCTGACACCCTCTCCTTAGATGTCGAGCTGGATAAACGCATTGGCAAAGCAGCTACCATGTTCTCTAGACTCACAAAGAGAGTATGGCTCAATAAGAAGGTGACGGCATATACCAAGATCCAGGTCTATAGAGCCTGTGTCCTGAGCACACTCCTGTACTGTAGTGAGTCCTGGACCCTTTGTGCATGGCAAGAGAGGAAGTCGAACATGTTCCATATGTGTTGTCTCTGACACATTTTTGGTATCACCTGGCAGGACAAAGTTCCAAATAGAGTAGTCCTAGATCGAGCTGGGATTTTTAGCATGTATACATTACTGAAACAGTGACGTCTACATTGGCTCGGGCATGTCGTGAGAATGGCTGATGGTCGGATTCCAAAGGATCTCCTGTATGGAGAATTAGTGCAGAGAAATTGCCCCAGAGGGAGACCACAGCTGTGATGCAAGGACATCTGCAAGTGGGATCTGAAGGCCTTAGGAATGGACCTCAACAGATGGGAAACTTTGACCTCTGAGCATTCAGCCTGGAGGCAGGCGATGCAGCATGGCCTCTCCCAATTTGATAAGACACTTGTTCAGCAGGCCGAGGCAAAGATGCAGTCCTGAAGCCAGCAAAATCAGGGAGCTGGACGGGGGCAGATTGTCTTTGTCTTCAGTGTGGAAGGGATGGTCACTCTTGAATCGGCCTTCTCAGCCACACTAGATGCTGGTCCAAGACCTCTATTCAGAGCATGTTACCATACTCTCTTGAGACTGAAGGATGCCTACATTCTGTTTGAAAGACCATCCAGTCCAGTTCCGGCTTAACAATAAAAGAACCCTAAGGGTGGAGAAAGAGGGCACCAAAGTTGCTCATCACCAATAACCACCTGGGCAGGTGTTGGGCAGCAGGGATAGAGACCACATGTTCACAGTCTTTCAACAGTTCTTTTCTTTCCCATGGATCCCCTTTAAATATATTTTGTTGCTGTGGACAACCAAGACTTAACTAAAGATTTTAAACCCTGGGTAAAGGTAAAGGTTGCCTTTGACATTTAGTCCAGTTGTGTCTGACTCTAGGGCATGGTGCTCATCCCTGTTTCCAAGCTGTAGAGCCAGCAGTTGTCCGAAGACAGTTTCCATGGTCACGTGGCCAGTGTAACTAGACATAGAATGCCATTACCTTCCCACCGTGATGGTACCTATTTATCTACTTGCTTTTTTATATGGTTTCGAACGGCTAGGTTGGCAGGAGCTGGGACAAGCGATGCCTCTGTCACATGGATTCGATCTTACAACTGCAGGTCTTCTGACCTTGTAGCACAGAGGCTTCTGTGGTTTAATCCGCAGCGCCACCATGCCCCACTTTTAAACCCCAAAGTGCATCAAATATGTATCTGAAGTTTCTCATCGACAGACATTCCTTGATATAATGATGACACTTTTTAAGATGAATGGAAGAAGCTTCATTTTGCTTTGAACAGGATGAACCCTCATGAACAGCATCAGTTCTTTCATGTTCTAAATTCAGCCAGCAATCCATTCTGAGGCTCAGCCGAAATGAATTGTTACGAAAATTCACTGTGATAAAGTCACTTTATTGGACACTAACCAAATGGTTTTATTAACAGAAATTGAAGAAGAAGCATGATAATGAAGTCCGTCCAAATGCTCATTCACACTGACACTGACTGACTCTGACTCTCTCCTCCTGTGCCTTCTGACTGTCTATGCAGTAGCAAGAAATGTCACGTACTGTCTCTCAGACACTCAGTGTCATTCACTTGCATGTTCTCACTGTGTGCAGAAACATCAAACAGTTATTTTCATAATTCACTTTTACTTTTGTTTGATTTCAATGGAGGCGGTAGGTTAGAAAAGCCAGGTTTTACACAAACAAGGAGGGAAATTAGAACTTTGTTCTAAGTTTCCTTTCCTTTTCTTTCTTTCTTTCTTTCTTTCTTTCTTTCTTTCTTTCTTTCTTTCTTTCTTTCTTTCTTAACTGCAAAATATCATAACATTTCTTCAAGCCTTTGTGGACCCCCAGTGAGGACATCGCCCCCCCCCCACGCTCTGTGGGCCCCAGGTTAAGAACCAATTCTGTCTACTGTATCAGCCCCCTGGTCCATCTCACCCAGTGTTACCAATTCCAACCAATAATACTTTTGCACAATTTCAGGAAGCATTCATTTCTTTTGAAAATCCCCCGTATTCCCAGGTTGTCTCCCACTGAAGAGCTAACTAAGCTCTCCTCTGCTCAGTTACCAAAGTGGATGAGAATTTATGCTTAATAGAATGGGCAAAGCTTAGTTTTTTAAAGTTAGACATTCTCCGCTCTTCTTCTTTTTTTATTGGGGCAGAAATATGTCAGTGGGTACCCTTCTTCTATCATGCAACAAGAATTAGCCTCAAGCTGTATAATTAATGTTCAAAATTATTGAGCATCATCATAATGATCAAAGTCTACATTGGCCCCACCTATGTTTCTTGATCACTTACTTCCTCTGATTGCAGATGCCATTTGGAAGGCTTGGCAATTTAGTGAAATACTGAGCATCGACAACTGGAAAAAAATGATATGGGATACTCTATCCATCATCATAATGATAGACATTAGCCAGTGCCAAGTGTTTTAGTTGCATTGATGATGGCACTGTCTCTACCTTGCCATCAGTGGCCACCAAGCACAGTTGCGCTCTTTTAATTTAGTGTGTTGCCTCTTGAACTGTCATTAAAGGGGAGATTTACTGAACTGATGCATTTGATTTACACCTGACAGCTTCAGTAGCTTTAACTCCAGAGCCACAATCGCAGTTAACAACCAATTAAAACCCTTTTCAATCCATTTGGCCAGCAGCGACAAAAGATTCTTAAGACTAATTCTTAATTGTCTCCCCCTCATTTTGTCATTCCACAGACAAAGATGAATTTACTCCCTGACCTTCAAGGCACAGCAAGAATCATTTCCCCATGCAGAAAGGTTCTGTTAGCAAAGATATGCTAGGCAACCAGTTCTGGGAAATGGCCAGTGACTCAGAGTCTTGTTTGTTTACTTTATTCTCTTCTCATTTCACAATTAGCATTCCCTATATGTTGTCAAGGAGGGCTGGGCAACCTATCTTGAAAATGGGCCATTTTGGAAGAAGACTATGACTAACTATCTATGACCACACTAAGTGCATTGGATTTGTATATAATGCCATACACACAACACACTCAGTGTGGATGTGATGGATGCCAGCTTCCAGCACTTAGATGTTTATGCCCTCATTACTGCTTCTGACCATTGACAGTGACTTAACATTAAAAAGTATGGTAAATGCTGAACAACACATGGAAACAGTGGAATCTCTTCTAGCGGTTTTGCTATCAGGATGTGAAAATCTGTGTACTGTATATAGAACGTTAAAATAATTAACGGGGTGTAGAAGAAGTAGCCGTGAAAATGAAAGTGCTTTTAAAACTGAGGCTTGAACTATAGTTTACTATAGTCATTGCAAAACGGATAGCCAGCTCTCCAGCTGGGCAAGGTCACTGTACATAACAATCCTGACAGCTGAATGATATTTATGCTGCAATGTGTAAATATGGAGGTGGCATTTGCAGGTGCTATAGCTTGCACTGTATCATTCCAATACTTTGATGTTATAATATGCTTGTTTTCAAGTGTTCTGGCATCCCAGAAGCCTGGTGACATAGACAGTTATTCCTCCAAGCTTTGCAAAATTTTAGTCAAAATAATGACATTATTGTCATAGCAGCAGCCTGCCAGAGTTACAGAACTGCAGGGCAATGAAATTTCCCATTAATTTTTTTTCTCAGTGTTACAGGCCCCTGGGCCTCCAGGGTCATGGAAATAGGATTGTTTATATAGTTGGAACGGAAAGGAAAACAACTGAACAAATTATAATATAGGAACATAAGATACTCACATGTATATTCCACATTCAGATCATCATTGGAATAACACACCATGGCATACCATGGATATCAACAGCAGTCATGTAGCAGTGTATCAACAAGCTTCATTTCCAGAAACTGGCAACAAAGTTTTCATGGATTTTCCTCCATAGATGTAAACTGGCAAAAGGCTCGTTTGGCTGGTTGAGTACATTATTTAATTTTTTTTCCAGGGGTGTAATTATGCTTAAAGATTAAAAATTGCTAGAAGCTATAATACGTATTAATTTTAAATGGTGTGTTTTAGATATGTATTCTTTTTTTGTTTTTTAAAAGTGCCTTTCTAGCCTGTAAGCTTTTGTATTTTTAGAACGAAACTGAAATGTTTGCAGAAATTGAAAAGCTTGTAGAATTAGACAAGGTGATGTTACCTGAAATTATTGCAACATTGAAAAGACTTATACTTTGATACTCAGATGAATTTTGATAAAATTGGAAATGATTGTTTGGTTTCATTCTGGAATTAACATTTAAATGTGTTTTAATATTGATCTTACAATTTGAATGCAGTACTTGTTTAATTCTTTTTCAATATTTGTATATTTACTGTTTCAGCTTTTAAATACCGTTTTAATAATGCAAGCCGCCTTGGGTCCTTTTGGGGAGAAAGGAAGCACAGAAATAATAAATGAATAAACAAATAACTCTTTTTGGGGATAAATGCCAGCGGCGATGAACGCAGGCTTCCGCTTTTTCTCTGGAGGTCTATAATGTTCTGCCGAATTCTTGGGGAGAGGTTCAGGTGTCAGAATCCCCAACCTGTCCATGCTACCCAAAAAGAAAAGAAAAGTGGATTTGGGAATAGAGAGGAAGATGAGAGCTTTCGAAAGGCAGGGAAGGGAAGAGAAAAAGGAGAGCTGCAAGCTTTAATAGGCAGGTCAATAAATTATAGCTACAGGGCTGACTGTGCCATTAAGCCAAACGAGGCAATCACCTCGGGCGGCGGGACAGGGAGGGTGTCAGCTTGGATGCTTTCCCCACGGCAGGGGCCCCTGCTCATCTGGAAAACTGCCAGCGCTGTGCCTAGCTTTCCAGAGGCAGCTGCTTCCTCGGAAAAGGGTCGGCTGCTTCTTCAGCCACTTTTCTCATGGAGAAGAAGGTGGCAGAGTGATCGGTGGTAGAGCTATCTCCTTTATCTCGCAAGCTGATAAAGGAGAGGAAATGGCACCTGTTTCCCAGCCTGAAGGAAGAGAAGAGCTAGCGGCCGTGCCAGGCAGCAATATACAGCTATAGCATACATTTGCCGTGCGCAAAGCAAAGAAAAGCAATGCAAAGAGTATATATATATATATGTACCCTTTGCATTGCTTTTCATTGTGTGTATACATCAATTCTTCGGCGGTCTGCTTTCTTTATGGTCCAGCTCTCACTTCCATACATCATAACAGGAAAAACCATAGCTTTGACTATTCGGACTTTTGTTGGCAAGGTGATGTCTCTGCTTTTTAAGATGCTGTCAAGATTTGTCATCACTTTCCTCCCAAGAAGCAGGCATCTTAATTTCCTGGCTGCTGTCTCCATCTGCAGTGATCATGGAGCCCAGGAAAATAAAATCTGTCACTGCCTCCATATCTTCCCCTTCTATTTCCCAGGAGGTGATGGGACCAGTGGCCATGATCTTAGTTGTTTTGATGTTGAGTTTTAGACCGTTTTTGATATACATACTGTACATCAGTGGTCCCCAACCTTGGGCCTCCAGATGTTCTTGGACTTCAACTCTCAGAAATCCTGGCCAGCAGAGCTGGTGGTGAAGGCTTCTGGGAGTTGTAGTCTAAGAACATCTGGAGGCCCAGGGTTGGGGAACACTGCTGTACATAACAGAACAAAGCCACAAACTTTGAATGTTTTGTTTCCTTTAACCAACAAGCATCTGGATGGATCATTCTTCCTTTTCCCAGTGAACAGGTGAGCCTGGGCCAATCTTTACCCTTTTCTAAACACCTAAAAGGGGTTAACTGAATTCCAAATGCCTCCGACACAAGATGGGGGTGTGGCTGTGGGTACGGCTGAAGAGGGCTTGGACCCCATGCGCTTTCAGCATCCCTGCCATGTCCCTGACATGACAATCAATGTGTCTGCATCTAGCCTAATTCTGCCTCCCTTTGCCTCCGAGAAAAGGAAAAATCTCTGTACAACACCCAGCATAGACATATGTCTCTTTATCCCAACTCCATGAGCGTCAGCTGGCCATCAATCTTATTCTGAAATCTAATAAATTTTGGAGAATGATTTACAAGTCTGTGGCAAAGCTCATTTATTGTCAACAAGCTTTTCATGAGCACTTTCCACATTTCGTACTTATACATACAGAGAGAAAACACAACTCTTTATACATCTATCCCCAAGTGGAAGAATTGTTTGTGCAAATACACTTGCTTCTACGGGGTTCAAGAAGATATGGTCATTCATGCAGAGGAATCTATGCTAGCATCATAATGCAGTGAGAAGCTGGCAAGAGTTCAACTTCAAATAAGATTTCATTGGACAGTTTGAATGTTGCAACTGTATTGAAGTTGCAAAGACATGACATAATGCGAGACACATACAGCTTTTCTAAAGTATTTGAATAGTAAATACTTTGATTGAACCAAAGTCTTGCAGCACCTTAAAGACTATAGTTCGACTCCTGCATGAATTTCATTGTTGCTAATTAAGAGTCTCCTCTTCAATTCTGGGTCATGCATGAAGTCATCTGACTCACGTGCAATGAGCTTACATTTAAGAAATGATGATTCTAAACAGGGACTCTTTAATTAGCAGCCATCTGCAAGCTACACCATCTCTCTCGCATTGCCATGATTCTTGAAAAAAAAAGATTTTGGCTATTATCCTGGAATTTTGAGCTTTTAAGGATAGATCAATGTAGCAAATGCATAGATTGATAGACAAAACAGATGTAGAATCGAAAGATGCAGCATATTCATGAAGGCTTTCACAGATGGGATTTAATGGTTGTTGTGGGTTTTTCGGACTCTTTGGTTGTGTTCTGAAGGTTATTCTTCCTAACGTTTCACCAGTCTCTGTGGTCGGCATCTTCAGAGGACAGGAGTAGCACTCTGTGCTATGGTGCAGTTTGTTTGGGAGTTGAGTATTTATAGCTGCGAGATCAGTTTTGTCCTTTTCAGGAGATGGGTGATTAGGGTGATCAGTGTGTTTTTGTTGTGGGTTTATTGTTGTGATAAGGAGGAGAGATTATCTGTCACTGTGATTAATGGGTGTTGTTAGCTGGTCTTTTGTGTGTAGTGGTCACCGGTCCTTATGGCTGGGTAGAGTTCCTTGAAAGATGCAGCCATAGTATAAGACTGCAGTTCTCCACCCAGTGTCACTTAATCCAATGTGATTTACTTCTGTGTAGGCACATTTAGGTCTACATGGTGCCTCTCAAATCCTGTAAAACAACTCATAAGACATATGATCCAGTAGTGCCTTGCCCTCCTGGCTGGAATGCATCTTCCTTTCCTCCTTTTGTGTTTTAGATCTCCTTTGTACATCAGAAACTGCAGAAGCTGTTGTTTTGAAAGCAATGTCTGTCTCAACCACATTTTCAAGACAAGACACTGCTGCTACATTGCTCCAACTTCAGCACAACCCAATCCAGCTGCGCAGCGAGCGACACGGAGACAATCTGAGTCTTTGTGTGAGATGAAAAGCGCTTTCCAAAAATCCTGCGGTACTTGGGTGATAATTAGTCTCCCTGAATAATATATGCAGAAGGCCTCCTTTGAATGACACCACCTTAATTACTAATGGCAGGTTTAACCTACTCCTTCTCTTAAACGGGACTGGAAAGGTTCAGCTTAACAGGCCTTGCATCTGATCTAGATATGCCGAGTGGCTATGGGCAAAATTGTTACTTCTCACCCTCGGTGCCACACCTGGAAATTGGGTACAGTAACAGCCCTGGCCTGTCAGGGGGCCAAACACTCACTTGTGGGAAGGAAAAAAAAAACAAACAGGATTCAAGTCTGGAAGAAATGTTCCCAGATGGGCCTCTACAGGGAGGGAGCTCCACAAACAAGACGTTGCCCTGCTCAATTTCTGCTCACCACCATCATCTTCCACATAAGATAGCCATCTCAGGTACCCACAACTGCTGGGTAGCGAGTCATGTCGAGGTATGTGTGGAATTATTTTTCTTGCAAGTTAGCACCATGGACGTTGTTTAGTGAACTGAACAATTCTAACTGAGGTTTCATGGATATTCACATGGAACTCCTTTATCTGCTTCAGACACAGAGACAACAGAAATCTTCTGTGGGCTTAGTACCAGCATTGAACAGTCTGTTCATTTATATAATGGGTTTATGATGTTTCTTCATCCAGCAAGTTGGGACACTGGCCCACCCTACTTGACCCAAACACTTTACACTCCACTGGGTTTCTTGACCCTCTGACCTCACTAGCTAATTTGGATTGGGAGAGCCTAGGTCAAGGTCTGACCACCAAGGAATTGATGCTTTTGAATTGTGGTGCAGGAGGAGACTCTTGAGAGTCCCCTGGACTGCAAGGAGAACAAACCTATCAATTCTAAAGGAAATCAACCCTGAGTCCCCACTGGAAGGACAGATCCTGAAGCTGAGGCTCCAATACTTTGGTCATCTCATGAGAAGAGAAATCTCCCTGGAAAAGACCCTGATGTTGGGAAAGTGTGAAGGCAAGAGGAGAAGGGGACGACAGAGGACGAGATGGTTGGACACTGTCATCGTAGCGACCAACATGAATTTGACCCAACTCCGGGAGGCAGTGGAAGACAGGAGGGCCTGGCGTGCTCTGGTCCATGGGGTCATGAAGAGTCGGATACGACTTAACAACAAAAGGTCAAGGTCACAAATAGGGAACTTGTGCCCCTCCAAATATTTATGAAATGCACTTCTCTTCATGCTATACCACCGGCTTTGCTGGTTAGGGCTAATGGGAATTTGACACCAAAAATATAAAGAGGGAAAAGTGTTTCCCCTCAGCTACAATTTTGAGAATCTACCAACCACCAGGCACAGTAGCCATGCCAGCTGGGGTACTCTGGTGGGCTGTACTCTGCTGAAGTAACTCTCCCAAGGTCTCCTCTGGAGGGCCACAGATTTCCAGCCATGTTTGAGAGGCCAAGCCTGGAATTTTATTATGCTTTTTTTTGACTTTGAACATCAACCCTCTCAAAAGGTAACCGCAGCACATTTCTCTTGATTTGCCTGGGATCAATAACTATGCTTAGTGGCAAGATACTTGGTGGTGCAACGGTAGGGTGTAACGCTTAGTGTTGGCCAAGAGCTTGGGAAGCGTAGGTTCAAATCTCCACTTGCACCTGAAACTCAGTGGCCTTGGATCAGTCATGTTCAGCCTGACCTACCTCACAAGTCCATTGTGAGAACAGAATAGAGAGGAGAGTCGCCATATTAATTTTCTTGAGCTCACTGGAGGAAAGGTGGGACAATAAGCTGACCAACCACACCGCCAAATTCTAATCAATTGTATAGCACAATTCACAATAATGAACCACTGTAGTATAGCTCTATGGCCTAAGAGACCTGAGTTTAAATTCTTGCATGGCCCATAAAATGTACTGGGTGGCCTGGAGCCAACCAGTTTTTCAGCCTAACTATCTCACAAGGTTCTTGTGATGATAAAGTGTGATGGAAGCTTGGAGCTCACTGGACTACTTGGAGCTCACTGGAAGAACAGTGGGATAGAAGTGCAGCAAATCAATGATACAGAAATAAAATATCACCAAGTCTCAACCTTCATTAGCCAACTCAACACAGAATAAGCTCCCTTGATTTTTCTCTATTCTCCAAAGCCACTATTTATCCTGGAAAGCCAAACTAGTCACAGCAGCTGTGCTGGAATGGAAGACCTTTTTTACATGGGAATCTGAAAAGCACTCCACAAATTTAAGCAGTGCTTCATGTGTGCCTTGTACCCCCAAGTGATGTCACTGTGAAGGTATGCTAACTTGATGTATGGAGATGGCTCTCAATTTGCCCCCGCTCTGTATCAAATTTAATATGCATAATGTTAGGAGAAGCAGGTCAGGGTTTGAGATTAACACCAATAACCATAATGAGAACAGATGTTTACATCCATCTGGAATGCAGATTTAATAT
Source organism: Pogona vitticeps (assembly GCF_051106095.1). Classification (NCBI taxonomy): domain Eukaryota; kingdom Metazoa; phylum Chordata; class Lepidosauria; order Squamata; family Agamidae; genus Pogona; species Pogona vitticeps. The sequence goes on along the minus strand of NC_135786.1, from coordinate 9,097,358 downwards.
GTTAAGTTCATAGCTCAGGCCCATGAAATGCAATCAGAGGTTGGCTGGGCCCAATTTAATGAGTGATTTTGGATTAAGCGAGGGGCCCCCCAAACAACAGGCCACTGATCTATATTAAATCTCCGCAAAATGAAAATTGCAAAGATTTACTTAGGGTCATTACACAAGAAAATTTAATCACAACCCCATCCATAATGTCACATTGTCATCGACTGATAATTGAAATGCCATACAAGGGATTATGAATAACCCTCTGTTTATGGAGATAGCTTTCTGATTATCTTTATGTCCGGTGAGTAACATAAAATATGATTTTTAATAATACACACACACACTTAGCTGGGAAGAAAGTCTATTGGCAGCTTTGTTCAGAAAAACCCAGTACTTACTTTCATGACTTCTGTGTTTCCGATACAACAAACAAGCGGACAAAAAAAAAGATATCTGGCTTTCAACTAAAACCTAATTCAGGTTATGCAGCATTTCCCGGTATCTCATATTTCCAAATACTGTAGTGCAATGAACAAGGATTTCAGACAAATTCCACACTGTATATGTTAGGGTTTTTTTTTTCCTTTATATCCTGGCTGCTTTGGGTTTGGAACACAGCATTCAAGGGTCCTGTTTATTATGAGTAGAATCCCCTCCCCACAATAAAGAGACACTGAATCATATTAAGACAGTGCATTTATTAATTAGGAATGTACACACTTTTGAAATGACCAGTCTCTTTGTCAAGTTAGATTTGGTGAAGAGACCGTTGACCTTAAAAGCTTTCTGCTCCTGTGAGGAGCCAGAAGAAGGGAAGGGAAACTCCTTCTGTATATTTGCTACCTAAGAAACCCTGGAAAGGGTCACCAAAAGTCAAAATTGACTTGACAGCATGCAGTTATTTCTTATAATTGATGAGCTTAATAAAAATATCTCCCCAGCATAGAATTTATTGTTTATTTTGTAGACAAGGACAGACCTCTGCTTTTCCATTTGCCCATATCATCTCTCATTTGTAGGGCAAAGAACATTGTTCAGAAAGAAATCCGTAACTTACCTAAAGCACTAGTTTATGCTGACAGATGGTATTACCGTATTTTCCCGTGTATAAGACTATACTTTTGTCTAAAATCTGTAGACTAAAAACTGATGGTTGTCTTATATACATGGAAATAAGCTGAAGAGAGAACAAAAACAAGTGGAGGGGAAAGCAGGGATCAAAGCGATCCTGCAGTGCTTTGATCCCTTTCCCCCTACACTTGCTAAGCCCCACTTAGATTTCTTAATTTTGGATTAGAAAAGGGGGGCGTCTTATACATGGGGGCATCTTATACATGGAAAATACGATATTTACATTCCTCAAAAACTTTTGACAATTGTGTCTCCTGAAGGTGGCAAAGTAATGATGGCATGTGCACACTGCAATCCTCCAAATGTTTTTGGGCTGCCGGTCTCGGCATTGCTCACCAATGTCATTGCTGGATAAGGCTGGGAGGAGTTCCTCGCCAACCACATCTGCAGGGCCCTGCTCTGCTTACCCTGACTTATGAGGACACCCCGTTTCAGATCAAGTCGTTCATTAATCATCAGGAAGTGGCACAGGAGTAAACTCCTGTTGAAAGGCAATGAATCTGAAGGTGTTTTAGCTTAGGGGGGAAAAGACACATGAAAGGGGATCAGGATGAAGATTGATAAAGTCATGTATAGTTTGAAATCTAACTTTTATCCAAGTATTTGCCATGTAAATCAGGACTACCCCACCACAAATTAATTTGGACTGAGCTGAGCAGTTCATGGGTTTCTATGGATACTTTATATGTATGTTTCTGGATCTTGAGAGCAACATGAGAAAATATGGAAAACATAAGGGCTGACACTTAAGAGGTGTTGGGTAGTGCACCGTTCACTTCAAGAATGTGGTGGATCTCCACTTTGTAGGTGAAACTCCTTCCAGCTTCCTCCCACCCACCTCCCACTCCCTGTTGTGCTCAGGGAAAAATATGTGTTAGGAGTGTGGAAGATGTCCCTGGACAAGCACTTTGGCTTGTCCAAGTGCACCTGCTCCCCTGATTAGCAAAAATTGGGTGGCAGCCACCCACAATGGAACATAGAGAGCCATCCACGGTAAGGAGAAACAAATTGTTCTGCAAATAAAGGCCAGCGGCAGGTACTGGAAAATATGAGGAAGTTGAAAATGACAGGGTGGTGGTAGTAAGAAGAAGAACAGTCCCAATTGCTACTTTGGCATCAACGCCGCACAACTGAGTCAGTCATCCTTTCCTCATTCACACGCACACTCAGTCCTAAATGCAGCAAAAACTTGTTGCAGCTCCCTAAAAGAAAATTCAAGAACATTCTGAAATGTGGATAATCCAGCAAGCAACGTCGCACCCTCTCCTCGCCATGCCTGGGCATGAAATGATTAATTGGCTCAATGGCTGGGGAATAAAAAAGCAATCCAGTGAGACTGACTAAGGTCTCCCCAGAACCCAGTGATGGGAGTTTCCAGGAAAGGTTTGGGCTGTCATTGGTGTTTCTCTTGTCCGTCTTCTGCTTTGGCATGTCCTTCTCTAGCTACAGCAAGTGGTATCAAGTATTTTTGTTCAACTGTCAAAACTTTCAAAAGAATCAGTAGTAAGCATCAACGATCTGTAGAGGTGTCTTAACTGAGCCGAGAGTGACTGGACGCTTCTTGAACTGCTCTCAATCTTCTCTGGAAACAAACAAATATCCGTGCTCAGTAGTTTAGGCACCTGGCCATGGAGCCAGAGGTTGGGAGTTTGATTCCCCTTGGTCCCTTCTTGACAGGGGCTGGACTTGATAGTCCATAGTTTACTGTTCTAAGATTAGTATTATTAGGATTAGTATTATTAGGATCTTTTTAAATGAAGCTGTTGGACATGTGTAGTTTCAAGACACAATAGAGATGTTTTTACCACTCTCTCCTAATGCTAGAATTTGGGACCATCTTCTGTAATTTCTAGGCAGTAGGCGAAACACAGATAAAAGATCCATAGGGCCCCTTCCAGCTCTGCAATTCTATTCTATTCTATTCTATTCTATTCTATTCTATTCTATTCTATTCTATTCTATTCTATTCTATTCTATGGAATGTATACTGAACATAGTGTTCATTACTATATCATAAGCCTATGAATTATAAAACTATACAAAGTCCAGCTTAGAAAATTAAGAGTTTTAAATTAAAACACCCAGACCCTCCAAAACCTGAATGGCCAGTATTCTAAAAAGTTAGATGGATAAATTCAAAGATGGCAAGATGTTTACCACCGGCTACGAGTAACAACAGGTCAATGAAACAGCCGACTTGACTATTGTTACTGGATAACAGGATTCTGGTGTGGAACGACGTCTGAATTGATCCAGCTGGGTTGTTTTTACGGCAGCTAAGATCACCAGCTATGTGAGCCCAATCTTTGCCTGGTTCAAGACCAATGCTCTATTCACCACAAAACCCTGCCACTTCGATAGAAGCAACAGTGCAATATATGCAAGGTAGGGATGTGGCATAAAACATACAATGTACTGCAAAGATTTTGCAGTTATTTTAACCTTTGTCAATTAGAAAGAAAAGGCGCACAGTGCTAGTTTCCATTGTATTTGCCATTGTTATGGCAACATCCTTTATCAACAAGTGCAAGCTTCTGTACTTGAAAAGCTTCACATTATCTTTCTAAACGACATATTTAGCTAGTTATTCAGGACCATAATGAAGCCGCTTAATGAAGTCAGTGTCCTTGAAAGTTCTTCATCAATTTTTCCCCTCTCCCTCATCTGTCAGCATGTCCACTTGCCGACACAATATTAATTAAACACAACATTTCCTGAAGTGTCGAAGTGAAGCCCCAGCACTGATAATGAACAGGTTTAGGAGAGTCACATCCCAACAAAATTACTTTTTAAACCAGCCTTATTAAGCAGAAAATTAGACCTAAATCACCCTACACCATCCTCATTAAAAGCCACTGATCCTTGGCCGCTTCTATGTTCTAACATCTTTAATTAGCAACCTGCTAGTCTCTCTGCCATGATAAATGCTATTAATCTTACCTTTCACTTGCTCCCCCCCCAACGTATCACTTTCGTATTTGGGAGAGTCCCATACATTTAGCCAGAATTCAGCACACATTGCTGACTTTCCTTGTCAGGAAAACAGACAAAAGCAGGTCAATCCTGTCAGTTTTTGGAAAGGGCCGTTATGGGAGACCCACATTTACTAGTTGAACAGTGTCACTGAAGCGACCAACATGAATTTGACCCAACTCTGGGAGGTAGTGAAAGAGAGGAGGGCCTGGCGTGCTCTGGTCCATGGGGTCACGAAGGCAATTTTTTGAGTATATATTTTAATTGTTTTATCTTTTTATTGTATTTTAATGGCCACCCTTTGGGTAGAGTGGGCGGCACATCAGTTAAATAAATAAATAAATAAATAAATAAATAAATAAATAAATAAATAAATAAATAAAGCACCACGTCTGTTTTTGAATTTCATGTGTTGGAAGCAGGAAATATGGACAAGTGAAAAGATCTGAGTGCCTTTAAAAGGTAAAGGTTCCCCTTGACAATTTTTGTCCAGTCGTGTTCGACTCTAGGGGGTGGTGCTCATCTCCGTTTCCAAGCCGTAGAGCCAGCATTTTTGTCCAAAGACAATCTTCCGTGGTCACATGGCCAGTGCGACTTACACATGGAACGCTGTTACCTTCCCACCAAAGTGGTCCCTATTTATCTACTTGCATTTGCATGCTTTCGAACCGCTAGGTTGGTGGGAGCTGGGACAAGCGACGGGCGCTCACTCTGTTGTGTGGATTCGATCTTACGCAGCACAGGCTTCTGCGGTTTAGCCTGCAGCGCCACCACGTCCCTATCTGAGTGCCTTTGACAGGGGCCAAATAATGATGGCGAGATGACTGGGTCAGAGCACCTTCAAAACGGCAAGTCTTGTAGGGTGTGTCATTGGTACCTACCCAAAATGATGGAAGGAAGGACAACTGGTGAACTACCATCAGAGTTGTGGGCACCCAAGATTCATAGATGCATGTGGGGAACGAAGGCTAGCCTGTCTGGTCTCATCACACAGAAAAGCTACCGCAGTTCAAATTGCTGAAAAACTTAATGCTGGCTGGGAAAGAAAGGTGTCAGAACCCACAGTGCATTGCAATTTGCTGTGCATAGCGTTGCATAACCACAGATCACTCAGAGTGTCCAGGATTACTCCATGATGTGAGCCTCAAAACTGGACAATGCAGCAATGGAAGAATGTTACCTGGTCTGATGAATCACATTCTCGTTTAGACCACATGGATGGCTGTATGCATATGTGTCATTTACCTGGGGAAGAGATGGCAGAAGCATGCACTTTGGACAGAAGGCTGACCCGTGGAGGCAGCGTTATGCTCTGAGCAATGTTCTGCTGGAAAATCTTGGATCCTTGGCATTCATGTGGACGTTACTTTGACATGTACCACCTGCACAGATATTGTTGCAGGCCACACACACACCCTTCATGTCATAGCTGTTTCCTGATGGCAATGGCCTCTTTCAAAAGGACAATGCACCGTGCCACACTGCAGAAATTGTTCAGGAATGGCTTATGGATCATGACAAAGAGTTCAAGGTGTTGCTTTGGCCTCCAAATTCCCCAGATCTCATTCTGCATTGAGCATCCATGAGATGTGCTGGAACACCAAATCTGATCCATGGAAGCCCCACCTCACAACTTGCAGGACTTAAAGGATTTACTGCTCATGTCTTGGTGCCAGATACCACAGGACACATTCAGAGGTCTTGTGGAGTCCACGCCTTGACACATTGGAGCTATTCTGGCAGCACGAGAGGGACGTACACAATATTAGGCAGGTGGTTTTAATGTTGTGGCTGGTCAGTGTATGATACGTAGCAGGTTCAGGCAGGCCACCTGGAATGCCCCGTGGCCTCCCACAGGTCAGTCGTAGTGGCACCGCTTGGTCTGAGTAGAGAAAACAACTTGCCCAGACATTTTGGGGTGGGACCCTCCTTCCTGTTCCAGTCATAAGATGGCCACAGTCAAATGGGGAGCATGGTAGCAACACAGAAAAATGGTTACAGTGGACCCTCTACTTACGGAATTAATCCGTATTGGAATGGTGGCTGCAGGTTGAAAAGTCTGTAGGTCGAGTCTCCATTGACCTACAATGCATTGAAAACAGATTAATCCCGTAACCGGCCATTTTTGTTCCATTTTTGTTCCATTTTGGATTTTTTTCTGGTCTGTAGGTTGATTCTCCGGCTGCGAGTCAAACCTAAATTTTGCGGCCAGAGAAGTCTGTAACTCGAAAAGTCTGTAAGTCAAGCCGTCTGTAAGTTGAGGGTCCACTGTATAGCCATGGCTATAGTAGTTTCTGACAAACCTGCTCCATGCCCTGTTCTCCATGCACAGAGCAACCCTCAAAAGTGTTGGCATAGATACTGGGTCCTATAGGACAAAGGTATATTTTCAGTCCAGAGAACACAAGAAAAGCACAATACTGTATATTACACCAGCTACAGCTGTGAGCGACGACGGCTCTTTTCTCTGCAAGAGTTGGATGCTGAACACGCCACCCCCTGCTCTAACTGGTCTCCTGGCACTGTATTATTCGTCAGGCTGCCAAACTAAATCACCAAACTACATTTGAGGAGTAATAGAGCTTCTGGAATAAAAAATGTTTTCTTTTCTCAAATCTTTTAGGAACAGATTGAGGCAAGATGGTGATAAAAAAAACAACAACGAAGCGAAGCAAAACAAAAATAACATAGCTGGGTTCCTCGGGGTAAAAGACGGTGCGGTTCAGAAGATTTGCATTGTTCTTAGACAACCGGGAACCACATAGAATGAGCCAGCCAGAGGCCACTGAGCTGATGGCCCGGGTGAGATATTTTCATCAATTTTTTTCCAACCTGCTCCTGCACTCCTGTGTGATTGTAGGTAGGACACATTGAGGCAGCCGGCACAGAAGGAAATTTTAGATGTGTAAAAAAGGAATGGGTGCACATTTATCCATAGACACATCATTTTGCAAGAAACTGTCTGAAGTCTACAAGGAAAGCTAAACTCCACACGAGGCAAAAAGCACACCAGATGCACTATTTTGCTTCACGTATTTAACTTGCAAGAGTTACGAGGAAAGGCAAAGAGCTACCTGTGGCCATGAACCTGTGCTGTCAACCATGAGAAATCTACTCAAGAAACCCAAACCCTTTGGGAATATTCTTGCCCGGTCTTCCTTAACCCAGGACCTACCCAGATGGGCCAAGAGTACTATGTCCATCATCCCAGCCAGCTCAGCGACTTCAGTGTCAGCTGGGGATGACAGAGGTTGCAGTTTTGCACATTGACAGCTGGTGGGAGAGACACCCTGAACATATGGGGAGGGCAGGAGGTTGCCAAAGGCTGACCTGACCTTGGTGGCCCCAATCCTGTCCATGGGGGGGGGGTTTCCTTATGAACCAGTTCATCCGTGTTCATAAAGGTCCACCTCCTCACCAGCCACTCACCAGGCCCAGCTGGCTTCATTTTTCCACCTCAACTGATCTTCCAGTCCTGGCAACGGCTCAGGCTTTTCTGCCCCACCCTCTTGGCTGATCTCCTTCTCAGGCAGAGCAGAGAAGTCTGTGCTCTCGCTGGTGACTGGGAGATCAGCTGATGAGTTGGAAAAAGCAAGCAAGCTGGGCCTGGTGAGTGACTGTTTGAGCCAAGAGGAGGCACAGAAGGGAGCAGCAGTGTCTGTGCTGCCACGTTTACGAAATGGGACGAACCAACCTGTGCCCATCTCTAGTCCTTCCCAAAACACAGTTTCCTCCACTAACCTCCTCCCATTAATCAGCCTTCCTCTTGCCAGAGGCTCATAACCCATTCCTGTTTTTCTTGCCTTCAGCCTTTCCTACTCAGTCGGCAGCTGCTGCTCCTTCATTAGGGAAGAGACCTTCCCTCCCGTCTTGATCCTGGGTAATCCAGCTACGACATCTATATTACACTCAGAAAAAGCAAATCTATTGGTGGGTTGCACAAGCAACAGGGTGGGGTTGTGCAAAATTTTGCTCCAGCATTGTGGATTGGCGGCCCTAATGCCTAAAGTGATTTGATATAATGCACGACTCGGGATGTGTGAAAAAATATTATATGGAGCTTCCCCCTTCTAAAACAAATAAATAAATATAGGCAATCCTGTGCAGTCCCCTCCAGCCACAGAACCTGATGCTAAGCTTGTATTCAAAAACCTGTGTGTTCTATACATTTGTGATAACCCCCACAAACCTCATACATCTTGGTTTTGCAACACATCTCATGAATTTTCAAAAGGAAAGAAATATACTATTCAGCTACTATGTACAGCCCTAAAATGTGGACAAAAGAAGCATATGTTCATTGGAGTCAATGGGATGCCCACTGGAAGTCACACACATGCTTTCCTCCCCAAAAAGGGAAATATACTTCAAGTTGTGAAAAAAGGGCAGATGTCAAGACCTCCCAGTCCCCAAAGTGTTATAACCACCCCATAGCACTTAAAGCACTTTTTGGCCAGTTTGCAATTGAATTATACAGGCTACACTTTCCTTCCCCTGCCCCAAGTGAGCTGGGTACTCATTTTACCAACTTCAGAAGGATGGAAGGCTAAGTGAAGCTCAATCCATCTCTCTGGGATTGAACCTGGATCATGAGCAGAGTCTGGGCTGCAATACTGCAGTTTAATCACCTTTCCGCAATGCTCTTAACAAGACACAAGGTGGCAGTGTGAAAGGATGGAAAAATAAAATGAGGACTCTCACACTAAAGATCCCCATCCATGCAATAACTTCTTCCATTCATTTCAAGGGAAATGAATGAGGAAATGAAATGAGGGTTCCTAGCCCTCAGAGGGATAGGTAAATGGAACCGCTCCTCCTGCTGAAGTGAATGAGCCAGACAGCACAACTGGAAACTCTCGCACACCTTTTACTACAAACCTAGAACTGTCTTTGACTGACAGATCTAGATTTAAATGCATCCAAGTCTTTGTTAAAGACACATAGTTGTATTTACAGTACAATCTGCCAATTGATCACTTAGTCCCTTCTTCCCTCCTCTCACTTGCTTCGAGACAAATGAGCACACTATGGCTTGCTTCCTTCGCTAGTTTCTCACCAAAGGAGGTACAGTGGGGGGGAGAGAACATTTCCACAGTCTCCCCTAAAGTTCAAACTCCGAGTCTTAAAGAACACCATTACTGTGATTAGCGTTTTGCACAGAGAGATGCCTGCTTTCGTGTCATCTCTTGTACTACGTCAAGCCAAGGTTGGTAGGTCTGCAACTGGTGATGTCGCCCAAATGATGGTGACCTTTTGGGTTGGCTTTGCTCCGCTTCTGGTGTAAGACTGACTCCCTTTCTGCCCCCCTCCCCACTCTTTTTATCCCTCCCCCACCCACCCCTGCATGATTACATTAACAGGGAACTAGCATCCTGTCCTCACCTGCTTTAAACAAAGAAGTTTAAAATATGCTTTCTGGTGGTTGGGGTTTTCCAACGTGGGTGTCACTTTCAGCACTGGGGGAGGGGGCGTCAGGGGAAGGAGAAAGGCTCTCTCTGGATGTGGCAAATTTTATGCCCCTATAATGGTGGCGATAAGAATCTATAATGTCAGTTGCCTTGTGGCAATCAGCAAACATTTCACGTTCGGCTTTGCATTCTTACCGTTGGCGGCCGCAGGAAACCCTTCCCCCCGATTTGCCTGCGTCTCATTAAAACTGCGCGGCAGTCCAAACGGATCTGCCGAGCTCGGCTGTACGTCACACCAAATCACAACACGTTTGGGATGCAATTGACTATGGCCTCATTAGTTTCGACAAAAGTGGGCTCGGAGGGAGGAAAAAGAAGAAGAAACACCACTGTGGTGGTGAGGTTTTCTCCTCCGCCTGGCTCCTTGCTCAGACTCTTAAGGCCAAAAGGATTGCACTCATTAGTCAATCCTGCAGAATTGAGTTCTATTATCTTCCCAATAGCCTCTCCAAGCAAATCAAAGAGAACCTAATTTCTTGGTCACTTAAATGTTTTCTTAAGAGTTCAGAATGGAATCGATGGCAGATTTTCTTGTCTTTCACGTTAATTTCCACGGCTTGTCATTTTTCATTCGGTTTAAAAAATAAAATAAAAGCAAGTGCGGAAAAGTGAGAAATCCATTTGAAAGAGTTAGGAAAATGCCATGACATCCTTAAAACATATTTGGTCTTCCACGCCATGATAGCTAAGGGTATAATACTAAACAAGGCGGGTGAAGTTAGCCTGGCCACCTGAGGGCTGAGTCTATTTATGGTTGGAGAAAATGGTTGGTGCAATTTAAATAATAAAGTAACCCTTTCAGCCTTCAAAATGCACTGTATTAGGGAACATCAACATTTTAGTTATGAGTGACAAATTTTTTAATGCATCTCAAGATGGATTCACTAAAATGAAGAATACAAACAGGTTTAAATCCTTAATTTTATATATTGCATGTTAATTTTCATAAGCTCTGTCAAGTCCATTCTCTATTCGTTGTCCAGAAAAGCATACACAAAAGCACAATTTGCTGGGAAAATGTTCCTGCACACTTCTCATTATAACGAGTAAGAGCAAAATAAGAAAATTTCCAAATGAATCATGCCTTCAAATGGCAACATAAATCTTTAAAAATATACTGCGTTTCCTCCATCTTCCTATGTTTTGGAGCCTCATAGCCAAAATCCTGTTGTTTAGTAATGCCTGCAGAAAGCAAACAGCGTATCTTGCAGCAGCTTCTCCCTGCCAATAAAATTCCTCCTTGGAATTTGTCTGGGGCATGTGCTCATCTAGTGGGTGGTAAAGGTAAAGGTTCCCCTTGACATTCAGTCCAGTTGTGTCCAACTCTAGGGCATGGTGCTCATCCCCATCTCCAAGCCGTAGAGCCATAGTTTGTCCATAGACATTTTCCGTGGTCACGTGGCCAGTGCAACTAGACATGGAACGCTGTGACCTTCCCACCGTGGTGGTCCCTATTTATCTACTCACATTTTACATGCTTTTGAATTGCTAGCTTGGCAGGAGCTGGGATAAGTGACGGGAGTTCACTCCGTTGCGTGGATTTGATCTTACGACTGCTGGTCTTCTCACCTTGCAGCACAGAGGCTTCTGCGGTTTAACTCGCAGTGCCACCACGTCCCAGTGGGTGGCACATACCCAAAAATCCAAGCAGGGAAGACACTAATGGTCAGTGAAATGGCACTATGAGTTACACTGTTCACCTCATGCAGGTATAACTCTACAACAAAATTTTGGCCTATGTCTGAACTTGAATGCAATTTTGTGCTTCCCTCTTTCAATTGTTTCTTCTCCCTCCACCATAAATGCAACAAGATGGGGATGTAAAGCCCTTGGCAAGTAGGCTATTAAATGATCTAACAAGGCGCTGATCTCATACAATGAGGCATATCTATTTACTGCATTTATTAAATTTATATCCTGCCCATCTAGACCGAAGTCTACTCTCGGCGGCATGCGACTGGCACCTTGTCAGAAGGCCCAGGAAGCGGATTTGAGTTCCACATATGCAAATTCTCAACTACATGTTACCCTTTGAAACTAGTCTGTTTTCTGGCCTCTTTTCCTCATTCCACCCTTTCTGTAACACCATGCTTGAAGAAGTAATCTTGTGGGGCACAGAGCATACATGACTTTTCTGTCCCTTCCCCCCCCCCCCGTTGACCTAAGAAAGGTATCCCCCTAAGATGAAAATGGGATTTTAGACATTGTGTATGGCTACCTCTGCACCCATCCCAAACACATCTGCTGCCTTAGGCTCACTGCAACACGAAGGTTTCAAAATTTGGTCAGTGAAAAACTGTTTGTATCAGTTTCCGGAGTTCTATGGAGTTAGGGTTTGCATGAATACATGCAAGCACAATAATAAATGGCCTGAATTTGCATTTAAAACCCACCAGATAACAAATGAGCTACAACAATCCAAATATCCGTATGTCCCTAAAGTTCCTTGCATCAGAGAGGCACTGGGCAGAAGATTTGTGAATGTGTAAGTGATCTTGAGTAAATTGTGGCAGTGAAGTACTGCTTGTTAATCTGGTGCTGGTCGCATTCCTGGTCATTCCTGCTTGATGGCCACACAACTCAAGACTGTGGCTGGCATCTTGTTAATTAGGGGCAATCTACCACTAGAACTTACAGTATATGATTTTACTTAAATATGTGTAAATTCCCAATATGACCCTGACTGCTGTTGTAGGAGTTGGTTGGAGAAATGTCCCACAATGCCTCTGAACCCCCAAAGTTCATACCCTGTTTCCCCGAAAATAAGACAGGGTCTTATATTAATTTTTGCTCCAAAAAACGCATTGGGGCTTATTTTCAGGAGAAGTCCCCTCCTCCGGTAGAACAATCTACATTTATTCAAATACAGTCATGTCATTTTTTTCTGGTGGCTGCACAAGGGTGGAGTGTGGGCTTTCATGTAAATTGGGCTTATTTTTGGGGTAGGGCTTATATGACGAGCATCCTGAAAATGATACTAGGGCTTATTTTCAGGTTAGGTCTTATTTTAGGGGAGACAGGGTAATTCAGGTCACTGTTGTTATCAAGTTGCCTATTTTAATGCAACACAAATCTATCTTGGTAATGCAAACTTTTCAGTTATTTTAATTAATGCATTTAATTGAAGGGATTGCCACTCCTGAATTGGCCTTCTCAGCCACACTAGATGCTGTTCCAAGTCCTCTATTCAGAGCACGTTACCACAGTCTCTCGAGACTGAAGGATGCCTAATCTAAATTTAATTGAAAATAATATTAATTTGTATCATCCTGAGATTCCATGGAAGTAAATAAATGACTTACAACTCCAAAGTACACCACAATATTAATAGAGCAAAACACAAAACATTACAATAAAAACAGATTAGAGACATAAAACATGATCAGACCAGCCTTAAACCAGTATCATACTATAAAATGCATGGGCGATAAAGTATGCTTCGAACTTAAAAGCAAGCTGAATTGTTAGCTGAGCTTCAACATGCAAGCATTCCAATCAAGAGACATGGTGTCACCACAAAAAAAAGGTTGTCTGCCTGTTTATTACACACACAAAAAACTCTACTGGCAAAAAAGCTTAAAGAAGAGTTTCCTCTGAAGCGCTTAACATTTCTTTCACAAAACATTTTCCAAGCTCCTAAGCAAAACAGGCCAAATAAGAACATTACAAACCTGAAATATTCTGGTGTAGGTCGGTATCACATCGAACTCTCAAAAGTTGCAAACCTTGGGAGCGAGAGGCACCCCGGACCAGTTCCTTTATTGCTGCTTCTCTGGAAGAAACTCTGATATCAGTTTGGATGCAAGAACATTAGAAGAGCTATGCTGGATCAGACCAAGAGCTTATCTAGCCCAGCCTGCCATTCAGACAGTGGCCAACCAACTGCCTCTAGAAATTCCACCGGCAACCACACTTTCCAATATGGATTCTCTGATAACTGATATACAGAATGTGTTGTTTTGGATCTGCTTTTGCTGTGCCTCCTTTTACATGGAACACTATTCTACTATTCAGTTCCTTAGATCAAGAGGGGACCAATGAAGTCTTACAGCAAAAAAAGGAAAGACCAAGACCAGTATCCTACAGCAAGTCTCAACTAAGCAGACCTGTCAAATCAACATGATTTACGTAAGAGTTGACTTACCATTCAGTAATTGATTCAGCAGGTCTACTTATAGACGGGGCTAACCAATAACATATGACTCCCCAAAATCAAAACACAGATAAAACACAGAAAGGTTAAAAGGCTTTAGTCATATAATGACAAATAAGTATTAGATACAGTATTACAATTGCTAATTCACAGTAAACAAAACTGAAAAGTGTATGGGGGAGAACTTATTGCAGAACCTGGTTTGAATCCAGTGAGTTATGTAGAAGTGATCATTTGTCCCATATTTATGGATGAAATGTCACTGAAACATTGCATTAAAGGTTATATACTTATTAATTTTGCATGGAATTGGGAAGGCATTAGGCAGCTTCATTTTTAATTGCATTTGACCAGCCATGCAACTGGTTGTGTGACTGATTTTGAAACCAGTGCAAGACAGGCAATTCATGCGTGGAGCAAACAGAATGTTTAGGGGACTGTCCTGCTCTGCACTTCCTGAACTATGCCTCTATAGTTTGCAATAATGGTCGTTCTTGTCATTACTGTTTTCTTTATGCAGTAATACTTCATTTAGCACTCAGGATACATTCGTGGAAAAGAGTGCTAACTGAATCAGTACTAAATGGGGTCATGTTGACACTATGCCATGAGGAAGTGTGAGTAGACTGGAGCTCCAGAATAACGGGTGGGCATTAAGACTGTTAGGGGGAGTGTGCTGTTAAATGATTGTGTGTGTTTAGTCGTTTAGTCGTGTCCGACTCTTCGTGACCCCATGGACCAGAGCACGCCAGGCCCTCCTGTCTTCTACTGCCTCCCGGAGTTGTGTCAGGTTCATGTTGGTTGCTTCACAGACACTGTCCAGCCATCTCATCCTCGGTCGTCCCCTTCTCCTCTTGCCATCACACTTTCCCAACATCAGGGTCTTTTCCAGGGAGTCTTTTCTTCTCATTAGATGGCCAAAGTACTGGAGCCTCAGCTTCAGGATCTGTCCCTCCCCTAAATGATTAAAGCTATGTAATGTATCAGACAACTGTGTCCAGTCTCAGCTGACAGGAGTTCTGGAGGTTCTGGTCTACAAGACGGTGTGGGAGAAGAACAGAGAAAAGAACCCAGGAGTGCTGGTGCAGAATGGGCAGACTACATCCCAGGTCTCCCAGAGATCTGAGCTACTTAAACTAACATTGGGCACCATATAATTGCTGTCCAAACACGCACACTGTAGTGAATGAACACTAAGTCGGTCAGTGCTAGAGATGAGCACAAACCAATGGTTTGGTGTGGTTCATTTCCTGGCTGAACAGTTGAGCCGTGGTTTGGCACCCGCATCCAGGGGTTGCCCACTTGGAGGCAGTGCCTGGAGAAGGTGGGGTTGGGCACTGCCACTGAGTGGGCTTCTGCTGGAGGAGGCAGAGCACCGAACTACAGAACAGTTGCTTGTCTAGGAAACGAACTGTGCCGAACCGGCGGTTCGTGCCCATCTCTAGGGCTGACCTGTTTAGCGTTCATTCACTAAAGTCTCTAGACTCAGCGCTATGCGGGGTATTACTGTACTGCCAGATAGTTTGGAGTTCCAATTAGAATTATATGAAATGAAATGTATGAAAAAGGATCAACTTCAGGAACCACAATAATCTCCCTTCATGCCACATCCTTCCACTGGGCCTATGTGCATCACAGCACATGGGTAATTATTAGAATGGGAGATATATACTCCATGCACTCTTACCACGTCCAGCCTTGACTACTCCTAGCACAGGAATGTACTTCTCAAGCTCCAAGATTCAGTTTTGACTTGGGAGATTTATTAAGGTTTTATGTTACAGATATGGCCCAGACGCTGCCATGCATGTGATAAAGAATTGTTGTTGTTTAGTTGTTAAGTCGTATCTGACTCTTCGTGACCCCACAGACCAGAGCACGCCAGGCCCTCCTGTCTTCCACTGCCTCCCAGAGTTTGGTCAAATTCATGTTGGTCGCTTTGACAACACTGTCCATCCATCTCGTCCTCTGTCGTCCCCTTCTCCTCTTGCCTTCACACTTTCCCAACATCAGGGTCTTTTCCAAGGAGTCCTCTTCTCATGAGACGGCCAAAGGATTGGAGCCTCAGCTTCAGGATCTGTCCTTCCAGTGAGCACCCGGGGTTGATTTCCTTCAGAATGGATAGGTTTGTTCTCCTTGCAGTCCAGGGGACTCTCAAGAGCCTCCTCCAGCACCACAATTCAAAGGCATCAATTATTTGGCGGTCAGCCTTCTTTATGGTCCGGCTCTCACTTCCATACATCACTACAGGGAAAACCATAGCTTTGACTATGCGGACTTTTGTTGGCAAGGTGATGTCTCTGCTTTTAAAGATGCTGTCTAGGTTTGTCATCGCTTTCCTCCCAAGAAGCAGACGTCTTTTAATTTCGTGGCTGCTATCACCATCTGCAGTGATCATGGAGCCCAAGAAAGTAAAATTTTTCACTACCTCCATATCTTCCCCTTCTATTTCCCAGGAGGTGATGGGGCCAGTGGCCATGATCTTAGTATTATTATTATTATTATTTTTTTTTTTTTATGTTGAGCTTCAGACCATTAATGAATTGGAAGTCCCAACTCCTGATTCCTGCAGGTATGGCCATTATTCCACTAAGATAGGTGGGATATATATTTCTTACTGGAGAGAAAAACATTTGGTTGTGTTCATCATGCTTTGCTCTTTCATTCACAAGGAGAGCACATTTTAGCCTCCAAAGTCCTGTTCAGTTATTAAACTCAAACAGAACCACAGCTGCAAGGTGAACATGTTATGTCACTGCTAAAGAGTTGAAATCAATCCTTTGAGTTTCAGACACTGGGCATGTGCAGATTTTTTAAAAATAAATAGACAACAAAGATATAGAACAACTGGCACTTAACATGCCCCAGTAAATCCACTGTTTCCTGCTACATATATACTCAAATTCCCTAATCCCATGGGAGGCTAATATGGAGCTTCTGAATGCATCCTGATTTGGCCTCAGTCATTTATGCCCTCGATCTGAATCTGTTTGTAAATTCCAATTGATTTGCAGTGAAAAAAAAAGTTACAACTTTCTTATTTTTGCACTGATGTCCATGACTTGACAGACCCTAAAGAAGAGAGCAAACCTGCCAAATTTCAGATAGCTTAGTGGGTTGCACATGATGCATCTTGAACGTTGCTCTTTTAAAACCTCTCCCACCCGCCCCCCAACCTAGAATGCCAAAGTGATCCATACCCCCATCTGATTTGTTTTTGCTCTGGACAGAAGTTAATTTGTCATTTTTCTTTGCAACGGAATCTGGACATTCCACATTAATCCAGGTCTCATATGAATCAGCTGTTCATCAGGCTGATTCTGCTGTGCAATTCTATTCTTTGCCATTGGGAAATTGCAATATATGGGGGGGGGGCTGATGCCTCATACCATCATTTGGTAAACCAGTGACTGAGAGGGTTTAAAATTTTTTTTTAATGGGATTGTTTGTATCTTGCTGCTTTTAAATGAGTTGCTTTTGAATATGATTTAGTAGTTTTTATTTCCTGTTTGTAATGAGACATCTGTTGATACTTTTTAAAAATACTGTAATAACTTATTGTTTTTAACTTTTTCTATTTTTTTAAATGATGTAAGCCTCCTTAGGTTCTTTTAGGAGACAGGTGGGGTAGGAATATTATAAACAGGCTAGCCAACCAACCAACCAACCAACTAGCCAGCCAGCCAGCCAGCCAACCAACTATACTACTAAGAAGCAGATATTAACTGCTATACACTGGTAATTAGGAGGTTTCAATACTCAGTGGGTTCTGGAAACATAAAATATGGGGATTTAATCTTAATACAAACCTACTGCTATATCATCAATAAACTGGAATTCTCACATATGGAGGGAAAACCTAGAACTCATTCACGTTTTTTTCTCCTTATTCTAACAGATATTTTAAAATGTGAATGCATGATAGAGCTGGGTGTTTTAAAACACAAGCAAATGCTTCGACATTTCCCAACCACCACCACCCACCAGCTCTGAACAAAACGTTAAAGGAGATTAAAAACAAAAGACACATCATAAATAAATTTACATTACGAAAATTACTGTCATCAGAGAGTTTTTAGCATTAACCAGGATTTCAAACATTCTTCTGATTTTTAATCATGTGCTACCAAAAGACTATGGAACCAAACACGTCTGTGTAATTAAAATTATTCCCTGCATTAAAATCATAACCTTGAAAGTAAACAAATAAAGGACTGCACATCTCTAGTAGTGAAATATACCCTGAGACCCCCAAGAATGGCAAAAGGGTACCTATCCAAAGGAAATCAAATTCCATACACAAACAAGTATGTTTTGATTATCCTTTTAGAACAATGTTGCCAGTGCTACTGTGAACACGATCAAGGCAGAGAGCAGGGAATTGCAAATCAAGGTTAAGATGCTACTGCACCATCGCTTGGAAACCTGCCGGTCTGATTTTTTCAGACAAGGAGGTCTATCTGAATAATGTGTCTTGAACACAAATATGATATCTGAGGATGTCTTCTTGGTCTGGCCACAATCCCACAAGCCTGAAGTCTACCCATTCGTAATAATGCACTCAAAAGAGCAGAGATAAACTCAAGAGAAAAAAAAGACTACAATAATTCTCTGTTGTATTTTTTTAAGATCGGGAAGGAAAAACCCTACACTAAACAGCAACGCTGCCTCCTAATTTTAGCACTTTGGAGCTTTAAGTAAAGGGGAACTTGAGAGTAACATAAGAGATACAAAACAGCTTTTTTTGAATGTTCCTTGGCACACTGATGGCATAGTTAAGTGGATGCTTTTGGGTTCGTTTTACTAATCATGAGCCACAGAGAGAAAAATTTTCCCTTGCAATGTTGTGCAGGGACCAGGAATTGTGAATGTTCTAGGAATTTGCCTGGTTCACATATACGAAATGAAACAACTTGGTTTGCACTTCCTAAACTAATATGTAGGTAAGGACCCAGGTGTCTCCTTTAATTTCCATCGTTCTCTGAATCTTACATTACCATTCTCAACGACCTAATGCAGTAAGCAAGCATTTTAGGATAAAATGTGTAACTTTGGATCTAGATGGTAAATTGAGACAATATAGGTTGAAACCGAATGCATGTTTTTGCAAATTCAAAGAAACAAACACACAAAAGCAGTACAGAAACAAATAGATAGGAAATGGAACGGAATGGACTTACAAATGAACACACCCAAAGCTGACAAGAGACTAGAAACAGAGTGTACACACCTGTCTCTACTTGGCACACCCAATGGAAGAAAGTGAGTCTTAATTCTATGTAAAAAGATATAGGATTGTCCTAGATACCCTATAAAGCCGAGCGTAGGATACAGACCGAGGGACGTGGTGGCGCTGCGGGCTAACCCGCAGAAGCCTGTGCTGCAGGGTCAGAAGACCAAGCAGTCGTAAGATCGAATCCACATGATGGAGGGAGCGCCCGTCACTTGTCCCAGCTCCTGCCAACCTAGCCGTTCGAACGCATGCAAATGCGAGTAGATAAATAGGGACCACCTCGGTGGGAAGGTAACAGCGTTCCGTGTCTAGTCGCACTGGCCATGTGACCACGGAAGATTGTCTTCGGACAAAACGCTGGCTCTATGGCTTGAAAACGGGGATGAGCACCACGCCCTAGAGTCGAACACGACTGGACAAAAATTGTCAAGGGGAACCTTTACCTTTAGGATACAGACCAGCATCATTGCCCTGGGTTTTCGTTTACGAGCTTGTCACGGTTCTTTGGAAGGTCAAAGAACCCCTTCTTCCCCCATCTCCTGCATATAACTTTGCTATTCTGGATGAGTGATTATGGGAATTACAGATCTTGTGAGACCTTTTTCGGCAAAGAGCCACCCCACTCTTTCCACAACAGCTGCCATGCATTGGCTTCTCCAAAGAGGAGGAGAGTTTATTTTTGGACTAAAACTCCCAGAAACATCCACCATTATTATGTTGGCTGGAGAATTCTGGGGGCTGTAGTTCAAAATAAAGTAACTTTCCCACATCATGGGACTTCTCCCTCAACAGGAAGTTCATGTGTGCCTCCCATTATTTTCCTTCCCATAATTTTCCTTCCTCCATTCTTCTTCTCCTGAAAGCCTGATGTGCAAATGTTGCACAATTTGTGCTCTGCAGAAGAACCGCTCAGGCAACAAGTAAGAGGTTGGGTCACTTCATACATCACATTTTGCGCAGGGAATCCTGCAACCACACATATGCATGGGCAGATTCATCACAGCTGTCACCTGCAAAATATATGCTACTGGGGCTTAGTCCTTTCCTAACTGATGCCTTCTATGCCTTCCAGTCAAAGTCAAATCAGCAATTAATACTCACTAATGCCATTAATGACTTTAAACGGCTTTTATGCGCATCAGCAAATAAGCAATGACCAACCATAAGCTACTCATGTGTGACATGCCCTTACAATCACAAATCAAACAAACCCTATTACAGATAGCATTTGGAGCTCTAAAGTCGCATCCGTTTTGAGGGGAAAGCCCGCTTATATCATTGGCTTTTAAAATGCCATTTGTACATTGGCCAAACCAAAAATGCAGTCTTTAATACCAAAATCTGAACACCGTCCATAGCCAGGAAAAACAGACATTAAAAAATTTTTCACTTGCTAATGAAGGGGACACTGGGGCTTCCAATTCCATCGGGGTCAGTTAATCCACTCCAATATTTAGTTTGAACTTTCCAAGCACTACCAAAGTTGCCAAAACCCGGAATGGATTCATCGCCCTCACAAAATGGGGTCACACCGGGGCTAATGCAAACAAGCAGATCTTCCTGAGAAGTTATTCACCACAATGGGTCCTGGCCTCAAACAGGGGGGCAGAAAAGTAAGAACGGCAGGCTGAACTGCTGATTTAGACAAGACTGGGAGTTATAATGCAATTACAGTTCTCACATTTTCCCAGGTTGAAGAACTACAGTACATGTAAATACAGTGGTGCCTCGCATAACGTTTGCTTCGTTTAACGTTTTTTTCGCTTAACGTTTATTTTTTCAGAGTCAGATTGTGCTTCATATAACGTTTTTCCCTATGGGCGATTTTCACATAGCGATTTTGGGACCATGCTTCGCTTAACGTTTTTTGTTTTAGGTCCCCTGCTTCACTTAACGATGTTCATTTTTTCAATTACAAAAGTGTCTTAACATGTTGAAGAACGGTTTTAAATGCTTGGAATCGTTAGTGCACCTTCTGAAATGTCTGCATACTTAATTTGGCGTTGATCTGACTTTTCGTTAATTTTTTGTGAATTTTTTTCTCCCCCATAGGAAAAAATGGAGCTGTCAGATTTTGACAGCTGTCAAAAGTTGGGGGGGGAAAATTCACCATAAATTAACGAAAAGTCAGATCAAAGCCAAATTAACTTTTGCATCCGTTTTAGAGGGGGCAGAAGCTAATCCAAGCATTTAAAACAATTTTTAACCCTTTTATGACACACTTAAATTTGCAAAAATTGACTTCGCAAAGCCATTGAAATGTATTGAGTCGGCTTCAATACATTCCAATGGAGGAAACATTGTATCGTTTAACGATGTTTCCTATGGGATTTTTCGCTTAAGGACGGCAATCCGTGCCTATTGGAACGGATTAACCGGTTTCCAATGCATTCCTATGGGAAATGGTGTTTCGCATAAAGTTTTTTTCGCATAAGGTTTTTTTTTTTTTGGAACCAATTAAAAACGTTATGCGAGGCACCACTGTATTTATTATGAATATTTCTACACTGCCTTGAGCAACAATTCTGAGTACATTTTACCTAGAGAAACATCAATCCAAGTTTTACAGGAGCCTTCGTCAGTGTATGAATAATCTTTTTCATAGAATTATAGAGTAATGGAGTGGGAAGGAGCCTATGAGGCCATAGGATCCAGCCCCCCCACTCTACTTTTACTCGGAAATAGACATTCTAATGTGTTCTCTCTAAGAGATCAGCTGCATCACCCTAAATGATTATTTACCAAAGTTTATATCCTTAGCTGCTCAAATTTGTATCAATTTTTTTCACCAATTAGATTATACTTCAACTCAAGCATATGGATCTGAAGTATTTCACCAGTTTGATTACATTTCAAATCTGCAAATGGACAATATTGGGATGAATCAAAATGCCCCTAAAACATGCAAATATCTGGGATCTCCAGAGCTTTTCATAAGACCAGGTATAAGCTCTGCCAATCAAGAACAACCTCCAATTTTTTTGCTTAATGACTTTTCTATTTTAATTCTATTTTCCTTTTTTGTCTGACCATGTCTAAATATTCTTCTTTGCCCTTCTGAAATCTTTCCAGCTATAGTTATTAAACAGTTTCATTTATTCTTTGCCCTTATCTTCCTAAAGCGATTCAACAATGGGCGTTATTAAGGTTTTCAGGATGAGATTACGAAGCAATGTCATCAATTTTAAGGCAGGAATTTGGTGCACCTTCTGCAAAATTAAATAGAAAAGAAAAGCAATCATTAATGGACATATAGATGCAAGTGGAAAGCATGAGTCTGACCTCTGGGGTTTGCTGAACACTGGGATTTCAAAAGCCCATGCCATCACTATGGCATGGATAGTCTCTGAATCTAAGTTTATATAGACCAACTGCTATTGAAATGCATACAGTGATGCTTCGCAAGATGAATGCCTCACAGAATGAAAAGCTCGCAAGACAAAAGCATTTTACGATTTTTTTTTGGTGACTCACAAGACAAATTTTTTCTATTTCGTGCTTCGCAAGATGATTTTTTTTCTTTTTTGGGAGTTTGTTTTAAATTGCACAACCATTAGTGATGTGCTTTGCAAGATGAAATTTTCCCAATACGACACGACTCGCGGAACAAATTAATTTCGTATTGAGAGGCATCATTGTATTATTAAGACGGGTGTCAGGAATTCTATTTAACCTCACACAATTTAAACTCTTTTGCACTGCACGTTGCCCTTTCCTGATTAAAAGACACTGTGGACAAACATTACTAACAAAGAAAAAAAATGGGATGAGTCTTATCTTGTAATTGGGACAAGAGACACAAAAAAGAGAAGGGAAATTAGTTAATTTCCCATCTCATCACATTTTTTGTTTCCCAGAAACATTCTTCTAAAGAAATTCATTTTAACACTACAGGGACAAGGAAAGAATGAAAATGAGTGGGTCGTCCTGGAAATTCATTTTTAATTTTTCTGCATGAGCCATTTGTCGTGAATTTGTTGGCTTTGTTTTGGAAAACAAAATTGCTCCTGATCGTATCTTAGAATGCATTCTGATCTTAAAAAGAAAATTCAGCATATTAAAAGGGAACCACCAATTAAAAATAAAGAAGTGCTACGTTGACCAATCATATCATTGTTCCGAAAGAAAAAGAAACGATACTTTTAGCAAAGGCAAATTATCAAGGCAAATTTTAACTACCCCCAACACCAGGTGTGGCTTTCCCTTGGCTGTCCTTTAATCTTCTCAGTAGGGACACTGGCACAATACCATTTCTAGCTGGTAAGGTAAGTGTGATGTTAGTGGAGTGATTTATCACTTCCACCCCCATCGAGTTTCCACGGCCGAGCAATGGCTTGAACTCAGGTCTCTGGAGTCCTAATCCATCAGTCTATCTAGGACCTCACACTGGCTCACTCTTATCCACCTCAGAAACAACAAGGACATTCCCACTCTTTTGTCTGATTTCGATTCATGGCATCATTGGGCCTGTTCTTATCTCTTATTTTCTGGAGAGCTTTTGTGTCCTTTGAAGACCAACCAGAAAACAAACTAATTTGCAAACAAGAAAAAGTGAGAAAAGCTTGGGGGGGGGGGGCGACAGCCACACCGAATCACCACTTTTAAAAACACCTTCTTCTGACCGTGTGTTGTGTGCACCGTTCAGCCCCAGATTCCTGGAAGAAATCGGCTTTGCAAAAAAAAAAAAAAAATACAACCACTCTGACATTTCAGAACCAATCAGAATAATCTGATATACTTTGGGCCAATGGGATAGGAGACGTTCCCACTTAATATCTTTTCCTAGTGGTTTCCGGAAAAGCTAGCCTTTATGAATACCACAACAAATAGCTTACCTGAGTATAAAACAGCTGTTCTCACACCAGGAAACCCCAGTTGTCCTTTGGACAACAACTCCCAAAATCTGTAGCTGCCATGGCTCATATTTTGAGAGCTTCTGGGAGTTATAATACAAGAACATCTGGGGACACACACTTGGGAAGTAGAGGTACAAAATATGCTTGCCACTACTTGCCTTCCCTTATTCTTACTAGCTCACCTACCCCGTTTAAAGTAATTTCTAACTCATTATCACCCACTTTCCAAAACCATTCCTCCCTCTCCACCCAAAAGCAGTAAGCATGTGCTACATGGAAGTAAGATGAGTTACAGCCCTCACAAAAAGGAAAAAGAAAAAGACAACAACAATAATAACCTTTGAACTGCAGAGCTAGGAGAGACCCTATGGACGGAGTTCAGTCCTCATCAAGGAAATATTGTGGGAAATTGAACCTCCAACGTCTGGCTTCCCAACCAGAGACCTAAGCCACTGAACTATCCAGCAGGAGGGTGTATATTTAATGCATGATCTTCAGCATACAAATACATCTATAAGTGCAACATGAAGAATAGCTTTATCCTCCATTAATTTATCTACCTAAACTTTAATGCCTTCAATGTGAGCAATCAACACCCTATCGTACAACTGCAATTCCATATATTTATGGTACACAGAAAAATTATTCCATTTTGTGTTTATCATGAATAAACTGTCAATGAAGCCACCCAATGTTCTAGCATCATAAGAGAAACCCCTCTATCCACTTTCCCCACAATGGCTGAAACCCAGTAATGAGTCACAAAGTAGAGCAGACCCATTTAAATGAATGGAATTCATGGAAGAGTTTACTCACCAAATCCTAAACAAACTGAGCCAGAAATTATTTTGATTTTGCTGCTAACATGTATACGTGCAGAAACGCCATCTTTACGCAAAGGATTAAGAGTTCTGTGCAGTTGTGAAGACAGCATATTTCTTTACCAAAAGGCTGGTAGAAAATGTGTTTTCTAAAAGCATCAAGTTATAGGAAGCCAGATTTAGGATGAATCTCAGGAAAAATGCCTAAACCGTTAGAGCAGTATGACAATGGAACCAATGACCCTGGGAGGTGATGAGCTCTCCAATGCTGGAGGCATTCAGGAGAAATGTAGACAACCACCTGGCAGATATCCTTTGCGGTCCAAGATGAAGTAGAGTTTTACACTTCTGATCTAAAGGATTGAACCCTGTCCTCAAAATCTTGTCATCAGCACCTTAGATAGCTCCTTTTAAGTTTACACTAAAAACCGGAACACACGAGACGTGGTGGCGCTGCGAGTTAAATCGCAGAAGCCTCTGTGCTGCAGGGTCAGAAGACCAGCCGTTGCAAGATCGAATCCATGCGATGGAGTGAGCTCCCATCGCTTCTCCCAGCTCCTGCCAATCTAGCAGTTCGAAAGCATGTAAAAAGGAAAGTAGATAAATAGGTACCACCACGGTGGGAAGGTAATGGTGTTCCATGTCTAGTCGTGCTGGCCACGGAAACTGTCTACAGACAAATGCTGGTTCTACGGCTTGGAAACAGGGATGAGCACTGTGCCCTATAGTTGGACACGACTGGACTAAATGTCAAGGGGAACCTTTACCTTTACCTAAAAACTGGAACAGTTTAACTACTCCACCAATTTAGAAACCCTGCCTTTGCCGATCAGTTGTGTCAACAGCTTTTTATGGGAAAACAAAGGGTTGAAACGAGCCTGTGCGAACTGAGCCACTAGATCAGAAAGCTTAGGAAGGCTTTGATCTTTTAACCCCAGATGTTGCAGCATTCCAATTCAGAACCTCAGACCTATTGGTATTCCAAACAGCAATCCAACTGGTGAAAAATGGAGCTATTCTTAACACAAAACACTCCGAACTGGACAGGAACCAAAGCAAGGCAGCGGACAATTAAAGCACCCAACCTCCCCATGTGTTTTCAGTTCAGATGCACTACAACCAACTAGTTACTTTTTAGATTTACCATATTTTTCCACGTATAAGACTATACTTTTGTCTAAAACCTTTAGACTAAAAATTGAGGCTCGTTTTATACACGGAAGTTGAGGAGAGAAAAAAAAACAAGTGGAGGGGAAAGCATGGATCAAAGTGATCCTGCAGGGCTTTGATCCCTTTCCCCCTACACTTGCTAAGCCCCACTTAGATTTCTTAATTTCGGGTTAGAAAAGTGGGGGGCGTCTTATACATGGGGGTATCTTATACACGGAAAAATACGGTAGTACCTTTTAAATTTAATGTCTAAATCACTTCACACAATTGTTAGTTGGGCCTTAATCTAATAGCTATTAAGAAACAAGCAAAAATGCTAAAATGGGATTCTTTACTTCTGAATCACTGCCCAGGTTTTACAATAAACAAGAATACAGATATAATACTAACATCCTCCTATTGATTTGACTACTTGCTTTCTTTGGGTCATGACTTTACTAATTGGTTTGTCCTTTTTTAAAAATTTGTAAACCATGCCAAGATCATTTGCCAGATGCATTGATACAAATTTAAGTAAATAAACAGTGCTTTAATCTGTGTTGTTGCAGAATTAAAGCATTTTAGGAAGTCCTTTGTGTTCTTAAGATTTATATACAGTATACCTCTTCAATACTTGGCTGGCTGGACAGTTCAGTGGTTTACAGATCTGGCTGTGGAACCGGAGGTTGGCAGTTTGATTCCCCAGTATGCCTCCTAGGAGAAGAACCAGCCTGGGTGACTTTGGGCAAGCTGCACACTCCCAAGATGCCCCAGAAGAAGGGACCAGGAGACTACTTCTGAAGACTCTCAACCTAGAAAACCTTAGAAAGGGGTCTCATAAGTCAGAATTGACTTGACGGCAACCACTTATTATTTAAGCGCTTGGAAATAAATTCCACAGAAACCATGGGGGGAACTGGATGTAAAGCAGTTCACATCAAGGCCAAACTGGGTGTTTTATGGATCTGCTTTGGTCCTATTTAGAGACAAACCACACAACACGTTGAATGCAAAAGGCTGCTGTGTCTGGATCTCTTTCTTGTTTACCCACAAGGCACCAATCTGGAAGGAGACCATTTTAGAAAGGAAGGAGAGGGTTAGCCTACCACCCAGGTTTTTGCTTTTACCAACGTTTTTCTGCATGCAAACTCTTGCAGCTGCAAGAGTCCTCGTATTTCTCCTCCATCCCTTCAGGCAGGAAAAATAATTCACCTCCCTTTCCACTTCTGCCCTGCTCTGATAGGAGATGTCATTGTCCCTTCTCCATCCTGGCTGCATTTCCCTAAAAGAACTCAAAACCACCAGGAGTCCCCAAAACATTGCTGGACTCTGCTGCTTGCTGGATTCGCACCCTAATTCCTGCCTCTCCCAGCAAAATTAGTATAGCATCAATATAGTATGGGCTACTTTTTGAGGGTTGGCTTAAACTATGACATCCCATTTAACTTGTATGCAGAATACATCATGCGGAAGGCTGGACTGGAAGAAGCCCAAGCCGGAATTAAGATTGCCGGAAGAAATATCAACAACCTCCGATATGCAGATGATACCACTCTGATGGCAGAAAGTGAGGAGGAATTGAAGAACCTTGTAATGAGAGTGAAAGAGGAGAGTGCAAAAAATGGTCTGAAACTCAACATCAAAAAAACTAAGATCATGGCCACTGGTCCCATCACCTCCTGGGAAATAGAAGGGGAAGATATGGAGGCAGTGTCAAATTTTATTTTCCTGGGCTCCATGATCACTGCAGATGGAGACAGCAGCCCCGAAATTAAAAGACGCCTTCTTCTTGGGAGGAAAGCGATAACAAATCTTGACAGCATCTTGAAAAGCAGAGACATCACCTTGCCAACAAAAGTCCGAATAGTCAAAGCTATGGTTTTTCCTGTAGTGTTGTATGGAAGTGAGAGCTGGACCATAAAGAAAGCTGACCACTGAAGAATTGATGCCTTTGAATTGTGGTGCTGAAGGAGGCTCTTGAGAGTTCCCTGGACTGCAAGGAGAACAAACCTATCAGTTCTAAAGGAAATCAACCCTGAGTGCTCACTTGAAGGACAGATCCTGAAGCTGAGGCTCCAGTACTTTGGCCATCTAATGAGAAGAAAAGAGTCCTTGGAAAAAACCTTGATGTTAGGAAGGTGTGACGGCAAGAGGAGAAGGGGACGACCGAGGATGAGATGGCTGGACAGTGTCTGCGAAGCAACCAACATGAACCTGACACAACTCCGGGAGGCAGTAGAAGACAGGAGGGCCTGGCGTGCTCTGGTCCATGGGGTCACGAAGAGTCGGACACGACTAAACGACTAAACACACACACATGACATCCCAAACTCAGCTATGGGTCCCTGCAGTAAGTATAACAATAATATTTAATCATAATAATCCTAGAACTACAGAGCTTGAAGGGACTCTACAAATGATCAAGGCTACCACATCTGGAGGTAAAAAGTGGCTTTGATTTGTACTGGCAGAGAAATTATAATTTTTTTCCCAGTGACATGAAAAAAAAGGTGTGGACTATAAGAAAATCTAAGGTACAAAGAACTCCTGCATTGACTTCTACTTTTCTTTTGGGAAACTAGTGGTTTGATCAGAGATACAACAAAATCTTGGATTCCTGCACTTTCTATGTGGCAACAATCTCTCCTCCTCCAGAGACCCTCATTCCTCACCTTAAACATAAATCAGGCATCTCTTCTCACTACTGTCATTTTAACCTTCTTTACATCTATCTGGTTAGCTTTGCTTTTCTCAATGTTAATCACTTCCTTTATGGACTAAAAAGGAAAGATCAGACAAAACAATTGGGAAGAAGAAAGTCTTCACATTCTGCCTTCTACCTCAAGTTCTACAGATGGCTAGGGGCTCCCTTTAAAAAGAAAAAAAAAGCAAGCAAAGACGCAAGACACATGTTATCTCCCCATTTTTGTATGCATTTCAAAGACCAAACATTAAAAACGTTTCTGCATTAGTGCAAATTCACAGGATTACCTAATAAAACTTGTTGTTTAGTCATTAAGTCGTGTCCGACTCCTCGTGACCCCATGGACCAGAGCACGCCAGGCCCTCCTGTCTTCCACTGCCTCCCGGAGTTGGGTTAAATTCATGTCGGTCGCTTTGATGACATTGTCCAGCCATCTCATCCTCTGCCGTTCCCTCTCCTGTTGCCTTCACACTTTCCCAACATCAGGGCCTTTTCCAGGGAGTCTTCTCTTCTCATGATATGGATAAACTACCCGGTGTCAAAACAAACAACATTTTTAACAACCACTGCCAGAAAAAGTTGCTGGTTCCATCCATCCCCTCATCACTAATCTTGTAACTCTCTCTTCATGAGTTCAGACAGACTCTCTCAGGGCTAACCACTCAACACTGTTCCTGCCTTTCCAACCCAGTTAATGAACTCTGCTCTGTTATGCAATTGCTTGACTGTTTCCAAGTTTGCCATGATAAAATTTGGCCTTGCTTAGTTTCTGTGCTTATAGAGCAGCCCAAAGAGATCTGCTTGCGGCAGCTTTCCCCAAAATTGCATTGATTACATTCCCCAAAATTGCATTAACCTTTGTGCCATCAAGTCAATTCCAATTTCCAGGTACAGAATACTCAAGAGTAGTTTCCCCTACCCTTCTTCTGGGGTACCCTGGGATGGTGCAGCTTGCCCAAGGCTACACAGGTTGGCTCTTCTCCCTGCAGGCCCAGTGCCAACATGTGACTTTACAGATAGATACTTAAACCATTGAGCTCTCCAGCCAGCTCAAAATTACATTAGCAGCAGTTTAATACACTGCACATACATGCAGCCTGCCAGAGCCTTAAAATGTTTATATGGGGGAGAGGGGGAGGGGAGAGAGACTTCATTTATCTACTGGTGACTTTGGTGAATACTTCGGACTGAAAAAAAAATCACACCATCAAACATTGAGAGCAATCTAAAACCTAAGTATTAGTGTCCACTGCAGCATGCTTCCAAAGCAAGTATCTCCATGTGGGCAGTATCTCTTCAATCTTTTAACATTATGCAATACTTTCATAAGATGGCAATTGAAGAATTCAAGCTTTCCAATCATTATTATCTGAAGAGAGAACAATTATAAATCCCATTGTTATTAACAGATGCCTCTTGCTGAAAAAAGAACTTGCTTCTTTTTAAGATCAGACTCTTTCTAATACTTTTTATGCTGCAACTCTTTTTGGGAGAGCAGGAACAGAACAATTAAAACCGTTCTGCATTTAAATAATCCTGGTTAATTCCAGTCCTCCGGCTCTGAGCCAGAATTAATAACGGTTTATCTGAACATCATGATTCATTTCCAAATTAAAACTCTGGTTTTTTGTTTTTTGTTTTTTTGCAAAAATAAGCACACACAAACACACACAATCTTCCTGGCATCCTATCAGCTGCAATATTTAAACACAATTATTATCTTCCTGTTTGTGGCGCAGACGTATCTGATATTGTTCAAGGCCATGTGTTTATTTGTCTGAACCTGGAATACATGTAGATAACCCAACCTTCTGAAAAATAAAATGAAGAAATTAAAATGGAAATGAGAAGAAGCCAATTTGAAACCATATGTCTTTCTGGATGAGGGTTAATCACAGACTCCTTTCCCCCAAACAGGCAAGAAAGAAGGGAGTTTTCTGGAGGGGGAAGAAGTGTATTAATTAAAATTAAATGCTAGCGACAACCAGGTTTGGAGGCATTGTGAGTCCCATTTCCATTAGCATAACATTTGCGACAGCCCTGGAAATTGGTTTAATAACCTTAAATAGTTACACCCCCTCAGCCTGTAACATAAATAGCCATGGACAGATCAAGGCCTCAAGGCGTTCACTGTACCAATTTGCAAGGCGGCTCCGACACTGAAAGGCGAGACCGCTCCGGTTTTAACACAATACACACCCATCACGCCATTCTATCAATAAAGCATCAGCCACCACCAGAAAACCTTGTTCAAACTCAAGCCAAAAACAATCCCCTACTCCATACAAAGTTTACCCATTTATACTTATTGGTCAGGCAAGGATCCGGAAGAGGCTACGGGTGTGATCCGTGAATCGACAAAATGGACAATGCAACCTGATGCATCATCCAGTTACACCAGAAGACTCAGATCTCTGTGTGGTTTATTGTGTAACAATAAACATTGACAAAAATACAATCCTAATTACCCCCAAATGCCTAAAAACCCAAGAAGGCACACAAAAACAATTCAGAAAACATCAGGACAAGACTGACTGGTCCTCAAAACAATACAAGTGCAGAAACAGGTGATACGTTGCAGGACCATTAAGAAAACAAAAACAAAACAAAACAAAACAAAACAAAACAACACCACAGAATACTGCTGGGGTGGATTTAACAATGAAATAAAACACCGGCTGAACTGGTTTCAGGATGGTCGGCTTGAGCTGCGACAAGATCCAATTACCAAGTTCAGGGAATAAACTGGATTACTTCAAGGGCTGCGACATGAGCAAGACTCGCTTAGGAGCTAAGACCGACCGGCCTCAGAAGAACTTACTTCCAAAGTAAATGGACAAAGGGCTTCGTCTGCTCCATCCGGTCTGAAATTTTCCTACGGAAGCATTCGATGCTGCAGGCAGACTGTTTTGCAGACCAAAATGCTTTAGATGCCACAGAACTGCAAGCTAAGACAGCTTTTGCAAGAAAAGAAGAGAAGTCTACGCAAGTCATTAAGCGCGCACACAAAATCCTGGTTTCGCACAGGTAATTGTGCACCTATTTTGTGGCTTGTGCTTTCCCCCACATAGAAGTCCACAAACTTTTCTAGATTGCTCTCAGGATCAGATCGCATCATTGAATAACATGCTACTCTGTATCTTCCACATGCAAATCCATTCAGTCCCTCCTTCTCATAACCTTCAGTTTGCAGGGAAAAGACCTTTGGTCCAAAAGAATAAATCCACCAAGTTCACCAAAACTTCGTCAGCGATCCCAACTACTTTGTTCTAAACTACAACGGGTTTAAACTACAACCCACCAACCAAACAGGTCTCAAAACATGACATGGGCCCAGATCAACTTTTTTTGATAGCCAAGGTGTCCAGACCACCCAAGAGGTGCCGAGAGTAGTGGATTCCATGGCCATGTGAAGGATGGCTTCCTATCTATACCTGCCTAATATGGGAGAAAGCCCCATAGAATTAATGCTGAATTCTGTTGGGTAGACAAGTACACGGCTGGATTTTTCTCGCCAACATTAATCATGCCTACTGAGGAATAAACTGTTGAGTTCCGGATTACATTCCCAACAAAGGCTAATCCCATTAATACAAAGGCAAGTCCTGCTGTGACTTAATGCTTGAATCAAGCACACATGGCTGTCTTGCCTAAGAGGTAGAGTGCTAGGAAAGCAACCTTCCGTGTATTCTAAAGCTCTCCTATGCTGCTGAAAACAAGCACCACTTTTTTACTGGCTGTTAATTAGCACATTTCATTATGTGAGGTCTGTGGGGTTTTTAAGTTAAAGGAGCAGTAGATAAATCAAATCAATCAATAGATGATTACAACCACACCATGGGTGAAATCCAGGCAAAATTGGAACTCTTCCACAGCCAGTTCTACGCAGGGTGAGTAGCAAACAAGAACCCCTAGCAGTTCAGTGAGATTTACCTGTGCATGTGTGCCCCAGAATAATTTCACTATTTTCAGTGAAATCCTGGAACTTAAAAGACCTTTCATTTAGATGGACCACCCCCACCTTTCTTTACAATTAACCTAAGCGGTTTACTCAGTAAACGGGACTTGTGAGAGATTTCGGACAGAACCCAAGCCGACTGATGTCCTTTTTATTTATTATAAATACATATAAATAAGCTCACTTAATTTCCTTATTTGTCAATATGCATGGTTGATTTTGGAAAGCGATTCAACTCAAACCAAGAAACGGGAAGGGGGGTAGGGGGAAAATCCAGCCGATAAGGTACAATCAACAAACTGCGGTCAAGTCCAAAAACGAGTTCAAAGCTTAGAAATATGCAAGTATAAATAACCTGGTCGCGCCATTTAAGGGGCATCATTTTCTTCGCAAAGAAGACCCCAAATTAAATGAAACAAATAAGACAACATCTGCATTTCTGATCATATTGAAACTGCCAATTATAGTTGGCGACCTTGCCTGGAGAGCTTGCATTTTAATAACTTGGCATTCTGTAAACATTGCATAGTTTGGAACATGAGTCAGTTCGCCCCCAAAGAGAATCTCACCACGACGACCCCTTTTCACGGAACCTCGGTTTAGAGGCATAGAAATCGGTTTCCAAAAACTGCCTCCAAAAACAACAACAAAACAAAACAAAACAAAACAGATCACCTGCTTTTACACTCAAAAATAATCCGTGGCATTGCTGGAAAAAAGAGAATAATATAATGTGTGCTTTGTTTTTAAAAATACAATTTTTCCGGGGGTGGGGTAGGGGAAAAAAAAAACTAGACCGGGTGGTGGTGAGAGGAAAAAAACAGAGAAGTGGAGAGTGCAAAAGGAGTTTAGAGAAAAGAATCCGGATTAGTTTCCACAGGAAGGTGGCTGAAGAGTTGAAAGCGAAGAGGAGAGCGCAACTTAATTTAATGCAACTTAAGGTGGTGGTGGTGGTGGGGATGATGAGAGGAGAAGGGGACCAGCCGTTTTTTTTGTGTTCTGGGGCTGTTTGCGTGGGGAGGGCTCCCGACCGTCCCCGGTTCAAGGCTTGTCGCTGCAATGTTTGCAAAGGCCCGGAGCGGCCCCGGGGTAGGCAGTACATTTCTCCGGGCAGCCGGGCAAAGGGGCGCCTGCTGTGAAAGGGTAGACGGCGGCTTGTCCGAAGGGGGCCAGGCTGGCCGGGATGGGGGCCCCGAGGCCCTGGCCTTGGTTGAGGTAGGCCACCAAGCGCCGCATCTCCTCCAGCGCCTGCGCCTGCATGAGGATGTAGTTCTTGGCCAGGAGGAGGGTGGCGATTTTGGAAAGCTTGCGCACCGACGGGCTGTGCGCGTAAGGGATGACCGAGCGCAGGCCGTCCAGGGCGTCGTTGAGGTCGTGCATGCGGCGCCGCTCGCGGGCGTTGATGCTCAGGCGCAGCGAGCGCTGCTCTTTGGGCTTCTTGCCGGCCCCTCCGCCGCCCAAGCCCGGCCGCCCCTTGACTTTGCCGCCGCTGCCCTCGAAGGCCGGCGGGCTGCCCGCCGCCTTGCCGCCCTCGAAGGCGTCCTCCTCGTCGCCGCTCTGCTCGCCGCTGCTCTCCGCCGACTTGGCCAGCGCCGCGCCGTGGAAGTCCAGCCCGACAACGCCTCGCCCCGGGTAGACGCCGTGCGCCCCCGCCGCCGCCTCGCCCGTCGGGCCGCCGCCGCCTCGCCCGGCGTTGTAAGCAAAAGCAGCCGGCTCGTAGCTTTGCGCCAGCGCCAGGTAGGACTCGCCGCCCAGCGCCTTCAGCTCGGCCATGGCTTGCTCCGGCAACTCCGGCGTCGAGCCGGAGAAAAGCGGCGCGCCCTGAGCCAGGCTCATCGGGGGAGGGGGGGCGCAGCCGCCTGTGGGTCAGCGGTCCCGTGGGGGGGGGTAGGAAAGAAGAGGCTCTCTCCGGGAGCACCGGAGCCGGCAGCCCGAGAAGGGAAGCCGCGGCCGCCCCTTCGAGAAAGGGGACGAACCCCCTCTCCGGGCTCTGGAGCCGTGCGCCCTTGCGCCCGGGTGGTGGGTCGAAAGGAGACGCCCGGCGGCGTTAAGGGGGCCACCCTCACCTCGGCTCGGGAGGGTCCGGAGAAGCCGCCTGCGATCCGGAGGGGGACCCCCTTCTCGGGGTCGGAGCGCTCGGACTTTCTTCCCGAAGTTGAGGGTGGCGCAGAGTAACCTGGCGAGGCTCGGGGACTCCCTTCTCCTGGTTCCGAAATCAAGGGCCCCACCGTCCCGTCGCCGTCGGAGCCAGCGTCTCTTCCTGAGCCCCGTGGAGCCCTTAACCTGCGCCCTTCTTGGATGCCACCGGGAGAGTTTGGAGAGGAAGGGCCGGCCGTAGGGGTGGCGCTCTGCTTCGCCTCCCTGCTCCTCCTCCGCCCAGCTTGGATCGGAGAAGGGCGGATGATTGTGACGGTAGTGGCTGCGAGGGCTTCTTAGGCTCTGTTCCCCCTGCTAAGGAGGGAAAGGCTGGCCGTCCTGCGGAAGGGCGCTCGCTCCGCAGCCAGCTGGCACCGCGCGGTGCCCTGACCGGGGGCGGGATATGAAGCGGTGCCCAAGTCTCCCATTATATTGCGGCGAGAGGCCCGCTGGGACTCGGCGGCCACCCAATCAGAGAGACCTCTTTAATTAACGGCATTTTTTAAAAAAGGAGGCAGAAGTGATCAGGGATGGCCATTTAGCGGCTTGAGCGCGGAGCAGCCTTTGCTGCTTTACGCGGAAACCAGGCGCTCCAGCGGTCCTTCGCTTGGCTTCTCCAGAAGGAGGATTTCTTCCTAGAAAATATTCTGCGCCTTCATTGCAGGTGCCGAGGCGCCGCTACGGTCGCTCCCAGTGCTTGGAAGCCGTTTTAGGAGCACTCCTGGCAGAGTTCCTTAGGCGGCACGCAGTGATAGTCCCGAAAAATGCGCAACGTTCCTGAGCTCTGATTTCTCCTGCTCCGACTCGTGAGCTTCCCTTTTCCCTAAGTAACGAGCGCGTGTATTCTCGAAGGTGTGACTCGGAAGACCAAGTGCGTGGCTCGGAAAGCCAACAAACCCCAACTTTTTATGGACATTGCCCAGTTCTGACCAGCAAGCCTTCTTGGGGAGAGCAAAACTCAGCCTAACAGAGATTTGAATGCCTATTATGGAAAGCGGTGCCCTGTGGGCCTTTATTTGTGTATTTATTATTTTCATGTATGTACCGTTCTTCTCTCCAAGGACATCCAGAACAGTGCACAGTACAAAAATGATCCACGCACAACACACTCCATGACAAAAATGTTTCACATAAATGGTGAAATTCAATAAAATTAACCACAACTTAGAAGGTCTCCTTTTTGCAGCATGCGATGTGGGGATCTGTAAAACGGTTTTCTCCAACTTGATCCTCTCTGAGGCAGAAATGACTCACCATAGATAATCTCCATCCCAACGAAGCTCTCCCAAGGACAGTCCAAATATTCAGGCAGTTTGATGAAGCCATTGCGGCAGGTCTTTTGTAAAACCAGTGGCTCTCCATTGCCCATTCTTGACCAAAGAATCCTCAAAAAACTGCATTGGAGTAGAGGATAGCTTGGAGTAATGTACAGTTATTAGAAAAATCACTTTCTTTCCCAGCTGCTAAACTCAGAGGAACTTTGAAATCTGAAGCAGGTGGTGAATGATGTCCCTGCTGTTCAAAAAAATCATGTGGCTTTGATCCTCCAAACCCTGGTTCCGCTACATCACTGCTTATCATGACATTTCTACATTATGTCTTTGAGTGACTTGTGCTCATTGGCCTAGGTCAGCTGATCACAGTGTGTGTGGAGCATTTGAACTCAGTGGGTAGAGTGGGGTATCATACTTCCGACTGTCAATGAGGTATGCCAGGTTTTCATGCTCACCATTAATTTAATAATTTTCATCACACTTTGGGCTTGTCTGGTTGATTGTCTTCGCACATGTGGAATGCTTTCTTTTATTTCCCCTCTATTCAAGATGAAACAGGCCGAACAAAAATAATTTCTATCTCTCAAGGTTTGTGTTGCTGCAAGGCTGCACTTCTGTGAGGTTTACAGGGCTTTTTGGAGAAGCCAAATGAGTTTGGAATTACACAGACATTTTCAAATATAAATGGCTGAAATATATAATGGACACAAATATGCACAAGCATGCTTTAGTCAACTGAGAAGGTGTGTGAATTAGCAAAAATGCATGATGAATGTGCAGATCAGTGGAAAATGTATGTGTTTCAGTGAAGGAGGGACAAGCAGAGTTTGCAGTGTAATGTGGAACAAGGACAGGAAAGAAATTTAAGTGAGATTTGGAGAAACACAAGAAAATCAACAAATATCTTCTTCTCTGTATCATAAGTCCACATATGAGTGATGACTAGAGGTCTGGGGGGCTCTACCTATCTCTGAAACCTGAAGTAGGGTGTGTTTGAGGGATGTAACCTGCTTGTTTGTATCCCAAAAATACATTTTTACAGTATTTTAAAAAGGTCCTTAATCCTGGAAAAGCCCTCTCATGCCCTCTAGTGGCTGAACATATTTTTAAATTACAATTTTAGGTACCTAAAACATGACATATCCAAAACTAAGATCGTGGCCACTTGTCTCATCACCTCCTGGCAAATAGAAGGCAAAGATATGGAGGCAGTGACAGATTTTACTTTCTTGGGCTCCTTGATCACTGCAGATGGTGACAGCAGCCATGGAATTAAAAGACGTCTGCTTCTTGGGAGGAAAGCGATGACAAACCTTGACAGCATTTTAAAAAACTTGCCAACAAAAGTCCACATAGTCCGCAACCCTAACCCTAACCCTATGTTTTTTCCTGTAGTGGTGTATGGAAGTGACAGCTGGACAATAAAGAGGGCTGACCGTGGAAGAATTGATGCTTTTGAGTTGCGGTGCTGGAGGAGATCCTTGGGAGTCCCCTGGACTGCAAGGAGAACAAACCTATCCATTCTAAAGGAAATCAACCCTGAGTGCTCACTGGAAGGACAGATCCTGAAGCTGAGGCTCCAGTCCTTTGGCCATCTCATGAGAAGAGAAGACTCCCTGGAAAAGACCCTAATGTTGGGAAAGTGTAAAGGCAAGAGGAGAAGGGGACGACAGAGGAGGAGATGGCTGGAGAGGGTCACCAAAGCGACCAACATGAATTTGACCCAACTCCGGGAGGCAGTGGAAGATAGGAGGGCCTGGCGTGCTCTGGTCCATGGGGTCACAAAGAGTCAGATATGACTTATCAACTAAACAACAACAACTGTGCTTAATTATCAATTCTGGATCTGTTGCATCAGTTTAGCAGATTGGGGTTGAATGCCTGCATTTATTCTGTTGGATGAATAACCAAGGAAAAGCCATACTTGTTGATTTCCTGAGAGCTGGGTGTGTGTGTGTGAAACCCACTCACTCTGGGCAGTGTTTTGCTTTTAAAGCTGTGGACAGCTTCAAAGAATAATGCCAGGTGAGCTCTTAGGCCAAGATGGAAGAAACGAAAGGGAGGATTTTGCACCTGAAAATGCTTTTCTTGGCTTGAATTGGGTAGCTGAGAAGTGAAAATGTAAACTATGTAATTGTTGGGTATGGCTAAATCAAGCTAGATTAAAGTCCTGTTTTGTAGATTGTGAATGCTTGCCTGTGTCAGAGGGGAATGGTTTTGTTGCCCTACTGCATGTAGGAGGCAACAAGTCTGCAGTGGGAGAAGATCTGCTAATCAAGAGAG
Source organism: Pogona vitticeps (assembly GCF_051106095.1). Classification (NCBI taxonomy): domain Eukaryota; kingdom Metazoa; phylum Chordata; class Lepidosauria; order Squamata; family Agamidae; genus Pogona; species Pogona vitticeps. Next base: position 9,059,228 of record NC_135786.1, on the reverse strand, counting down.
CAGAATCCACATGAATCCAGATGCTGATGTACAGTATTACCATCCCAGATATGTGTAGAAGCCTACGGACCACGGACACTGTCACCTTAGACTTTACGCATCTACTCGTAAGAGAGACATGAAACTGGAGCCAGAGTGGCAATGCGCTACCTATGGTGGGTATACATAATTCGATATTGACTTAGTAGGGCTTAAGAGTCAGTATGCCTGCAAACAAGTGACCATAAATGGGTGGTGTGCTTAGATCTAGAGATACTGAACATTGCTTAAATGGGGCAATTGTCACTAAAAAGTGGTGAACTGAGTTGAAAAGTTTTTTTCCAATAATCTTACTTTTTGTGGGATGGGCAGTGGAATTCTGGGAGTGAGCAACTGTGAGAAACCAGGAGGATCATCTTGATGTAAGCAGAAGCTGACTGATGATGGTTGACAATTTGAGAGAAAGGGGGGGCGGCTTGTCTCTTCCCATTTTATGCATGCCTTTTCTGGAGAGTTGGCTTTCTTTAAGATCTAAATTGAAACAGACCCATGCGCAGACTTGGTTGGCTCCTGGTGGCCTCAATGCATTTGACAGGTCTGTCTTATTTGGAAAAGTGTGATGTTTGTGGCAGTAACAGAGAATCCGAGATTGCCATCAAAAGGGAGGAAGAGCCACAGTGGATCTGAACGAAGACCTCTCTAGGTCAGCATTCTGCCTCCATAAGTGGCCAAGTAGATGACCAGGAAGGGTTGCAGCCAGGACAGGAGTGGACTAACAGTGTCTTGCAGGAGTCCCTCAGCAACTGCTTTTATTGCTACAAAATCTTTAACCCACCTTTCTGACTAGAAAAAAATGGAAATAGAATAGTCACTACTGTTGATGATTTCAGAGCTATAATGGTAGGTAATGACTTTTTAAAGGAACTGCCCCAAGTTCTAATGGTGGGTTGAGCATAATCTGAGGACTGCATGTGGCCTCAAGTTCATTTTTGTGGCCTCACACCCCATACAAACATCCTGGATACCCTCTAGGGCAGTGGTCCTCAACCTTGGTCCTCCAGATGTTCTTGGACTTCAACTCCCAAAAATCCTGTCCAGAAGAGGTGGTGGTATAGGCTTCTGGGAGTTGTAGTCCAAGAACAGCTGGAGGCCCAAGGTTGGGGACCACTGCTCTAGGGCAGCAAATAGAGACCTCTGCGGGTGATGATTTTTATACGGGGAGATGATGCAGGCTCACCAAGCCCACAACCCTCCCAACCGAAAAACCAAAAGATTACTGTTGACTGAGGAGTGCTGTTTTTCTTGTTTTTTTCCTTTCATTTCCAGATTTGCTTTGGCCCTCCATGAACCTTTGACACACACGCACACATCCCAGGCCCCTTCTGTTTGCCCAGTTTGTGTAGGGGGAATCCGTGGATGAATTAGGCAGACACTTCAGAGGGGAGACTAGCTTCCTTTCGCCCACTACGTGTGGCTTGGTAACTTTTGCAACGTCTTTGTGATGCAGAACTCTGTACGTGTTGTGTGTGCATGTGTGTGTGTGTGTGTGTGTGTGTGTGTGTGTGTGTGAGAGAGAGAGAGAGAGAGAGAGAGAGAGACCCTTTGCCATCACCTCCTGTTCCATCCACGCTAACACAAAATGACTGTGCGGTGTCCCTTTGGTCTTCTCTGCACCTTGAGCAGCAGCAGTACTTAGACAAAAATCGACGTGTGTATGCAAGCATACACGGATGGCAGCGATCTTTGCAGGGCATAAAAGAGTGTTGCGAATTTTCTGCATGTTTTATTTGGACATCACAATCCCATTATTTCATAAAGGGCCCCAAGGGATGAGCCTGCATGCACATTGAAAGAACATACTTCCTTGCTATTTGCTCTGCATCTGTTCCAGAAGTTGGGGAACTTATTCTGGGAAAGATTGACTGGATAGCTCAGCGATTCAGGTATCTGATGGCCAAGCCAAAGGTTGGGAGTTCGATTCCCCACTGTGCCTCCTGCAAGGAGAGACAGCCTATGTAGCCTTGGGCAAGCTGCATGATCTCAGGATGACCCTCCTTCAAAAGAAGGGAAGGGGAAACTACTTATTCTTCTACCTGGAAAACCCTGAAAAGGGACACAATAAATCAAAGCTGACTCCACGGTACATTGTTATTTTTTATTAGACTGCTGGAAGAGGCAGTTTTATGAGTTGAGGTACTTTTTTATTGTCTCCTGGCTGAAGGATGCAAGTACGTAGTTGTTGAGAAAGTAACTTTCCCAGGCTTTGGGCTGGAGTGTGCAGATGGGCAGGCGTGCACTTCTAGAGGATACCAGATTATAGAAGACTCCTAGAAAGTCTGTAGAAGGAAGGAAATCCTGATGGGAGGGCTGGCTTGACTTTTAAGCAATGTGAGACATCTGCCTGGAGCAGCAGAGGCTGGGAGCCCATATTGACAGCTTCTGAGCTGCTCTTTCTGAACTCTCCAGGCATCCCCTTACATTGGAGGGCCCGTCCTGAGCTGCCTAAACTAGCCTGTCATTCCAGGTGTGTTGGAAAATGCTGTGCAGTCGGTGTCTATACCTGGCGTCAGGCAGGGGCTGTATTGCATGGGAAAGTTGCTCAAGAACACTCACACGTGATTTCGTAGATGTCATGGCACCAGCTTAGTGGGAGTGTCAGCATAGAAGTGACCATGCATCCTGAAGTTGCAAACTTATTGATCTTAATCAAGACCTAATTGATCTTTACCTAAGATCAATTAGGTATTTAGTCCAGTCGTGTCTGACTCTAGGGCGCAGTGCTCATCCCCGTCTCCAAACCACAGAGCAAGCGTTTGTCCGTAGACAGTTTCCGTGGTCACGTGGCCAGTGCGACTAGACATGGAATGCCGTGACCTTCCCACCGAGGTGGTACCTATTTATCTACTTGCATTTTTACATGCTTTTGAATGGCTAGGTTGGCAGGATCTGGGACAAGCAATGGGAGCTCACTCCGTTGCATGGATTCGATCTTACGACTGCTGGTCTTCCGACCTTGCAGCACAAAGGCTTCTGCGGTTTAACCTGCAGCACCACCGCGTCCCTTTATTGATATTAAGAGCATCTAATCAAGGTGATAACATGCTGACTTGGCCAGAGAAGGCGTTTATACCACTGTACATGTGATCCTAGCCAAAAGGCCAAGAAGCGATCTTTATAACACTCAGTACATAAGTTTCCTTTCCTGGCGGAGTGATGGTGGCTCTTGTCTTCCATTCTTCTCTTTTCACTTGCAATGCAGGGAGGCTAGGGGGTCTTAGTAGCCCCTCTGCCATAGGTGGTAGGCACTGATCCTTCATACAGTACCATGCCTCAATAGGGACCCTGCCCAGCTGGATTCAGGAAGGGTTGCCAGCCTGTTAGGGCATCAGTGTAGTTCCTTCTACAATGTTATTCCTGCATGCACAATAGATACTGTGTGACATCCCAATTCAGCATTCTGTAAGCCAAACCAAATTAGATTTGCCTGTTTGCAGGAATTCCAAAATCTGGGTGCAGTGGCAGAGAAGGTTGTTTCTGTCTCATCTGGATTAAGTCTCAGTTTATTCACCCTCATCCAGTCTGTGACTGACATCAGACATTGATCTAGAGGTGAAACAGCTTCTTTGGATTTAGGTGGCAAGGAGAGATAGAGTTGGGTGTCATCCACATACTGGTGACACTGAACCCCAACACTCCGGACAACCTCTCCCAATGATTTCATGTAGATGTTAAATACCAAAGGGGACAAAACAGAGGACCCTAGGACATCAGTAAGGGTTTGGAACAGTGTTTTGTGCAGGATTTCTTGCTCTTGCTCTCTTTCTGCTTGGAAGTCCTATCCTAATAGGTATATAAATTTCCTTCTTCTAATTGATTAATATTAATACATCCCAGCTGGATTACTGTAATGCTCTCTATGTGGGGCTGCCTATGGAAAGTGTCTGGAAACTTCAGTGGGTCCAAAACACAGCAACCAGATTGCTGACTGGGGCTGGTTACAGGAATCACCTACCCCCCCCTCCGGTTTCAGCAGTTCCACTGGCTGACAGTCTGTTTCCAGGCAGAATCGGAAGTGATTTCTTTAACCGATAAAGTGCTAAACGGCTTGAGTCCAAACTATCTCTCGGACCTAATTTCCCTTTAAGAGCCTGCCTGAGTGTTAAGATAATCAGGAGAGACCTTTCTCTCAGTCCCACCACCTTCATACCTGCTTTTGGTGGTGTTTTGGGGAAAAGGCTATCTCGGTTCCTGCTCCCAGACTGTGGAACTCCCTCCCACAAGAGACTCAGCTTTCCCTGAGTGACTGGCTGCCTGAGTAGGGTTTTTAAATGGTTGTTCCTTACTGCTTTGAATGTGTTTTGGTATTGCTTGTGTTTTTTGTGTGCTATTGTTTGTTCCTTTTTAGTATTTGTATACTCACTGGTGTTAGCTTTCATATGGTCTTTTAATGATCTAAGCCAGCTTGGGTCCTTTTTAAGGAGAAAGACGGGGCAAAAATATAACTAGCTAGATTGTAGATAGTGTGTTGGAGATTCCTGGCACTGTACTAGTGGCCAGGCACTTGGAAAACACATTTGGTACTATCAAAAAATGCCACAGACCTTGGTAGGATTTTTGTACAAAATCTGGTGTGACCCAATGTGTACATGTTTGCAGAATTGCTTCTTGTGCATCCCATTTGGTGTTAAATTGGCCTGGTGTCAGCTGAAAAGGTTTCTGCCTCAGAACAGCCCTAGACGAAAGAGACTTTGCTTCAACTGTAAGCAAAGCAAAAGCAGTTACGAAGATTTTTGTAAAAGGCAAATACTGACAGCTACTGGCTATACAGTGCACTGCAGTTTAAATTAAATACTGGAACAAGAATTGGGAAAGGGGGAAAAAAAAAGAGAATTGCCTCCTGCAGAAACTGTTTTCTCCTTTTCCCCTCCCTTCCTTTCAGAATTTCTGGACAACTTTCACATGCCCGGGGGTGGAGCTGAGTGTACGACCTGGATGCGTCTGAGCACGTGACCGCTGCAACAATGACACACATCAGTCACACAATTTGGATTTAAGGCTGCACAATGACAAAATAATTGCGACCCCTGTGGCCACAGAAACACACGCCCGGTGGCTGCCTGTGAAAGTTCAGCTGCCTTACCTGTGCCCAGGTATATTTTAATGCGAGCTTTCATGAATCAAGTCCACTTCTTCAGATCAAACCAAATCAGTTCACCTTGAAAGTTGTCAGACTTGAAATCAGGGCCTCACAGGGATTTTATGGAGCTTGGCCTACAATCAAACAAAGCGGTCCCTTACCATTCAAGAGAGCAAGGTCCAGAGACATGGAGGGACAGCGTTTTTGCTGTGCAGCCGCTCTGCTTCAAGCATTTTCCAGTTGCAAGCTTTAGTGCTCAGGACACCTCATATAGTGTAGAGGAGCTTCTGGGAAGAATATGTCTGCTTAGGAGAGTGATGTTGTATTCCTGCACTGGGTAGAGGGTTGGATTCGATGGCCTTATAGGTCCCTTCCAATGTCATAATTCACTGATTCTATGCTGCTGTCCCCTGGTGGTGAAGATGAGATGAAGGGAAAGCTGCAGTGACTTAAAGTGAAGGAAAGTGAAAGAAGAAGGTGCCAAAGCAGGACTACAGTTGAACATTAAAAAGACAAAAATCACGACTACGGAAGAATTACGGAACCTTAGCACTGATAACGAAGAAACTGAAAGAGTTACAGAATTTGTATACCTTGGTTCAATCATCAATCTAAATAGGGCCTGCAGCCAAAGAATCAAAAGAAGACTGAGGCTAGGAAAGGCACTAGAAAAGATCAAGTGTAAGGATGTGTCACTGGTGACCAAGACCATCAGTGCTATTGCATTTCCAGTCACCGTGTATGGGTATCAAAGCTGGACAATTAAGAAAGCTGAAAGGAGGGAAAAATGATTTGTTTGAAATGTGGTGCTCGAGGAGAGATTTGCAGATACCCTGGACTGCCAGAAAAACAAACAAGTGGGTCCTAGCTCAAATCAAGCCTGAACTATCTCTGGAGGCAAAAATGTAGAAACAGAGGCTGGGCACATCATGAGAAGCAGGATTCTTTGGAAAAGACAGTAATGCAGGGAAAAGTGGATGGCAGTAGGAAAAGAGGAAGACCAAATGTGAGATGGAATGACTCCCCTCCCCTGAGCAGGTCAGTTGAGGACAAGACATTTTGAAGATTGCTCATTTATAGGATCACCATTAGTTGGCACATACCAACTTATATCCCTTGGGTACAATACTTACGGGATTTTGTAGTTATGTGTCCTCAAGTCAGAGCTGACCTATAGTGACCCTAACAGGGCTTTCAAGGCAAATGAGATGTTTAAGGAGTGGTTTGTTTGTTTATTTATTTTTATAAGTTTTCAGAACGGCAAGTTCATTCCATCCCAATAAACTGAAATAAACATTTCCACTCATCTACACTGGCAAACCTACATACTGTATATTGGTACTGATCTGTTGCACTAGAAGCAACCCAGATTAACAAGTTTTATTTGACGTGTAGGCTGTTTTCTCGAAAGTGTCTGTGAAACTGATTTCTTCCCCATCTGAATTGGGTCTTCCTTTTTTCGGCCACTAGGTGGCAGCATCACAACATTTATATGATCCATAGTTTTCCAGTTCTAAGAATAGCAGTAGGCGACTGCGTGAATCCTAATATATGACTAGCAATAGTGGTTGATGCTTTTTCAGACTCCCTGGCTCTGTGCATAAGGACAAGTGTGAGCAACACCACCAGTATACAGGGATCTTTCTGCAACTTCTTCTCTTTTCCAGAAAGGAAAGAAGGATCATATTTTCATTCTTTGATATATGCTTCTGGAATTATTCATGAGAAAGAGAAAATGAGAAATTATTGCTGCATGAGAATGCAGCAATAGACATTGTGCAACAGAGCAACTCAGCATTCCATAAAGCAATTATAAAAATGGGAGCACCCATTCAAAACAGAAATTTATAACTCTAAAACCAGGATCAACACCAAATTTGGCATAGGTATGGTAAACACCATTCAACGTTGACACTTGCTTTGTGTTTGGGTGAGAAGTGGCTAACTTCCTGAATTACATGTAAGAAAGACGTGCCTGGTGAAATCCATCTTGCCGCAAAATTTTTGACTTTCAAGTTCTTCACACGGATACAACCCTGACGAAGTAGTGTTGACTCACGAAAGCTCACATACTGCACAATGATTATTTTAGTGGTCTAGAAACGTATGATCTACACTTGCATTTGATGAAAAAAGGAATCAACTTCTGGGATTTATCATGCATGGTGTCACTTTGTGAATGGCAGTGAGTGCAAGAGAGTATCCTGTAGACCAGAGGTCCCCAATCTTGGGGCTCCAGATGTTCTTGGACTACAGCTCCCAGAAGCCTTCACCACCACCTCTGCTGGGATTTCTGGGAGCTGAAGTCCCAAGAACATCTAGAGGCACAAGGTTGAGAACCACTGCCGTAGACTATCCCATTGCATTGGTCTCGTCAATGTTCAGCCTTTGCTATGTAGAACTTGGCACTCTTTTTCCTGCTGTCAACATGGACATGATATTGTGCTGCAGGGCCATTTCCTGTCTTTTGGGGTGATGGGTACACAAGAACAATATCCCAATATTCATAAACTGTTTTTTAAAGAATTGAGTAACAAGATATTTGAAGCACGTTTGGAACTGAAACAAGGAAACAAAAGAATCCAGGTGTCTTACAGAGCCATCTGCTGGTTAATTGGGGGTATTGCATTGCCACTGACTTTAAAGGCAGCCAGTTTACACTTTGCTGTACATATTGACTCACGTGTAATACCCTTGGATATAATGAGACTGATTTCCAAGAAAGTGGTTACAGAGCTGCAGAACTGGGCAGAGGAGGGGGATTCTACAGAGGATCTCCCTGGGTTTTGTTCCGGACTTCAAAAAGGCTTTCCAGGTTGCTCACGGAGCTAAGCATGTTGTTGGATGACTCTTAGCAAGGAATGTTGAGCACCGTGGCTAACACCTGTGAAGTTTGGATTAAAACCCGGAGGAGCTGGCACCACTCTTTCCCATGATACACACTCACCACCACCTCTGACACATATCCCACACATCTGATTTGATGAGGAGCCATTCCTTTCAGGGGCAGGGTTGCCATATGTCAGAAGCAACCTAATGGTACAGAATGACCACCTCCTCCAGAGCATTGCAGGTGGAACAGTAAAGGTGGCAGAATGTTCTGTTGCTGCCAGAAGAAGATGGCCTTATCTTAGAACTGCAGATCTGGAAGGAACCCTACGGATCATCAAGTTGAGCCATTTCAAGGAGGCGCAAGTACTTCTGGCTCTGCAACTGGATGCCTAACCTAGAGATGGGCATCAAGGCAGCCCCTCCCGCACCTCCCCTGGTTCAATCAGCCCCTCACCAGGCCCAGCGTCCTCTCTTCCTGCACCTCCTCAACTGATCTTCCACTCCTTGGCAGCAGCTCAAACTTCTCTGGCCCCACCCACTTGGCTGATCTGCCAATCAGACAAAAGGGTGGGGCAGAGAAGTCTGGGCTCTTTCTGTTGACTGGGAGATTAGCCCAGGAGGTGGAAAAAGCAAGGAAGGTGGGCCTGATGAGTGACTGATCAGCTGAGGAGGTGAGGGAGAGGAGCAGCAGCCTCTGTGCAGCTGCCTTTACGAACCAACATAAACTAGGACGAACCAATTCATGCCCATCACTAGACTAAACCCTTGAAAGTTTTCTTTCTGCCTGTGGAGGAAGAGTCCTGGAGCTTTTATCTGCCCCCTTCTGCTCTCCCCAAGAGTTTAAAATTAATCAGCAACAGAGCAATATTGACTCTGTACATTGTATGACCAATGAGTGTTCCCATTCAGAAACTAACAGTCAGGTAGCACCATTAGAGGCATTTGGGGGAATGCTCTCACAAAGGTCCCATGAGAAGGCTCAGCATGTGAAGACCTAGAACAGTTCCAGGTGGGGAGGAGGACCTAGATAGATGCTCACACACCCACTGCTCATGTATCTCTGGGTCTGAGCAGATGAGTGTCCACGTAGGGCTAACAATACTTAGCTTGTCTTTCAGTTGGAACATCCAAAGAAGTTTACAACATGGCAATTCAAGAAATCAGAATGTCAGTAAGGGAACTCGGCAACAAAAATTGATAAAGAAAACACAGCTGAAATTGCCCTCAATGTCCTGCTGATACTTTTTCATGTACTTTACCTAGAACATCTGAATGACATAAGCTCTTAAACTAGTTGTTCCAGACCTTCCATATTGCTCATAGGGTTAAGCACCATAAAGGTGAAGGTTCCCCTTGACATTTAGTCCAGTCGTGTCCGACTCCAGGGTGCAGTGCTCATCCCCGTTTCCAAGCTGTAAAACCATAGTTTGTCCGTAGACAATTTCCGTGGTCGCATGGACAGCACGACTAGATGCAGAATGCCATTACCTCTCCACCATGGTGGTTCCTATTTATCTACTTGCATGTTTACGTGCTTTAGAACTGCTAGGTTGGCAGGAGCTGGGACAAGCGACGGGAGCTCACTCACTACAGCTATATATATAAGAGCCTCGTGGTGCAGTGGTTAAACTGCAGTACTGTAGTCAAGCCTCTGCTCACAACCTAATTTTGATCCCAAAGGGTTTAAGTAGCTGGCTCAAGGTTGACTCAGCCTTCCATCCTTCCGGGGTTGGTAAACTGAGCACCCAGCTCATTGGAGGCGGGCGGGGGGGGGGGGAATGTGTAGCCTGCATAACTGTAAACCGTTCAGAGAATGCTTTACGTGATATGGGGTAGTATATAAGGAGCACACTTTGCTTTTAGTGTACAAAGCTCACAGCCTGCCCATTTGCTCACTTCTCTTTCAAAAGTTGGTTCTGGCTTATGTTGGTTCTCTCATTACAGAGCAGAGACATTTAATCGTAACACAGTTCTCACAATTAAAAAGAAACTCACAGTACAAAAGTCACGATGTGATCATTCTGAAAGTTTCAGGGCAAAATCCAACTCAAGTTTCCTGTGTCTCTACGGGCAATGACGTAGCATTCACTTCTACCTCCCAATCTGATGGCACGCTTCTCCTTGGCTGTCAGTTGTGCAACTGATGGTAGTGCGACTGCACAATCAGTGTTTACCTATTTGCATCAAGAAGAGCCTGAGAGGGTAGAAAAAACCACCTAAAGGGTTGTTCTTACACAACCATATAAACAAACAAGATTCCAGTTTCAGTTGTTATTTCCTGGAACAGGGAATTCATTACAAGTTATTTCATCATCAGCCGTCAAGTCAATTCTGACTTATGGCGACTCATTTTTCAGGGTTTTCCAGGTTGACAATACACAGCCATGTTTTCCCCCTTCCCTTCTTCTGGGGCTGCCGTGGGATTGTGCAGCTGGCCCAAGGCTGCAGAGGTTACCTTTTCTCCTCAGAGGTATGGTGGTTCAGGTATATAGCTGCAAAGCTAGAGGTTGGGAGTTCTATTCCCCACTGCGCCTCCTGCGAGTAGGGCTAGCCAGGGCAGTCTTGGGCCTGCTGCAGAGTCCCAGGGCGCCCCCAGAAGCAGAGAATGGTAAATCACTTCAGAGAATTCTCTAGTCAGAAAACCCTGAGGTCACCATAAGTCAGAATTGACAGCACATGACGATAATATTTGATTATTAATTACTTGGTTGTAGCTGATCATTTCTAAGCTGCAGAACTAGTAAACACTGAGATCTTTGTTGACCACAAATGTGGCTTAATGATTTGGGTGGTCACCATTCACCACACCTGATGGTGGTGAATCCCAGAATGTGGTACTTTTCTTTATTTGTCAGTTAGCCTATCTCTTCCCCTCCCCTCTCGCGCTCCAGAACAGCAACACCCCGAAGGGATTTTAAGTGGAGAAAACAGGACGACAGACTGCAACCCCCCCCCCCGCTGCAGCCTTTACCTGGAAGCACTTTTTCATCCTTCCACTCCCCAGATGCTAGGACTTTGGCAAATAAAGGACTTTATTAAGTTGTTAATAAGATTTCATTTTCTCACTAATGCCGCAGTCGCCCATTATTAATTTAAAACTGTATTTAGCCTGACATGCTGTAGTGCAGGGCCTCATTATTAATGCATAGGCCCTTGCCTTGTTTAATTAAAGATTGTGATTATAAAGTTCTGATGTGGCTTATTGATAGCGAGGTGGGAGCGGCTGTTCCTCGTGCAAGGGGCCTCTCCCCCCCCCCCGCTCCCTGGCTTGACTGACCTTCCAGTGTTAATTTCTTCTAGAAATCACAAACATACTTGCCCTTCTGGAAAACTAGCACTGTGCTGTGTGCATTTATTGGAAAGTAAGAGGTTAAGATCAATCTAGTGGGAATTAATGCCTAGTTAAGTGCATCTAGGAATGTAGCCCAAGTTCATTTGGAAAGGAAAGTCAAGAATGTGATGGTTAGTTTCCTTTTTTCATAATGTTAACACTGTGCTGAAGTTTGTTGTTGTTTAGTCATTTAGTCATGTACGACTCTTCATGACCCCATGGACCAGAGCACGCCAGGCCCTCCTGTCTTCCACTGCCTCCCAGAGTTGGGTCAAATTCATGTTGGTCGCTTTGATGACCCTGATCACCCATCTCATTCTCTGTCATCCCCTTCTCCTTTCGCCTTCACACTTTCCCAACATCAGGGTCTTTTCCAGGGAGTCTTCTCTTCTCATGAGATGGCCAAAGGATTGGAGCCTCAGCTTCAGGATCTGTCCTTACAGTGAACACTCAGGGTTGATTTCCTTTAGAATGGATAGGTTTGTTCTCTTTGCAGTCCAGGGGACTCTCGAGAGTCTCCTCCAGCACCCCAATTCAAAGGCATCAATTCTTCGGTGCTCTGCTTTCTTTATGGTCCAGCTCTCACTTCCATACATCACTACAGATAAAACCATAGCTCTGACTATTCGGACTTTTGTTGGCAAGGTGATATCTCTGCTTTTTAAAATCCTGTCGAGGTTTGTCATTGCTTTCCTCCCAAGAAGCAGGCGTCTTTTAATTTTTAGATTTCTCCATTGTTAAGAGTTTGATTATTTGTTGAGAGAGGATGAAAATGAAATTATACAGCAAAACTGGGGGAAGCGGTGAGAAAATGCAAGTCTCTGGAGCTTCCATGTGGAATTTCTTGTAGGGTGATGGAAAAAGTACAGATTGTCAAAATAGGAAAAGACATCTGGAAGGAGAAATAAGTTAATAAGTTGAAGAACCATGGATACTAGCCTGGACACAGCATAGCATCATTGTTTAGAGCAGGGGTGTCCAGCCTTTCACCTTCCCTGGGCCACATTAGAAGATGAAAATTTGGTTTGGGCCGCATGGGGGGGGGGCAGCCCTAGCCATCCTCTACAGCCCTGCTCCAAGCGCGCTTATCGGCAGCTGCGATCTCAGACAGCAGAGGCTGCCAGCTTCAACTCCGGTGGCATTATGGGGCCGGGAGGGGGTCCACCTATTGACGGGGACGGCGCAATGCAGTCACACAGCCGCCCTCTCCCCTCCCCTCCTGCTCCTTCCTTCCTTCCCTCTCTCCCCCCTACCATTCTGACATGCCCCAGCCACATTCCGGCTGCAAGTGCCGGCAGTGTAACTTGAAATTTTGGAATTTTTTAAAAAATAAAAAATTACACTGGGCCGCATTATAAGCCGACCTGGGCTGCATGCGGCCCTCGGGCCGCAGGTTGGACAAGCCTGGTTTAGAGTTTCTGCAGTGTTTAATCATAGCATATATAGATATTATTGGAGTGCAACTCCCCAAAATCCTGGCCAGCACAGCTAGTGGTGAAGGCTTTGGGGAGTTTTAATCCAAGAACATCTGGAGACCCAAGGTTGGGAACCACTGATATCTATGATGGAAGACACAGTATGAAATGTGTCATCCTCCTTTGGCTGGAATGAATGTAAGATACCACTGCATTGTCTTTTACTGGACAGCCTTCGACCTCAAAATATTAATGTGAGAGTTTATCTTTGAGCTGTCTGGTTATGAAATAACTAATATATGATCAGTGTTCATCTATTTGCGTCTTACTTTATTTCTTTCCCCCACCCCTTATTAAATTGGGCCATTCCAATACAATCAATTTTGTGCTCTTATGATATTTTTAGGGCATCCAGCATTGATTCCAGGTCAGGAGATAAGATGGGAGTTTTTTTGCATCTATTTTAGCTAACCTGTTAGCTCAGTCAGCTGGATGTCTAGTAGAGATAGGATTATTTGCAGTAAAGGGTAGAGGTAGTTTATTTTTTTCAATTTGTTGGGGAAAAAATCCATTAATGCAATGTGATGAAATTCTGAATACCCAAATTTATGACTCTAGAAATTCAATAAAAACGTTTGAAAGGGTGTATCATAGTTTTGGAAGTGCAGCCCAGTCATTAATCAGTCACTTCTGATTGGATGGACACAGCGCCCAGTCAGGATACAGAAAAATATGGGGGTATTCTTAAATAGCTGGCTAGATAGTTCAGTGGTTCAGAACAGTGGTTCTTAACCTTGGGTTAGGTGTTTTTGAACTGCAACTCCCAGAAACCCCAGCCAGCACAATTGGTGGTGAAGGCTTCTGGGAGTTGCAGTCCAAAAACACCTGAGTAACCCAAGGTTAAGAACCAGTGGTTTGGAACATCTGGCTGTAGTGTCAAAGGCTGGGAATTCAGTTTCCCACTGTGTGTCCAGTAAGAGCCAGCTTGCGTGGTCTTGTGCAGGCTGCAGGATCCCAAGGCATGCTTCCTAGAGGAAGGAAAGAGTAAACCACTTCTGAGTATTCTCTACCCTGAAAACCTGAAAAGGGTTGCCATAAGTCAGTATTGACATGATGGCACATTTATTATTATTATTATTTATTATTATTATTTATTATTTATTATTATTATTATTATTATTATTATTATTATTATTATTATTATTATTATTATTATTATTATTATTATTATTATTATTATTATTATTACTACTACTACTACTACTACTACTACTACTGCTGCTGCTGCTGCTGCTGCTGCTGCTGCTGCTGCTGCTGCTGCTGCTGTTACTCCTCCTCCTCCTCCTCAAGTGGGTTTAAAATATTTTTCCTTGAGGTCAAAACCTGTTATGAGAATTTTGGTTGTCTTGCTCAGCTCTGATGTTTGGGGGTTTGTTGTCTCTTGTCAGGATGGAGAAACAGGCTGGATAGGGAAATAAAAAATGTTATTTTATTTTAAAATAAAAAAATAAAATTTTATTTTAACTACAACATAAACATAAACATAAAATACATAAACCAAAACACAAATTAATGGTGTTCTCCACCACCATAGACGGGGACCTCTTGCAATAATCTTCTTCTTCCTCCATCTGTATTCTTCTTCTTTTATTGTCCTCTTCTCCAGAACTGCATTGATTCTTGATTTAGAGCTTTCCCTTTTCCTCTTGTTAACACATATTCCAAATATCTGCCCCATATGTCATAAAAATTATTCATTTTCATCTCTCCTTTTTTAACCTTTCAGTTACAAGTTAACTGATTGTTTATAGCTATATTTCATATTTCGTTATACAGTACCATTCTTCCATTCAAATTGTTTACTCTTCAGATATTCCTGGCTAATTTTCATCTCGTCATTGCCACTTTACCACCTCATAAGAGGAACTGTTAAGGTTGTTTTCCTTTCAATCGCCTCCCCCCCCCCAGCTTTACTAACAAATGGAGATGGGGATGGACCTGAAAAATTGTGCTTTGTGATGGTTTGTGGTTCGCCACAAACCGTGAACCGCCACGAACCGACTGGGAAACCAAACCGATCCGTGGTTTGGTTTTCGGTTTGGGGGCCCTTGGCTTGCCACCTGCTCTCGTGGTGCCTGGAAGCAATGCCTGGAAGCATCGGCCTCTGAAGACAGCAGCTCAGCATCTGGCTGTGGGGGCGAGGAGGAAGAGGCAACAGGACCAAGTGAGGGGGAGGGAAGGGGCCGGGCGTCCATTTTGTAGAAGCCCTGCGAAGCATCGAGTAGAAAAACGTTTGGTGCCTGGTTTCGTTTTGACAAAATGGGTCCCGCGAACCGAATCCTGAACCATCCCAGTTTATGTTTTTTTTTTCCTAGTTTGGTCTGGGCCCATCTCTATTGTTAGGGCTTTTTTAAAAAAAATTATCGCCCACCTCTTTTTTTCTCCCTTTTTTTTCTAGATTATTTTTGAAATTTTTGTTTAGGGCATTTCTCAAGCACATTCTGGCCTTTTCCCCCCCTTCCAAATCCTGTCTCTCCAATCAAGTGGCCCCTATGTGTTCCTTTTGTAGCTGACAATTTAGAATCCTTACATTAGTATGGTGGAACAATATTTAACACAAATGCTTTTCTATTCCATTTGCTGGTGATGATGCTTTGATTAGTTAATGCAGTTGGCTTTTATATGCCATGTATTATTGCCCCTTTATGGCAGTCCCATTATGAGTGCTCCATTTGCTATGCTTTATACGTTGTTGTTATTGCTATTGTAATGCTATATATTCTACATTCTTTATGTATGCTGTTATGACTATATATTACTTTTTCACAATTTTGGCTGTTATTTTAACAAATTTTAAACTGAGTTTTCTTTTTGGCCTATTTCTGCCCAAGAGGGCTCTCAAGGTAAATGAGATATTTAAGGTGTGTTTTTACCAGTTCCATCCCCACCCCAAGGAGTTTCCATGGTTGAGCCGGGATCAACACTGGTGACTCAACTCAGATTCAACACATTTCCTCTCCCCCAATGACTCGGACTGGACTTGTGACTTGGAACCCATCCACCTCTCCCTTCTTTTGGGGGAAAAAGCTTATTTTAAATAGAGATTTGGACTTCGGGCTTGGTACCAAAAACACGGACTTGAACTCGGGACTCGGACCCAAGGACTTGCCAACTTGCCTCATGGAGCCAATGTCTAGGTAAAGGTAGAGGTTCCCCTTGACAATTTTTGTCCAGTCGTGTCCGACTCTAGGGGGCGGTGCTCATCCCCGTTTCCAAGCCATAGAGCCAGCGTTTGTCCGAAGACAACCTTCCGTGGTCACATGGCCAGTGCGACTTAGACACAGAACGCTGTTACCTTCCCAACGAAGTGGTCCCTATTTATCTACTCGCATTTTTACATGCTTTCGAACCGCTAGGTTGGCGGGAGCTGGGACAAGCGACGGGAGCTCACTCTGTCGCGTGGATTCGATCTTACGACTGCTGGTCTTCTGACCCTGCAGCACAGGCTTCTGCGGTTTAACCCGCAGTGCCACCACGTCCCTCTTGCCAACCTGCCTCATGGAGCCCATGTCTACTGGTGGATAATTCCAGTTCCTTACTTGTTTTATTTATTTCTGTGGCCATGCTCAGAGACAGAAAATAGAATAAAACCCTAACAACACATCTCAATGAAAATAATCACACTTGTACATTTGGCAAAACTCTAATATTACGGTAATGGCCAACGCTTGCATCAGTAAGTAAGTCATTTTGAGAGAGTGACTTCCAGTTAAAGGCTTTTAAGATTTTAACCTTAATGTATTGTCATGTCTGAGTGGAAGACAGCTGTCAGACTGAATTAGACAGACGAACTCAGGTGGGAGAAACAGCTGAGGAGCAAACCCCGGAAAACTGTGGTCAGGAGTTAAAGCCAACAGCTGAAGTTAAAAAAAAAAAAACGAACCTGGAAACTGGAGCTCCCTGAGCCATGAAGGAGGCTCAAGTAATCTTGAACAATGAAACAGCTTACCAAACTACAACTCCCAAGGTTCTTTGGGTGTGTGCTGTGTGCATTTGTGTAGGAAGCCCTGGAAGCTAAAGAGAGGTAAATCTGAGATACAGTTGCCCTAGGGATGCAACTTGAGATCATTCCTCATCCTCAGACATCGCGTTCAGTTCCCCGTTTGCTGTGTGGAAAATAACATTTAAAAGCAACGTGATTCCTGATGCATCGCTGTATTAATCACATTACTTGCAATATTGCTGTTAACACAGCCGAGCATTGAGCAATATTAAATTATTGCTGGTATTCATCAGTGTCGCAGCTTGACAGGAGGCTAGAATACCCCAAAGCAAAGTGGCTTCCTGCAGGCTCTGGACTCTTCGGCTGCCCACAGTTTCGCAGCTCCTATCTTTCTAAGAGTAGGTGGAAAAAAAATGGCACGTCCCTCCTAAATTGAAGCTGTTTTGACAATGGCAGCGAGAGCAGTAAAAAAAAAAAAGGCAGGAGGCATTTTTATATATGAATCCAAGTTGCACCATATCTTCCCCACCTTCCCACATTCCATTAGCTCCTTCCCTGGTGCCAAATACACAATAGGGCTTTGTGGTTTTCTCTTGCAGTGCCAAGATAGGTTTCTGTCTTTGCAAATCCCCTTTATGAATCTGCAGCGGAAACAGCAGGAAACGGTGGTTTACAGGAACGGATTGGAAAAAGCATTTTCTTTTCTGCTTAGAGAAATGACAGCTTTCGAAGAAAGAGCTAGCCCTACTATCCTGGCAACAGCAGATGGAAAGAGAGACTCTGTTTTCAGAGATGGGGACTTGAATCACAGGACTTGAGTCACACCAGTAAATCCACCTGGACTCAACTTGGTTCCCCCCCCCCCATGACAGACTCGACCCATGACTCCCTTTTTTTCTGGGGGGGGGGGAAAGAGGCTTTTCTGGCTTGTTTTTAATATGGTCTTGGACTTGGAATTCAGGACTTGGTCCCAAAGACTCAGACTTGAGACTTGGTTTCAAAGACACAGACTTGGGATTTGGTCCCAAAGACACAGACTTGGGACTTGGTCTCAAAGACTCAGACTTGAGACTTGGTCCCAAAGACACAGACTTGGGACTTGGTCCCAATAACACAGGGACTCAGACCCAAAGATTTGCCAACAGCCCTGTCTGTATCTCTTTTTCTCACTGTTAAGTTTCTTTCAAGTTTGGTTTCCTAAAGGAACTAATTTTAAACATTTTTAAAGGATTAGGATCAGACGTGTACCAAAAAAGAGGAAGAAAATGTGACAGTATCTATGTCTTCAATTTACCATAATCACTCTCAACTATTTATAGTTTGAGAGGGAATCAAGCAAATATAAAGAGTTGTTGTGCTGATGATGCTGGGATGGGATGGCAGATGGAGCTCCTTGCAGGCAGGAGCTCAGCCAGGTGCTGGGAATTCTCATGACAAAGTGTGCAGAAGCACCTTCCCCCACTCAAGCTATTTTGCATCTGATTAAAGGCCATGCGGATCAGGAATATTGCACTCTTTACCCTTCAGGAAATAGGCTGACTTACTCCATTCCCAGGTATGAGACATGATCTCTCTGTTCCTGTACAGAGGTGCCTCGCTTAACGATTTTAATTGGTTCAAAAAAATTCATTGCTATGGGAAAACATCGCTAAGCGAAACGCGTTTTCCTATAGAGATGCATTGAAAACCGAATAATCCGTTCCAATGGGAACGGATTGCCGTCCTTAAGTGAAAATCGCCATAGGAAACATCGCTAAGCAAAACGTGGCTCCCCCATTGGAATGCATTGAAACCTTTTCAATGCATTTCAATAGGAGAGAAAAAAATCACCAAAAATTCAAAAAAAGTCAGAACGAAGCCAAATTTGGTTAACAAAGGGTTTATTAAGTGCACTAACGATTTCAAGCACTCTAAACCCTTTTTAAACAATTTGACACCTTTTAAAAATAGCGAAAACGGAGCTGTCAAAAACATCGCTGAACAGGGGACCTAAACTGTCATCGCTAAGTGAAGCAAGATCCCAGACATCGCTATACGAAATTCCCCCATTGGAAACATCTCTAAACGGAGCACAAGATCACTCCAAAAACCTCATTGCTAAGCGAATACATCGTTAAATGAGGCAATCGCTAAGCGAGGCACCACTGTATTTCCAGTGAAATAGCACTAAACTGTCAAGATATAGTAAGCATGTGATTTAATGCTAAACTATGGCAAAATATTAATCCCTACCAATGTGAGCAGAAAATAAGATTTACCTAGCACACTGCACTATAGTTTTTGTTTTGGTGAGAGTGATTATTGTGCAAACCCTAGAATTGCACAAAACCACAGTAGCTGTTCCTGTTTGCATGTACTTTTGGGGACTAGAAGTACTAAATGGGTTATTTGCATCATTCTGGGTAAGCCACCAGTCCTGCCCTTCCTGCTTGCATGCTTTGACAAAGGAAAAACATTCCCTCTATGCAGAGGCAGCTTAGATAAACTGTGTAGGGAAAACTTGACCCTTGTTTCGCTCATGCGAAATCTCATGGAATCTCAATATTTCTCAGCAGGGTGTCTTATTAAGAGGTTGCCTGAAACAATGAGAGTGAGGAACTGATCGGGTGTTCTTCTCATCACTAACACAAACACACACAGTGACTCAAAATAATAATGTAATGCACTCTATGTGGGGCTGCCAATGGAAAATGTCAGGAAACTTCAGCAGGTCCAAAATACAGCAGCCAGATTGCTGACTGGGGCTGGTCTCAGGGGCCACGCAACCCCATTACAGCAGCTCCACTGACTGCCAAGTTATTTCCAAGCAGAATTCAAAGTGCTGGTTTCAACCTATAAATCCCTAAATGGCCTGGGTCCAGGCTATCTCAAGGACCATGAATCCCAAAGATAGTGTTCTTGGATGTTAAGATCATCAGGAGAGGACTTTATCTTGATCCCACCGCCTTTGCAGGTGCGTTTCACAGGAGAGGACCTTCTCTGTTGCTGCTCCCAGACTTTGGAACAACGTCCCACAGGAGGCCAGATTGGCCCCATCTTTGATGTCCTTCCACAAGGAGGCAAAGACCTTTCTCTTCAAGCAAGCTTTCTCTCAGTGACTGGCTACCTGAGTGTCATTTCGGATCAATTGTTATGCATTACTGCTTTGTCTGGGTTTTCAGTACTACTCTGTGTACTGTATTTCTAAGAGTGGTATTTGTTCCTAAGAGTGTAGTATATTGGGTCTCAGTTGTAGCTTCAAATCCCTGCTCAGCCATGGAAACTCGTAAACCCACTTGGACATCTCACATACCTCAGAAGGGTCACCCTAAGTTGGACATGACTTGATGGCTTGTCACCACCACCCCAACCGCCATCAGGATGAGTCCACGGAGGAGAAAGGATTTAACACCTTGAGTTTCTGACGAATACCTAGTGCAAATCTACCACCTATCTGAACTCAAAGACCCCGGATTCCACTGCTCTTCTTTAAATTCAAGATCAGACCCACAAGATCAGTCCCAATAGCCCAGATGCTGTGAGCAGAGGGGTCTATGACACCACCTCCCATTTCTCACATCCTTCATCCTTTCAACCAACCACATTCCACGGCTCCTGGGTGCATAGTCAGTCCTCATTTTTCTGGACGGATCGAGTGTGCCACTGTTTTAAAATTTGACTTTTGTACCTCTTTGAACCTCCTGCTGATACCCCTGCCCCCCATTTCCTCACTGGCCTCATTTTGGCTCCATCCCCATTGGCCCTCAGCCCTTGAGCTTGCTCCTAGAGAGAAGGATACGCTCATGACCGGATGGACCTCCATCTTCTTTATTCACTGTAGTCCTGCCTGTTGTATTAACATTCTCAGGTCTGTTCCCTCCTGCCCAAGAAAGACCATGAATTCTTCTGTACGAGAAGCTCTTGGTTAATCAGGGCCTGAGGTCAAAGATGGGATGAGTTATCTTTCTGGACTACAACACGCAGAACCCTCCAGGTACCGGGGCCAAAAAGAAAAGAAAAAAGAAAAAAAAAGACATTTTTTCTATTGCTGCTAGAAAAGCTACCAGGATCTTATACATATGAAATGACCTGCAAGCATAAGTGCAGAGATAATAGTGGAACAGATCATTTTAATGCAGACTTTTTAAATATGGGAAAGTTCTCTGTCTTCCCTTTGCATGTATTATTTACGCATTTATTTGATTTATGGTCTGTCTTTCTCCCAAGAATGGGATTTAAAGCAGACGTCAAGTAAATGAAACACAGTTAAAACAGAAAAGAAATACAGACATAAGAAGATTGTACCTTCTATGCACAAATGTATAGAAAGAGAGTATAGTCATTGTTTACGGGTGCTTCCAGATGGAGGGTTCCTAAGGCTATGAATCAAAAGACATTGCAGTTATGTTATCTTAATGGATTTTCCTGCCTGCATGGGAGGAAAAGATGGAAGAAGCAATGGGAAAATATAGGATTGCTTTTCTCTTGTGGGTCCCCCTTCACAAAATCAGTTGTGCAACTAGTTAGGTGTCTGGTTTTGCAAACACTGGAAGATGTATAAATAAGGCCTGCTGGAGGGGGGGAATGCTTCCATAATTAATTAAACCAGAGGTCTCCAAACTTTTCAGTGGGAGGGCCACATCATATATGTTCCACATTTTTGAGGGTTGAAGGAAGATACGTATGTGTGTATGCACAGACTCCTGCCCGCCCTCCCGCACACATGCCTACACACCCTCCTACATGCGCACACGGCCACACACGTGCGTGCCAGCTGGGCCAGATAAAAAGACAGGGTGGGCCAGATGTGGCCATAGTTTTGAGACCCCCGAATTAAACCATGGAACTGAACAGTGTTACTACCATATGTGTGTGGAAGGAAATGGGATGGAAGAAGCAACAGGAAAGCACATACACATGGGAAAACACAGACACAATGCACATGGAAAGCAACAGCCACTGCTACAGAGTTTTGAATTTTGTTCAGATTCCTCTAGCTGTGCAGCAGAAGTGCAGGGATTCACAGAGCAGAATAGCTTCAATTACCCCAGATTAGTCTACTCCTTTTCTCCTTAACTGGCACTTACAATCTCAGTAACTCACTCTGAGCCACTTGTAGGAGAAAGAATTCATTTAAAAGTGTCATTACTTAAAACTGAATGTATCAAACTGCAAACTAACGTGACTGCTTTTAGCAAATGGACTAAAAAAGGGGGGTGAAGTTCTATGCAGAGAGGTGGGGCTCTCTTTGAGTTCAAATGCAGGTCAGAACTATTGGCTAGTACTGGATAAACTGACGGCCGCTCCAGCTCATAAAGATCTCTCCCAGCCACACCTACTCCAGACAGCATGCTAGATTGTAAAAGCTCCAACTGGATCCCAACAAGTCTAATTGTATGAGGCAGGGAACAAAGGCCTCCTCTGGAAGGTCCCCCTGTTCCCTTTATCTGGAACCTCTCCATGACTTTAAGAACAAGTAAACGGGAAAGATAGCATCCTCAGAGTGAAAGATGTGGGTCTGATTTGCAGACGAATAAAGGGGAAACTCTCACTTTAGACTGAAACTGGATACACTGAACTGGGTTGAATTCATCAAACTTTCCCCTCACTACTACCTAATCAGGTTTATCGCAAGCAAAGGGCTGTAGCTGTCTTAAGCCTGCTGGCCACGATGGTACAAGCTGTAATGCACCACCTCGGCGGCCGAACGGAGTGAAGGCTTTGCAGAGCCAATTGCCGTAATGTGCCATGAAATTAAACCATGCAGCTCCTGCAGGACAGAATTTCAATTTCTGCCTCGTGTCTGTTGAACAAAGCCTTTACCAACGTATGTGCCTGTTCTGAGTCACCCTGCCACGGCCAGATCTGGGCAACACTGCCACTTTTAGAAGAGTCACTGAGGCTATTAAGCCGATCTGCATCTCACCACACTGTGTCTGATTCCCCCCCCCCCAAATTTGGGCTCACAGCGGCAGGTTATTTGACTGTGAAGAGCTAATAAGCGTAGTGCTCTTAATATGTTTCATTTCTGCTGTGATTTAGGACTGGTAGTGCCTCAAAACTGGATGGGCATTGCACGTGCCCTGTTAAAATGAGGGTCAGTTGGACTTTTACACACACACACACACACACACACACACACACACACACAGAGAGAGAGAGAGAGAGAGAGAGAGAGAGAGAGAGAGAGAGAGAGAGAGAGAGAGAAGAGTAAGAGGTTTGAATCAGAAAGAGCAGGGGAACTGAAGAGGCCGGAACTGCTGTTGCCTCTTAGACAGCTAAGGCCTTGCCAACTTGATCTTTCTTCACCCTTTTGTGACTCCTCCCCATTTTATGCTCAGAACAATCCCTTGAGGTAGGCTAAGGAATGCACAAGGCCATCAAGCAAGCTTCAAGGCTGAATGTGGAGATGAATCAGGAGTACTGATGTTCCTAGGCCAGCAATCACTTGCTCCACCACTTTGTTGCCCAATGAACATTGTGCTTGAATAGTTCATATGTTCTGGGGTGGCCTAAATTGCCTTGGTTTTACAGGGCAATTGCACATGTGCAGAGGTGTCAGTGGTGCCTTCACTTGCGTTGACTTCAAGATATGGTCCAGAGCAACATCAAGATAGATGGATCCTGGTTGAGGGTTCTTAACTGACCTCTTTGTGGTGATCGGATTCTTCCCTGGCCTTCCAGGACTGCTCTGTGTATGAATATTTATCATGATCTCTCTACTGACAGATTGAGACAAACCCCCAGGCCCAGCGGAATTAATGTAAATTCCAGTCAACCATGAAAACCCACTCAAATTGAACTATATTCCAGCATGGTAGAAAAAGTGCACATCAAAGAGTCGGATGCCGATGAGATAATTGTGCACAATGGAGCCCTAATCAATGAAAGACTGTGAGTATTGCTGATAAAGTAGAACTTTATTATTATTATTATTGTTTGGCCAAGGCTAATTTTTACTGAGTCAGACTGAAGACCTGGGTTGCACGCCAAAGCTGGCATCATATGCCATTGTGCCACCATCCATGATTTCTCCCAAAATGCAGGAAATATTGAGTGTAACACATCATTGATTCATGTTAAGTAAGATAAGTTAATGGAAGTTAAAAAAATGAATTATGCAGCAAGGAAGAGTGGTGGACCTTCATTTGCAGGGGCTGCACAAGCTGCTATTTTAGTCCTGGCTCAGCATCACTCCATAAGGAAAAAGGATCTTGGAATTGTTGTAGATCACATGCTGAATATGAGCCAACCGTGCCATGTGACTGCAAAAAAGCCCAATGCGATTTTAGGCTGCGTTAACAGAAGTATTGTCTTCAGATCTCATGAAGTACGAATTCTCCTCTTTTCAAGCGGTGATTAGGCCTCATTTTGAGTACTGTCTCCATTTCTGGATGCTGTACTTTAAGATGTATGCCATCAACAAACTGGAAGGTGCAGAGGAAGGCAACAAAGATGATCAGGGGACTGAAAACCAAGGTCTCTGAGGAAAAGCTGAAAGAACGGGGCATGTTGAGCCTTGAAAAAGAAGACTGATGGGAGATGTGATAAGCACAGGCTGGTAGAAAAGAGGTTACCCAAAATCACCAAGTTACAGGAAGCCAGATTTAGGCTGAATACAGTATAAGGGAAAATAGCTTAACTGTTAGAGCAGTACAACAATGAAACCAATGACCTCAGGAGAAGATGAGCGCTCCAATGCTGGAGGCATTCAAGAGGAAAGTGGACCACCATCTGTCAGATCTACTTTGATTTGGATTCCTGCACTGAGCATGGGGTTGGACTCAATGGCCTTATCAGGCCCTTCCAGCTCCACTATTCTAAGAATCTATTATTCTAGACTACAACCCCAGAATTCTCAGCCAGCATTCTCAGCTTTCTAGTTAAAAAAACACAATGGTTGAACTATGTACCAAGTTACATACCTCATTATTTTTTACAAATAGCTTTCTAGACTCTTTTGAAGGATGTTAATGTGAAAATCTGTCCTGCTCACTGGAAGGACAGATCCTGAAGCTGAGGCCCCAATACTTTGGCCATCTCATGAGAAGACTCCCTGGAAAAGGCCCTGATGTTGGGAAAGTGTGAAGGCAAAAGGAGAAGGGGACGACAGAGGATGAGATGGTTGGACAGTGTCATTGAAGTGACCAACATGAATTTGACCCAACTCCAGGCAGGAGTGGAAGCCAGGAGGGCCTGGATTGCTCTGCTCCATGGGGTCATGA
This sequence comes from Pogona vitticeps, assembly GCF_051106095.1. Classification (NCBI taxonomy): domain Eukaryota; kingdom Metazoa; phylum Chordata; class Lepidosauria; order Squamata; family Agamidae; genus Pogona; species Pogona vitticeps. Next base: position 9,034,327 of record NC_135786.1, on the reverse strand, counting down.
AGAGTTGGACATGACTTAAAAGACTAACAACAACAACAAAAATGTGAAAACAAATCCATGTACAGCTTGAGGAGCTTGGCCACAAGCCAGCTCACTCAGAAGTGTTTAAAAATCCCCAATAAATTGGCAATTTAGTAATTTTGCCACCATGCAATTTTGCCTCTGCACTAGCACTACTATGTTCTACACAATGTGCCATGACTTTGCGATTTTATAGATGCTGCCTGTTAAGTCACTAATTCTGGCAAACAGTAGACAAAATGTTTTTGCTAGTCCTGGGGAAGGTGGGGCATGAGGTTCCAGCAGCCCCTGATTGCAAAATTGTTCTCAGATGTTGACTACCAACAGTGTCAGAGCGTGATCATCATTTGCTCAAGACAAGGTGATCTTTGCTCATTAAAATACAGTTGGGTGCAAACTCAGGAAGCCCCTCTAAAGTTCTCTCATTGTACCATGAGGATAAAAAGACACTGTTACCTCAGATGAGACTTAAGGTTAGAGATCCTTGTTTGAAAAAGCAAAGCGAGAGAGTGAGAGATGAGTACTGAATCAGGGCATAGAGGAGCTCTGTGAGAATCACTAACACAGCTGCAAATTAAAGGGAAAGTTCTACTATCTATGTATGGATTAAACAATTATATTTGGGGGATGTTAAAAATGTATCCCTCAACTTTTTCATGGGCACGTCCGATTGAATGTATCACTGGAGGAAAGGCAAGGGTTCTCTGTGTTTCCCTCTGTGTGTGATTCAGATACAGTGGACCCTCGACTTACAGACGGCTCGACTTACAGACTTTTCAAGTTACAGACTTCTCTGGTCACAAAATTTAGATTCGACTTGCAGCCAGAGAATCAACTTACAGACCAGAAAAAAACCAAAATGGAACAAAAATAGAATAAAAACTGCCAGTTATGGGATTAATCGGTTTTCAATGCATTGTAGGTCAATGGAGATTCGACCTACAGACTTTTCGACTTGCAGCCACCGTTCCAATACGGATTAGTTCCGTAAGTAGAGGGTCCACTGTATTTCAAAAACTGGATGTGGGTAACACTATCCCAGGTCTACTATATCTTCAAGATGGTATGCTATGTTTCAGAAGCTTATCCTCCCTCAACAGACGCCTGACTCCAACTGGCAGTGCTAACCAGAGTAGAGCTGTTGAATCAACAGCACTTGTGCAAGCGTTGATGCTCCATTTAATAAGCCAGATAAACAGTTACTTCAGTAATTTGGGTAACTGGTTGTGGAGCCAGAGATAGAGGATTCCCCCACTGTGCCTTTGTAGCTTCAGACAAGTTGCACAGTGGTCCTCGGTGGCCCACAGAAGAAGGGAATAGTAAACCACTGCTGAGCGCTTTATATCTAGAAAAGCTTGGAAAGGATTGCCATAAATGGGAACTTCCTTTCCACAATACTGTTGTCACTGTAAATCAGAGGTGGGCAATTTCCAGAGATCTGGAAACACCCACCCACCTCCAAAATGGTTCTTATAGAAATAGTGGCTAGTTTACTGGATAAGTGTTCTTGTGCCTTCTGGTGAGCATCCATCCATCCATCCATCCATCCATCCATCCATCCATCCATCCATCCATCCATCCATCCATCCATCCATCCATCCATCCATCCATCCATCCGTCCGTCCGTCCGTCCGTCCGTCCGTCCGTCCGTCCGTCCGTCCGTCCGTCCGTCCGTCCGTCCGTCCGTCCATCCATCCATCCATCCATCCATCATGTGTGTGTATACTGTCTCTCTCTCTCTCTCTCTCTCTCTGTGTGTGTGTGTGTGTGTGTGTGTGTGTGTCTGGGGAGTGTACACTGAGAAATGGGCAGCTTCCAAAGATCTGCAAAGGCGTGTGTGTGTGGGGTCCTAACAGATGTCTTCCTTTAAACTCTGGAAGGCTGCATCCTGATTTCACCCATTTCCCCCCACTTAAAAATGCCCATTGCACCCTCTAGGGAGTGTGTATAGGGAGGTAATTTTGCCAGCTTCTTAACCTTCCCGAACCTGGTTGAGGGTGGGTGGCAGGGAGGTCCTTCTTTCAAAACCAGAAGTGAATGGAAATTATTTCTAATTTTGAAAATAGATTCATCTGGGTATGAAACAGATCAGAGGACCGAAAATAGAATTATATATATATATAAAAACACCACTTCATTTAGAGCCATGTTTGCCAGCCTGGGGAATGTGACTGCAAAGTGTTTTCTGGGAGATCATGGGGTGCCTTATAGGTGTTGTAGTCCTTGTTAAATGATTTCTTCCTTGACCCTTTAGAGCAGGATATTAAAGTAAGTGTGTCTGTGTTCCGTTTGGGGGAACAAGAAGCCTCTACTTTCTGAGAAAGGATGACTTTTATATTCAAAAGGGGGTTGTGACTCAAAAGGTCAGGTACCACTGATCTAGAGCGCATGGCCTTTCTGGCTTTTCTGCATTTTTTTAAAGGGAGTTTTAAGAGCTGTAGGGTGTGGTGGGGGCTGCACTGAATGTCCTGAGGCCAGACTTTGCTCTCCCGGTGGCCTACATATATATAGCAGGCTTCCTTTTCTGAAATATCATTTCCCTCAACACATGCATGATGGAATTCTGGCTGTTGAGTTCCAAAACCAGAAACCTGTGTACATCGAATGCCACCGTGTGCACATCCAGTGAATCGGCCTTCAGAAAAAAGTCTCTTTGTGTGCACATGCACACGGTTTTTCCTGACAGCAACATGTGCTGAGCATACTTCCCTTTCTTCTGCTGCACCTCAGTAACTATGGCTTATGATCTCTTACGTGAATTCAGGGCTTTGTGTTCTTATCCTGCCGTGCCTCCCCCCCTTATGCCGACTTGCCTCGGTTTATCCTATTAGTCCTGCTATTGTGACATTTCTTCCACATCTGAGCCTCATTCTGCTTTAAAACCCAATCTGGTCCATCGCTGGATACTTCTCAGATGCCATCAATAAAGAGGTCCCGAACAAAAACTGCTACTTTATTACAATACATGGTTTTTTGCAAATGGGTGCAGATTGGTAGAGCGGCTGCTCGTTCTTGAACTGGACCACGTTGCTGTCTCTTTGATCTACAGCAATTAGCAGGTGAGCATCTTGAGCTGCTTGCTTCGAACAGCTTCTCTCTTTGATCTCCGAAGTTCAAACCAGGCCATTTGAAAAGGAAGACAAGCCATTTTGGGAAAAAGACTGGCAAAGGGAAGTTGTGTTTTCTTTAAACCAGTAATCACTTTTCTGTTTGCAGTGGTGACCGGACAAATTTCATAATCTCCTCCCCATCCATGGAAGTAGATTTTCTCATACTGCTGGAGCAGGAATGCATGAGACAGATCCTACAAAGCAAAATATCGCCATGCACAATCAGTTATTTGAGCTGGAAGTAGAAATGGGCATGCAAAGCAGAAAAACTGATGAACAGTGCTGGTTCATGCCCTGGTTCAGGGTTCCCATTTTACCAAAGCAAAGTGAAGTACCAATTCCACCCCCCCTTGGTGCTTCATTTTGCTCCAACAAAATGGACACTCACCTGCCCCCTGCCTTCATTGCCTCCCTACCCGGTCCTGCCTTCTCATCTTCCTCTGCCACCACTGCCACCCTCAAAGACACCGGGCCCCATTTCCCTTCCAGAGCCTAGTCCACTGTCTGCACATGTGACTGTGCGTCCCTAAGGAGTGCTTAGCACTCGGTCAGAGAGTCCGACTGACCACTTACCTACCACCTTTGCACTGGGGCAAGTCCCAAGACCTCAGCAGTGCATAGCGTGAGCCCCTTGACCAAGTCTGACCTTAAAAGAACACTCTACTTTTACCCAGGACTTTGCAAGTACAGACACATGGGCTTTGTGATTCCTTAGAACTCACAACAGCTCAGTTAAGTAGGACTCTTAAAGATAGCTAGTTTGTGGCCCTCTCCACCTCCTGGATTTAGCCAGACTCTGCTGTTCAAGAGACCAGTCCTTTGGTAAGAATTTTTATAATTATTTTTTATTAGAGAAATAGAGTTTCATAGAATCATTTTAGATCGCTCAAGCTTTAGCATAAAGAACATATTCAAAGATTGTTACAGTTAAATGAAATAACTAATCCCCATTAAAATAAAAAACAGTACTAAGCTGGGCTAAGGTGGGCTAGCCCCACCTCCTTCTTTCTCTCCACTTACATTCTCTCTCCTTCAGGCCACATGCTCAAACCATCAAGTTCTTTCTCTCTCCCATCATCATGGAATCAAACTTCTCCCACATAACCCATCATCCATTTTCTACATTCTCTAACTCCTCCCTTCTTCTTGACACTTCATGTCTGTTAACCAATTAGCCTCAAGGGGCTGTAACAGCTTCCTGTGCCCTCAATTCCCATGGAAATCCAGGTGTTTTATCTCCTCTCCTGTTAGCTCGGAATGTCGAGTCTTCCATGAGCCTCTTTGTCCAACCTTCAGCTTTATCTCGAACCGCGCTGTATCAGTCTTCAGAAAAACACTCTCCCAGCACTTAGAAAAACACATTCCAATGTCTCTCAAATCATCTTCACACAGAACCTGTCTAACTCCATCTTGGAGTTATGTAGGATATGTAGTCACATTTCTCTGACTACATATCCCGCACTGCTTCAACTCCGTCACACCTGTCATCCAGGTGATAGGCCAGTGCATGCACACAGGCAGCAAATGGTTAAGTGATGAAATGCAATTGGTTGGATGATGGGGTGGTGAAGGTGGAATATGGGAGGCCAAAGAATTAAAAATGAAAACGAAGGAATCAGGAAAGGCTCTGTTGGAAAGAAGAGAAAGGAAGGAGTTGCTGAAAATGGGGCAAATGGGCAATCCATGGGGAAAGAAAACATTGGAAGCCACTCGTCATTTTTCTTAAATATTGGAATCTCAACTTATCAACAGCAAACAAACAACTATGACCAAGCAACAAAAAAAGAGGGAAAGAGACACTCAGCAGAGAGGCGGGGCTCTCTTTGAGTCTAATGGCTAGAAGGAATGATTGGTTAGTGCTAGACATACAGACAATCACTCCAGTCCAGAAGATTCCCCCCCCACCCCCTCATTCACACAAACTACAGGCAGCATGCAAGGTTGCAAATATAACTCCCAACAACCCCTGCTGCGATTGCCTGGCTCAGTTAGACTTAAACCCTCCCCTTGCTTGTTTCCTGTAACAATTTTGATGGGTTGGACATTGGATTATTCATGAACAGTTGAATTTGGATCTCCCGTACCTGATTGACACGAGTTGCTTACAGGACTCTGTTTGACTCCTGCTTGCTTTCTACTTCTGTTGGCGGGCTTTCTTTGCTTGGGAAGAGTCTGTTTGCTGTCCAAGCTTGGACTGATCTTGGCTTCAGATGGGGAAGAGTTTGCCCTTGTGGCCTGCATTCTTGGGAAGAAGCCCGCAATCATTTCTTTCAATGCTCCTTGACACAGCGCTGGCTTTGGGAATGTCAGCCGCCCATCTCTGCTGTTCATTGACCTGCAAGCTGGGAGAGATGGATGCTTCCCCCACTCCCCTTTGTACAGCAGAACGACTGCCTCCTATAATATTCTAATGAACCAGGGAGAAGTCAGTATGGTCCGCTGGAATAATTGCACTTGTTAAATCCATTCTCTCTCTCTTTTTTTTGCCCAAAGCGAAGCCAAGCTGTCCACCTCGGAGGGAAAGAAAGAGAGATAACCATGTTACTGACAGAGAAGAGGTTGGTGAGTGTGTGTGTTGATTTTTCTCCTGTTAGAAGCAAGAGGAGAAAGCAAGATTAGCAGCATTGGAACGAGCTCTCGTTACTGTGATGGGATCTCTCCTTTTCGTCCCTATTTCTTGGCATTGTACTTTGGGTAGAAGCACTGGGCCAGCTCGTTGGATGGAGCAGATAGCACCAGCCTGGACCGCTTGCAGAAAATGGCCTTTGTTCTCTGAAGGGGAAGAGTCCTTTTGGCCGAAAAGGAGAGAGACCATCCTGGCATAAATAACGGAGGGTTAGAGTTATTCCATGACGGCATTTGCTTTCCCGATCTGGAGGAGATTAGAGGTTGCACTTTTGCTGCAGGCCTCGGAAAGAAAAAAGAGGAGGATAAAATGGCTGATTTTATTTAGGCCACTCTAATTGGAGCTCCCCCCACCCACCCCTCTTTTGCCTAATGGGTCCATTCAACTAGAGGTTCTCCCTCTGAAGGCTGGCAGGAGCAGGGCTCCTTATTTATTATCTTTATCTCTGGCAGAAAGAGCTGAAAAAGAGAGTGTGTTTTTAATTATTCCCCCCCTCCACTCCACAGTAACCTGGAAATAATATATTTTTTAAAAAGGCTGCTTTTGAAAAAGACTTGGGAATCAGATGCACCAAAATACTGCAGCTTCTGTTGACAGGCGCTGTTGATGGGGCCCCTGTCTTTGTGGGTTAAACTGGGGCAACATTCAGTCCACAGATGCCATGGACCTTTTTTTTGAGAGCCAAATATTACTTCATTTTTTGAGGAGTTGAGAATCATTTTTCCATAAGCCAGGTCTTCAAATATAAAACTCTGCCCCCCTCACTTAAACTGGAAGAGGACTGCTTCCACACTTTCTCGAAATACACACCCTGGTGCTAGGGAATTATAAGCCACCATAATAAATTTCCCACAATCCCCCAAAACTCCAGCTGTAGTGTAGCACTGTATAGGCATCCTTCAGTCTCGAGAGACTATGGTAATGGGCTCTGAACAGAGGTCTTGGAACAGCGTCTAGTGTGGCTGAGAAGGCCGATTTGAGAGTGACCATCCCTTCCACACTGAAGACAAATACAATCTGTCCCCTGTCCAGCTCCCTGGTTTTGCTGCTTTTGGGACTACTACTTTGCCTTGGCCTGCTGGACAAGGGTCTCTTCAAATTGGGAGAGGCCATGCTGTACCATCTGCCTCCAGGCTGAATTGTGAAGTGTAGCACTTTGGGAAATTTAGAATGCCAACTTGTCCCATAGCTCCTATGTGCCTATGGGCATATATAGACAAGGACCCTTGTGGGCCCTTTGGCTAGGCCTTTGTTTTCACTAATGATGAACACCGGTGGAATTCTGCTCTGGCAACTCAACACCAGCCTACGGCCAAGATGGGGGTGAGCGCTAATCTGAGAGAGTGCCCCTAAAAGACACATTACAGTTGCATATATGCGAAGCAAGGTATTGTGGTGAACAGAGGGACATGCTAGGATGTAGGAGACCTGAGTTCAAATCCCTGCTTGTCCATGGAAACTCACTGGGGCTGGCGGCACTGGTACAACAATTCCTTAAACCATTCCCTTCTTCTGGGGGTGCCCTGGGGCTGTGCAGCTGGCCCAAAGCCACATAGCCTGGTTCTACTCACAGGAGGCGCAGTGGGGAATTGAACCCCTGACCTCTGGAGACCTAAACCACTGAGCTATTATGTCTGAAGAAATCTCCAAGGAACCTGTGTGGGCTACCAGCAGGTGGCGCGACTGAAGTGTGTGCTCCACCTGCTGGCTGCTTGATTCAATAGCAGTTTCTATGCAAATCTAAACTTGCCAGTGAGACCTATAACAAAAAGCTGCAGTGTGGGGGGCTGCTGTTTATTCTTCCTTTCCTTGGAATACCTTTCCCAACGCCCCCCCCCAAACATTCCATGGACACTAAATATCCTCAGTCCTCTTTCGGCTGCTTTGGGCCCCACCAGTTCCCACTCAAAAGGCTTTGTCCTTCTGCTTGCCTTGGAGTTCTTCCCCTCGCAGCCCTGTTGACACTTCTTTCTTGTGCTTGGGTGGTAAAGTTTGGCGAGACCGGCAACGACCCTTGTGAAATGAACACCAGACCAAAGAGGGAATGGTTTCTACAACATCGTGCCATTAATGGCTTTTAGCATAATTGCATGCTTAATTGCTTTTCACTCTGTAATGGGTGGCTAAAGTATTGGAACCAATACTTTGGCCACCTCATGAGAAGAGAAGACTCCCTGGAAAAGCCCTTGATGTTGGGAAAGTGTGAAGGCAAGAGGAGAAGGGGACGACAGAGGATGAGATGGTTGGACAGTGTCATTGAAGCGACCGACATGAATTTGACCCAACTCCGGGAGGCAGTGGAAGACAGGAGGGCCTGGCGTCAGAGGTGGGATCCAGCCTATTCGCACCGGTTCCATGGAACCGTTTCCTAAATCTGATAATAGTTCGCCGAACCGTTTCCTAAACTGATAAATCTGATAATAGTTCGCCAATCTGGTAGCTGGCCTGAGATGAATGAAGGAGGGCCAGGTGACCAGCGAGGAGCGGGGGGGAGGGGGGCTATGTTTTTTTCCCCAAGTTAAACGTAACTAAGGCTGTTGCTCTGACAATTTGTGGAGACAAATGGCACACATTGATCGCTCACTCAAAAACAGGAAGACAGCTATCAGCTTTTTAACACTAGTAAGATTTACCACCAGGCCAGGGTTAAAGCAGAGCAGATCAACATATCAAAGGGAAATCTGAACTATCCAGACCTTCAGGCTGGGGGTGGGGTGGGGGTGGGGGCCGGAGGGACTGCGAGGAAGAGGAGGAGGAAAGGGCACACAGAGCATGTTAATTCAAGCATGCTGCATTTGTCTCTGTGACCAGCATCTTCAGAGGACTGTTCAAACTGGCTTTCACAAGCTTTCATTTTTAAGATTATTCAAGTAAGTAGGTAAGTATAATACATAAAGCAGACTATGTCTGAGCATAAAGCCGCTTTTTATTAAATATTTCCCTGCCTTAGCTGTTTGCCATGCAGTCTTGAGAAATGGAAGGAGGAAAATGAAATGATATTTTATCATGTAAAATATATTTTGAAAATTATTTCAACAGGATTCCCTTTAGGACCTTTTAGCATTTATGTAATTGTTATTGTGTTTGAGTTTAGAAAATTTGATACTTCTATTTTTTGAAATAAATAAACACCTGAACTTTGGAGAAAAAAGGTCAGAAGCCTGTTGGTGATTAATTAGTTATGCAAAATTAACTTACAGCAACTAGGTTTTCAAAGAAAGTATATGTTTTTAAAGAGTGATTTTACAATTTCCAATCCTAGTGAATTTCCATGGCTGAGTGAGGATTTGAACCCTGGTCTCCAGAGTCCTAATATGCCAGACTATTCCTGTATTTGTGATTAACACATGCTTAAGTTTAATTGTGTTCATCAGGTGCCCCAAGAAACATAACCAAATTTTGCCACCATGAGTTCATGCTTTTTAACATGAAGTTAATTTGCCTCCCTCCAGTGATGTCCTTTCAAGGGAAAATGAACATTTATGATATAGGCCACTATGTTTAGATTTTCAGGGAGGGAGGGCATAACATGCCACTTTTTTCAATGGTATGCAGAAATCTAGTATTTAGGATCTATGGAAAAACTAATGGGGAACCAGGCTTGGTCAGGAGGAGGGGATGGTATTATATTTTATTATGATGATGATTAAAAAATTTAAAAGCTGGTAAGGGCATTTATTTGCAAAGGCTTTCATGGCCGGGATCTGATGGTTGTTGTGGGTTTTTCGGGAAGAGCAACCTTCAGAACATGGCCAAAGAGCCTGAAAAACTCACAACAACCAATTAAGGGAATAACCATTCAACTTTTTTGGAATTGGCAGTTAGATGCAGGGAATCCATACAAAGCCTGTGGTTGCTGTTAGTCAAATTCCACCCCTACTTAGGGTGACCCCAGGAATGAGCAATCTCCAACATGGCCTGGCCTCAACAGCCCTGCCCATCTGTTGCAAACTCAAGCTTGTGGTTTCCTTAGGGAGTAGGTCTATCTTGCATTTAGCCTTCCTCTTTTCCTGCTGCCTTCCACCTTTCCAAATATTATGGTCTTTTTCAATCTATGCCTGCCTTCTCATGATGTGCCCGAAGTAGGACAGCCTCAGGTTTGTTTGTTTGTGTTTTTTTTTCTTTTTGCCTCTGGAGATAATTTAGGCTTAATTGGATCGAGAACCCACTTACTCATCTTTTTTGGCAGTCCAGGGTATCTGCCATACGATCTGATCAGGCCAAGGGTGTCTGCAAAGATGATAGTAATTTTGTTAATTGGGACAGTCCTCTTTGTGTCAGCAAGCTGTTTTAAGCTTCTGTTGTTACATGCTATCAACATTGCCCCTTTGTGCTGTCCTCAACAGCCCTGCACAGCTGCTGCAAACTCAACCCTGTGGGTGCTCTGATGGTGTCAATCCATCTCACATTTGGTTTTCCTCTTTTCCTGTTGCCTCCAGCTTTTCTGCAGAACCTGGAATGGGGAGGGATTAAATGATTGTGACGTTCAGAGACCAGTTCCAAATCCCAGGGTGGCAGCCCTCTCTTGCTTGTGCTACAGAAAAAGCTTTGTTACTGTTGCTTTGTGGTAAGAACTTTTTCTTCAGAAGGGGTCAGAGAATTTGAGAGTTATTCTCAAGTTCATCTTTGCTTTACATGTGTGTTATGTGCCATTCAAGATGACCCTAATGGGCCTTTCAAGGCAAGTGAGATATTTAAAGATATTTGAGATATTTAAGGAATGGCTTTACGTTTTACCAGTTCCACACCCTCAGTGAGTTTCCACGCCTGAATGGGAATTCGAATGCAGGACTCTGGAGTCCCAGTCTGTCCCTCTCTGAATTGCATTACTTAATGTTAAGGGTTGTTGTGAAAGGCAGGGTGTTATTATTTGCAAGCATATAAGCATGTCCTATTTTGTCTCTGTGAAAAATTTGATTTCTCTTGAAAAATTTCTCTGGAGAGAATTCTACTTCACTGTCATCATTAATACTACCAGCCTACAATTTTGTTACAAATGTGGTAGCTTTGGGGCATGAAATAGGAGCAGTCTAGAGGTAGCTTCCAGTAAACATTTATGGAAACAAGTCATTGATAATGTTAAACTGCAGTTAAGAGAACAAAAGCCAGAGGAACTTCGACAACCACATTGTTGGTGAATTGGGGGGCGGGGGGCGGGGGGAGGAAGTGTCTGGCAGCCTACTGCTGAGTCAACATGTTTTTACATCCCTGTCTTGTTCCTTGTTCAATCTGTATATTTCCATAACTAGATAGTGCTGTAGTAGATAATAATGTACTGATGAAGGTATGTGAAATCATTCAGGGCCACCCAAAGACAATTTGTGAAGTAGTGTTAATGACACATGAAGCAGAAAATCCTGCAAGCACCTCTACCCAACCCTGTCAGTAAAAATACAAGTAACCCTAAATTACTAATAATTTCCTGCCATTTCATGACATGAGGTAGTTGTCACACTCTGCATAACTACAGGCTTAACCCTGAGGCAGTGGTTGCTGAGGTCTCCAGGCTTAAAAGGAAGGTCCCTTCAAATTCCAGATGCAGGGAAGGGGGATCAGGAGACAGGCGTCTAGTTGTCTCTTTGCTCCCAGAGGCATCTGATGGGGCCACTGAGAGATCCAGGATGCTGGACTGAGATGGGCCCTTGGCCTAATCCAGCAGGGCTCCTCTTAAGTTCTTATGCGGTTTTACTATTTTCCCATGTGTGCAGATATGGGGAGAAAAATGTGTCTAATTTTCTATATTTTAGACACAGACTGGGTTTTAGCAAATTAAAGTTTTGTGTAGCACAACAGCAGTTTAAGGAAACTCTTATGAGAAGCATAATTCTCTTGAATAATTGAAATATAATATCTATGTACAGCAGGGGTGAGCAACATCTGTTGCCCCTGGTCTCAATTTTTGCCGCAAAGTCTGTAAGTTGCAAAGTCCACCTCCTTCTTCTTCCCAAAGCGGCTAGAATTCTAATTCTGGTTTTCAAAAAGAGTTATTTTGTGTGTGTGTGTGCGCGCGCGCATGCTCAGTAATGCCAAAGGGCCCTGTAGATATTTTGTAAGGTAAATCCCTACACCTGGAAGAGCAGTTGTTCACATTCTTTTCACCAGGAATCTTCTGAAGTTTTAAATTTCTGGTCAAATTCCTTTGTGTGTTGCAGTAGAAGTACAGAGATCCACAGAGGAGATGTGACAGGGTTCGTTACTAGGGTATGACAGTTCCTTGATATTTGATATGGGGGGAAATGGAGAGGTCGAGTTCTTTGGAATAGAAATTTGATTAACAGCTTTAATGGATTTGTCAGCAACAACTTCTGCAGGTGTGCAAAGGTGGCCTCCAGTTAACAACAAACTGAGCTATCAGTCATTTCAGGAGCAGGAAAGGGGAGGGAAGCAATTTTTACTGGTGAGCTATAGGGCGAAATTGGAGGTAAAGGAAAGATATGTCAGTTCTCTGTCAAACTTGGTCATAAGCACTCACTGTGAGGTGTGTGTGTGTTTGTGTGTGCGTTTTTGGCACAAGCCCATGGTGAGGGTAACAGCAGTGGTATGCCCAAAGAGATACAGTACAGTTATCCAGATGTCTTAATCATGTGAGAGGTAGTTGTGATAATAGGCAGTAGGGAGACCACTATGGAAGAAACCCTCATCAGATCCCACTGTCCTGGGCATTTATTTATTTATTTATTTATTTATTTATTTATTTATTTATTTATTTATTTATTTATTTATTTATTTATTTATTTATTTATTTATTTATTTATTTATTTATTTATTTATTTATTTATTTATTTATTTATTTATTTATCATTAGGACATACAGTAGAACCTGTTGTTAATTTATTTGAATCCCACCACTGCCTGGCGTGCTCTGGTCCATGGGGTCACAAAGAGTCAGAGACAACTTAATGACTAAACAACAACAAATGTAATGGACTACCTTTTTCAGTAATCCTTGTTTTAACCATTGTGAGCCACCTTGGGTCCCCTGACTGGGAGAAAGATGGCCTACAAATGAAACAAACAAACAGGCCACATGTTTTGGATGTGATAAGCAAGTGAAGATATATCTGAGGGACAGACAGTATGGTGTAACGTATGGAACCCTGGACACCAAGCCCTATGAGGAAAGACTGAAAGAATTGGGCATGTTTAGCTTTGAGGAAGGAAGACTGAGGGGTGATACGATAACACTTTTCAAATACTTGAAAGGCTGTCCTACAGAGGAGGGGTAGGATCTGTTCTCCACCATCTCAGAGTACAGGACACACAACAATGGGCTCAAGTTACAGGAAGCTAGATTTCGATTAAATATCAGGAAAAACTTCCTAACTGTTAGAGCAGTATGACAGTGGAACCAATTACATTGAGAGGTGATGAGTGCTCTGACACTGGAGGTATTCAAGAGAAATTTGGAGAACTACCTGGCACATACCCTCTAACTTGAATTCATGCATCAAGCAGTAGGTTGGACTTGATAACCTTATAGGTCCATTCCAACTTCACTATTCTATGATTCTATGACTGCAGTTTGGGGAATAAAGCTTTTATTGAGCCATGGAATTGACTGGATGACCTTGGGCCAATCTGTTTCTCCGCCCACAGCAGCAAGGAGGAGACCCATGTACATCACCCTGAGCTCACTAGAGGAAAGATGAAATATAATTGTAACAAACATAATAATTATAATAATAAAAATGTTAAATGGGCAATGTCCAGAGTTTGGAGTGTCTCCTTAAGCTCAGACTGAGATCGCCTTATGGTATACTCCACTAGCCACTCTGCAGAACTATAGAGGGGAAAGAGAGAAAGACTTGTGTAGTATTTAGATAAACTTTTTGGTGACCTGCCATATTCTTTTTATTTGCTTGCTTGTTTGTCTGTTCCATCACCCAGCTTATTTTACTAACATTTAATGAAATCATACTATGGCATTAGGCATTTATGTATGTATGAGACTGAGGAAAGGTGATTGTTGTCTTGGATTGTGTCACTGGATTGGTGACACAAGAGATCAGTATGAAACCCTCAGGCATAACCAATGTATTTTTATTTTCTCCTCCATTTATAGAAATGTGTGGTATGTGTGTCCTTCCTTCCTTCCTTCCTTCCTTCCTTCCTTCCTTCCTTCCTTCCTTCCTTCCTTCCTTCCTTCCTTCCTTCCTTCCTTCCTTCCTTCCTTCCTTCCTTCCTTCCTTCCTTCCTTCCTTCCTTCCTTCCTTCCAAGAAGTTCCAGAAACAAACAGATAATGTTGCAAACCTGGCGAGGGAGCAGGATGGAATGTCTCCTAAAGGTTACAGCTTGGGTTGGCTGCAACCTCTAACTTAGGATACGGAGCTGGGCAAGGGGGATTTGCACACCCCTTACTGAAACTAAGCAAGGATTGATTTAATGATGTTCTGGAATGTGGTTCTCTCTGTGTTGACATAATAGCCCCCCTGGAAGACATAGCTCTAAGCCCAATACAGCAGGGTACATGGGACAAGTTTATCCATGGGTTGTTTCCTTCAGACTCAACAGAGGAGTGCTACTGAATTCCGCTGAAGAGAACTCAGCGGTGGGTTGGAGCTTATACCCAAAGAGGATGTCAGATTCTCAACCCACTTCTATGGATTGCTGTACAGTCGTGCTCCGCTGGATGATTACCCCATTCTACGATGAATCTGCTTTATGTTGACGTTTTAAAACGATTTTTTAAATGTTTTTTTTTCATTGTGCAATGATCGGTTCCCTGCTTCGGGAACTGATTTTTGCTTTACGACGATCAGCAAACAGCTGATCCTCGGGTTTCAAAATGGCCACCAGCTGAAGAAAATGCCCCCCCGCTGTTTTCTAGGAGGGATTCCTCGCTTTATAGGTACCAAAAATGGCCGCCATATGGAGGATCTTCGCTGGATGAGCAGGTATTCAGCCCATTGGAATGCACTGAACAGTTTTCAATGTGTTTCAATGGTTTTTTTTTTCATTTCGTTTGACGACGTTTTGGCTCTACAGCGATTTCGCTGGAACGAATTAACGTTGTCAAGCGAGGCACCACTATATCACACATGTTTTAAATATGTGTGTACAGCGAGGGTGGCTAGGATGGAGCATGTGACACACATTTTTGAAGCCCCTAGATATCTCACTGCCTCCATTGGCCCTCCCTCTCAAAATGGGGAACTGTAGCTCCACAAGGCTTCAGGGACCATTAATTTCCTCCAAACCAGAGTGTTTCTTCCATGCCTTATATTAGCAAAACTAACAAATTAAAAATGTTTTTGTACAAAAAACAAACAAATAAACCCTGCTCTGGAGCTGCACAATCTTCATGGTTAGGATTACAACGTGATCAACATCTGGATGCTTTAAATCAGAAAAAAACGTCCCTGGTTATGAGAGTAATGTCAGCCGTGTGCCTGTAAGTGATTGTGATCTCTAAGAATGGGTTGGTTGGAATCTGCATAATATATACAGTTTATTAAGGATTGGTTTTATCTGCTTTTATTTCTGTTAAAAACCTTGTAAGTGCCTTGGGCACTATGTATCTTTTTTTTAGTAGGAAGGTGGAGTATAAATGTAGTAACTAACTGACTAAATATGAGGACAGAAATATATGAGGACTATAACAACAACAACAACAACAACAACAACAACAATAATAATAATAATAATATGCCACCAAGGCAATTCTACGTTATGGTGACCTTTTTCATGGTTTTCAAGGCAGAGAATACTTAGAAAGTGTCATACCCCTTCTCTTCCACTAGGGGGCAGTCTGGGATGGTGCAACTTGCCCAAGGCTACACAGGCTGGCTCTTTTCCCAAGTGGCACAGTGGGGATTCAAACCTCTAACCTCTGGCTCTGCAGCCAGATACCTGAATCATTGAGCAATCCAGCCAAGAATATGAGGGCTAAACCACCTCTTTAAAAAGCAATGGTAAGTGGCTTAGGAATTCAAAATCAGGAGGACACAAGCAGATTCTCACAGAATTTCTACGTAGTACATGAAGTCATTGCGAAAAATGAATGGCAGAAAGGTTTTTCAAGGAAATCGGATCCACATTTGTTTTCTAAGGATTTCATTCTTTTTGGCAAAAGCTTGGCAACATGACTCAGAGTGTGAGTGAATGGTGCGATTAATTTTCCTATGAATATGATGCTAATCACGCTAATGTGTTAAAAACAAGTGTTTGCAAACAACCAGGTATGTTTCACACCCTCCTTGGCAGGCTTCTTCTCTTTATTTCTGCAATGTTTCCTTTTCTGCGGCCCCTGGAGAGATGATCAACAAACATTCCCATTGGACTATAAACCCATTCCCCCCCCAAAAAAAACTGATATTCTCCAAGGGCTGTGGATTACAGTCCCCAACTTTCTGAGCTGGTACGGCTATCAGAATAATGGAAGTGGCAGTCTAACATATCTGAAGGGCCCGGATTCAGGAAAAGTGCAACAGGTTTTTACTGTTCTGTGCCATCAAGTAAGAACTGACAAAAAATGACCCTAACAGGGCTTTTAAGATAAGTGAGATATTTAAGGAGTGGTTGAACCGATACTACCCCTCCCCCCCGGGTTTCCATGGCTGAGTCGGGATTTGAACACAGGTCTCTGGAGTCCTAGCCCATCACTCTATCCATAATGTCACCCTGGATATCAGGCTTTTATTAAAGATGTGCAATCCACAGTTGGGGTTTATGGCATTCTTGTTGTGAAGTTTATGTTTTTGAAGAGAAGAATGGATGCGAGAACTGTGTCCCCTACCAAACGCTCCTGGGAATAATCAGAGTCTGGAAAAGTTAATTTTCTGGACTGCAGCTCCTGGATTCCCAGCTGGTACACTCACTGGTTTAGAGATTGTGGAGCTTTAGTCCAAAAAAAGTAACTTTTTTTCATGCATTGCTAATAATGACCACCCTGCTTATAACTAACAACGCCTGGTACTGTCTCTCTAGCTTAAAATTTCATTGCCATTTTATCGCAGAAGATGGTGGATGTTGTTCAAATATTTAAGGTCTACCAGATGACTCTGTTGAAGTTTCTTGACAGATAACAAATATCTCAAAAGACTGGTTGATGGGAGAATCCTGGTCGCGGAGGCCAAGCGGATTCTTTCTTAGCTAGATTTGTCCTTGTGTATGTTTGGAACACCTGGCCTTCCCCTAATGCTATCTCTAGTTTGAAAGTATTGCATGGCAATTTTTAAATGTGTAGAAAGACCGTTCTTGAATGGCTTTGTAAATGCTAGGGAAGGGGCTTAGCTTCAGGATGCGGCCAGAGGCTAGGAGCTACAGCTCAATATGCCACCTTGCGAGCTTTGATAGCATCTGCCTTCCAGTTGGCTGCGGTGTGATTGTACCCCGCCATGCTTCCCGTTGAGCTTGTGATGATGGCTGGCTTTGTGGACACAGGTGCCAGGAAAACAAAGTAATCAGCTGGGCAGTGCAACCCAGCTATTTTTTTGGACATGTTCATTAATGTTATGTAAACCAGGAAAGGGTGATTTTGCATTTGAAGAACGCCGTTCCGTCTCTCTTGCAAAATATGCATCCTTTAGAACCCAGCCGTTCCCGAATGCCATAGCTTGACTTATCTCCTGACACAGCTGCCTCCTGAAATTGCAAATGTTAACTATGTTTGGGAAGACTTCTAGAAGGAAATGTACTGTTTCCTTCAGATGTCTTTATTAATTTGAACTGGTGGGAGGAACAAGGGAATCCAACAAGTCTCCTCTGACAGGTGTGACACATTGATTTTAGAGGCATCAGAAGCAGAAAAGTGGGTGGCTGGGGCTTCAGGATCACAGAAATATGGGATGGCATTTCTTGGCCACATTTTGAAGTACTCAGCACCGTTCTCTGGCAGGAATGTATCCCACTATAACATCCAGCGCCTAAAAAGCTAGATCATCAAGGAGTCCTCTCACATTGGAGATATACATGTGGTACAATGACAACCTAATAGACTGTGAATCTACATTTTAAAAACTCATTGCAAGTAGAAAACAAGCACACAAGGCAGTAAGCTTGGGGTGGGGAAATCCTCACATATTATTTTCTGTTTTCAAATAGCGGTTTATGCCCTGGTCTTGATCTGGCTTGGAACACTGGAAACAGATTTTTGTATGCAATGGTTAACTGTACAAAATTCACGAATAAAATCAAATGTGTTTATTTAATCAAATGGACTTATTGGGCTGCAGTTTTTTGCTCCAGCAATGATCATGGTATTTTACTGATTACAAGAGGGCAGGAACCTGTCCTGATGATTTTACAGTCTAAAACAACCAACCAACCAAAAAAAAAAAAAATTCTGATAAATTCCACATCTAATGAGCATATTCTGTATTTTGTGAAATTTGAAATGTGATGCTGGAGGAGAGCTTTGTGAATACTCTGGATTGCCAGAAAAACAAACAAGTGGGTCCTAGAGTGAATCAAGCCTGAACTATATCTAGAGGCAAAAATGTTGAAACTGAGGCTGTCCTCCTTTAGGCACATCCTGACAAGGCAGGATTCTTTGGAAACGACAACGATGTTGGGAAAGGTGGAGGGCAGCAGGGAAAGAGGAAAGACCCAATACGAGATGGGCTGACTCTCTAAAGAAACCACAGGTTTGGCTTTGCAAGAGATCAGCAGGGCAGTTGAGTATATTTTGGAGATCTTTCATTCACAGGGTTGCCATACATTTGAAGCAACTTGATGACACATAACAACCACTAACTCCACTTGGCATATAAAAATCGATTACTGGCTGAAAATCCAGTAGTAAATCACAACTAGAGTACACCCATTGGATCAATGGAACTTATGGAGGATTTGACTCATCAAATCCACACTGATTAAATGGGGGTACTCTAGCTGTGACTTGCTACTGAATTTAGCAACTGAATAATAATCCATCCATCATAGCACTAAAACCATCAGGCAGAATGCCGTGGAGTAAATGTAGAATGTTACACCCTGCACAATTGCTGTTCTATGGCACAGAGATCAACCTATTGGAAGCAATATGGCTTCTGTGTGTTCAAGGAGATAGCAACATTCCATACACAAACACTGGCAAAGAACTTGTGTATATACAATGGACTATTGTGTATGTGGGAAAGACAAAGAGGATTCTGCCCATTAATTTACTGGCTGCCACAAAACTGCAGGGGAAAACAAATCTACAACTGGATAATTTATCCAGAATGCCTACCGTGTAGTGATTCACAGACAATGGAAACAATGCTTGTAGGTTAATCTTATAAAAGTTACCTTCTTGAATGTTAGTAGTAGTGACTCGTCTGAGTCCGTGACAGCTCATGAGCAAGGCAACTTCTGGGGTGAGGGTCTCCCCCATCCTGGTCCACAAGCCTCCCCCCCGACATCTGCTCTCTGACTTTACTTGGACCAGCCCTGACAAGTCTGTGTCCAGTTATAGACTAGAACCTTTTATAACAAGATTCCTTGTTATATCCCAGAGCCTCGGGAAAGTTTTGATGTTTACGTGCTCCTTCTGCAGATTAAGCGTTCCGTGTCTAGTCGTGCTGGCCACGTGACCACGGAAACTGTCTAGGGACAAACGCTGGCTCTATGGCTTGGAAACAGGGATGAGCACCACCCCTAAAATCAGACACAACTGGACTAAATGTCAAGGGGAACCTTTACTTTTACCTGTGCAGATTAAGGCCAAGATGGTCTTCTTTGCTCAACCATTCCAAACCCCAATGGAAGCAAGCAAATCTCTTCTGCAGAAGAGGGTGTCAGCTTCTCAACCACTCATTTTAGGACATCAGTGGGAGACCTTCAGCCCTCCAGATGTTCACAAACCACCACTGAATAGAGCTGATGCCAAGGACATCTGGACAGAAATGTTGCCCCTCATTGCTTCACCAGCACCTAGAGGCCCAGATTGTAGACTTTAGCATGTTTGCCCCAAATGTGACAGATTTCATTTGATTTCCCTGCACTTCTGCGAGAAAGCTGCTAAGCATACAAGAGCAGAGCAGACGGTCCCCTCTCCACCCCCCCATCAACTAGCCTTCTATCACAGAAGGTACTGCTGACTTTCCTACATAATGCGTCCAGCACCCTTGAACTCCCAGTGACACCAGGCAAGAATTGATATTCAGCTTTTTGCGGCATTAAATCCATTCCCCTCCCCCCCAGCTGACATTGCCATGACCTATCATGTCAAAGTTTTCTCCTTGGGTCTCTTTAATCACAGGATTGTTGGTACAATAGCTTTAGAGGCCGGCCTTGCCGATAAGAGGCCAGCCATTGTGTTGATGCAGCAGGTCTGAAGGAGCTAAAAAAGACAAAATCGGTGAGTTATTGGCATGAAAGGCCAGAAGGCTGCTCTTCAACATTTTGGAGCTGTTGCATCAATAGGAAATGAATATTTATAAAGGGGACTCCAAATGGTCTGTGAACTCTGTTCTCTGCCCGCACTGGGTGCATGAAGGAGACTGGGAGGGAGGGAGAGTGAAAACCATCTCTTTTAAGACAAAAGGACTATAAGAATATCCGTGGACCAGCCTGTTCTCAAGACAGCTGCTGGTTTGAACAAGGCAGTGTCCAGACTCCAAACAAGGATGGCTTTTACAGGGCGAAGTGTCAGAGAAAGGGAAAGGGTGGGCAGTGATGGCCATGAAGTTAAATCCTGCTTCCAAGCAAATGGAAAAGTTGCCACTCTGTTCTTTCTTTAGGACTCCTGAATCTTTGAGTGCCCCACAGGCAGAAATTAAACAGGTGTTGCTTTTTTTTGTATGAAGTGGTGGGGAATGGTTTCCCTTACTGGATTTCTGCCTGCTATATAGGCAGATAATTCTATCATGAAGAAAGGCAGAAGCCCAACCACCAAACCCTTTATCTTGATTGCAGGGTCTGGCATACAGCACCAAAAGACAATTTCTGTTAGACTCAAGTATCCAGACTCCAGCCATTTGAAGCAAGCAAGCAAGCAAGCAAGCAAGCAAGCAAGCAAGCAAGCAAGCAAGCAAGCAAGCAAGCAAGCAAGCAAGCAAGCAAGCAAGCAAGCAAGCAAGCAAGACCCATTGGATCAATGGACTCATCAAATCCACTGTTTTACTGATGCACCATAAGCCCCTCTCAGAAAATTCTTTAGTTGCAGTAGAATTCGTTTAGCCTCCTTAAAAATTCACTCATATAGTCATTGAGGAAGTCACTGGTCCAATGGCTTGTTTTGGCGCGAGACAGCTTCATACACATTTATATCAAATGAGGGTAAAATTTGGCCCTACAGAAAGTGCTGGGTGGCATCTACCATCAGCTTACTAGACAGTGAGGGGGATCATGGGAGTTGTAGTCTGACAACTTCTGATTGATATTGTACTCTCAATCCTGTTTCATTCAAGCAGGAGTTCTGTCCTATGGAGCTGATTTAAGATATTTGAGTCTCCTCACTTTTCTAAATTGTCGAACCTGATTAAATAAAAGTTGATGGGAAAGAGCCGGGAGGACGATTAGGTTTCTGGTGAAAATTAATTCTTTTTCTTCTTTGCCTTAGGTTTGCACAAATGAACAAAAGAACGGTACACAGGAGGTTACTATAGTTTGGGCTGAAGAAGCAGAATTTTTTCCTTCCCACAAGGATTTAGAAAATGGGGACATTTGATGCCAGATTGCCTGAATAATTAGATTTCCATCAAATCCCGCAGGACTGCTTGGTATAACATTTTAATTTAAAGCCGTTATCTGCTCCTTCTTTCATCCTTATGTTGTTGCCATTGATAGAGTTGTGTTTTTTTAAAAAAAATCACATTTATATGTTGTTTTGTTGCTATGTGTCATCAAGTTGCTTTCAACTTATGGTACTCCTATGAATTAATGAATAGGAATTAATGATCTCCAGAAGGTCCTGTCACTAACATCCTTACTCAGATCTTGCAGACTTAAAGGCTATGGCTTCCTACATGGAATTAGTCCATCTCATTTTCAGCCTTCATCTTTTCCAACAGACTCCTGCTTTTCTTAGGGTTACTGCCTTGCCCCAAATATGGATGTTGTTGTTATTTAGTCGTGTCTGACTCTTCGTGACCCCATGGACCAGAGCTACGCCAGGCCCTCCTGTCTTCCACTGCCTCCCGGAGCTGGGTCAAATTCGTGTTGGTTGCTTCGATGACACTGTCCCGCCATCTCGTCCTCTGTCGTCCCCTTCTCCTCTTGCCGTCACACTTTCCCAACATCAGGGTCTTTTCCAGGGAGTCTTCTCGTGAGATAGCCAAAGTATTGGAGCCTCAGCTTCAGGATCTGTCCTTCCAGTGAGCACTCAGGGTTGATTTCCTTCAAAATGGATAGGTTTGTTCTCCTTGCAGTCCAGGGGACTCTCAGGAGTCTCCTCCAGCACCACAATTCAAAAGCATCAATTCTTTGGCGGTGTGTATGGACACACACTTTAAAGTGATTGAGGGGGCTCAGCAATATTGCCAGGAAGCTAGATTCTATTATGAATTGGGCCTCCTAGCTTGAACACCCAAGCTACAATGGTCAAAGCTGAGACATCAGATTCACATGTATCACATGGAGATTTGATGGCACAGGGGCTAGTCTTGATGATCCATAGAGTCCCTTCCGGCTGTCTGGATAGCTCAGTGTTTTAAGTCTCCGGCTGCAGAGCCATAGGTTGGGAGTTCAATTCCCTGCTGTTCCTCCTGTGAGTAGAAGCATCCTGTATGTCTTTCGGCAAGCTGCACAATCCGAGGGCACCTGCTGAAGAAGGGAACAGTAAACCATTTCTGAGAATCCTCTACCTGGAAAACCCAGAAAATTCCAGCTCTGATGCAGAAATTCCAGTGGTGATGGGAGTGGAGAAATTCTTGGAGGGCAGATACTGGTCAGCAGCATTTGTGGAAGCTGACACTGATGGAGAATCTGTTCTAGACAGCAGTGGTGGCACACAAGCTAACTCTTGTTAGTACTGCACAGAAGAAGTACGAACATGCCACTTCTGAATGCTTTATCATTAAAAAAAGTATGTTCCTTCCAGCTTCTTTCTTCATGCTCCTACTCCATTTGCTATGGCAAACATCTTTCCTGCTGCAACATGCCTCAGGTAAAAAGAAGGGCTGGTAATGGGCAGGGAAGGGGGTGTTCCCCTGACTCTTGCCTGTCCTCTCAGTTATGTAGTCCAGCACCAGGGTAAACTGGAGGGGCGGAGGAGGGAGTAGCCATTGTGTATAAGAACACTCTTGAGGTTGTTAAGTACTCTGCAGTGGTGACACATGGTCTAGAGGTCCTCCATGTGTCGATTGGGGCCAGGGATGGTATTGGGATCTGGCTGGGTTACTGCACTCTCCGCAACCCAGCCATTTTCTGGTGGACTTTGTCTCTGTAGCATTGTTGGGGTCCCTGAGACTTTTGGTCTTGGGTGACTTCAACATCCACATGGAGGTGGAGGTTTCTGGTCTGGCTCTTGAGTTCTTGGAGACCATGGCCTCCTTGGACAAGTCCCAACATGTCAATGGCCCCACCCATGTGGGTGGTCATACGCTGGACCCAGTGTTCTCCGCCGAGCAGAGCGAGTGTGCTCTGATGGTGACTGACGTAGTGTCTGTCCCCTTGTCATGGTCGGACCATCACCTAGTTAGATGCAATCTCACAGTGGCTCTCCCTCCTCATGGGAAGCAAGGGCCTGTTTCAATGGTTCACCCTCGAAGGTTATTGGATCCTATAGGATTCCAGAACACCATGAGAGGGATTCCAGCCAATGTGACTGGCGCACCTGTCAAGGCTCTGGTTGATAGCTAGCTGGCCACTGCCACCAAAGCTGTTGACACTATTGCACCTAAATACCCTCTCCGGCACAGAGATTGCCCTTCGCCCTGATTTAATCCAGAGCTGTGATCAATGAAGTGAAATAGGAGATGGCTAGAGCACATATGTAGGTGGAACCCTACAGAACACAATCAAATAGCTGTCAGGATCGTGACTAAACTAACCTTTACCAATATAAGAGGCTGCTAGTTGATCATACTTCGCTGTCTGGATAAGCGAAGCTTCAAAACAGGAGGCGTAACTCTTCCGTATAGTTTGTGATCTACCTGGAGTTGGTCCTAGTGACTGGCCTCCCACTAGCATCTCACCTGACCAATTTGCAGCCTTTTAAAAATCAAAAGTGGAGGCCATCCACCGGGATCTTACCCCCTATTTGAACACAGCGGATCGAGCAGAGACGTCCATCAGACATCTTGCCTGATGAGACTCAACTACTTTCAGCCTGTGATGTCAGACATGGTGGACAGAGTGCTTGATTGCTGTTGTGCCACTTCCTCCTCTTTTGACCTTTACCCAGCCTGGCTAATCAAAGCAGGCAGTCCTATAACATCTGAATGGGGTATGGCAATAATTAATGGGTCTTTGGCAAGATTCCTCTCTCCCTCAAGGAGACACTCATTAGACTCATTAGGGAGAAACCGAGCTTGGCGGCAGACAATATTGGCAATTATAGGCCCTTTCGGACCAGATAGGCGGGGTATAAATCAAATAAATAAATCAAATAAATAAATAAAAATTCTTTCTTTAGCAAGGTAGTCAAGAGGGTGGTGGCCAATCAATTGCAGGCTCTTCTGGATGAAACCAGTGCCCTGTATCCATTCCAGTTGGGCTTCAGGCCGTGCCAGGGTATGGAAATGGCATTGGTCGCCCTGCTGGATGATCTACTTAGGGAAGTCAACAGGGGCAAAATGTCTCTGCTGGTCCTCCTCGATATCTCAGCCACATTTGATACCGTTGACCATGGTATCCTTCTGGGGAGGCTCTCTGAGTTGGGGATTGGTGGCCTTGCTCTTGCTTAGCTCTGTTTCTTCTTGGAGGACCGTCCCCAGAGAGTGCAGATTGGAGGGAGTTTCTCGGCCCCGTGGAGCCTCAATTGTGGGGTTCTGCAGGGCTTGATAATATCTCCAATGCTGTTTAACATCTATATGAGGCCTCTGGGAGGGCTCATCCAGGCATGTGGGGCTTTGTGTCATCAGTACACGGATGATACTTAGCTCTACATCTCCTTTTTTCCATCAACAGTGGATGCTGTTTCTTCCCTTGAGCGCTGCCTGGGGGCCGTTCAGCAATGGATGCAGGTGAATGGACTGAGGCTGAACCCGGGAAAGATGGAGGTCCTTTGGGTGGGTTTAAATTATTCAAATAAATGGCCACTATACCCCTCATCTTCCGGGTGTATACTCGCTTCCTTCCACCTCCTGCCTTTCCTTGACATACCGTCCTCTATCCCCCTTTCCATTATCAAACTGCTTCTTATGTAAAACATTGCTTATGACTTGAGTCAGGTGGTATGGATGCCCTACTCGAGGTAAATCTCAGCAGCTGTTGTTCACAGTTTCCAAAAAAAAGCAGTGGCAGAGAAGTATCTCTGAAATGAGTGAATGAAGAAACTACACCTCCACGTGGTAATCCCTGGAAGATGAAGATTGGATCATGAGGCAAAGAGTCCAGAACCCAATTCCCACTTTATCACAAGGAAGGCCTTGATGCAAAGAAGAGAGTAGGCAACCCATTCAAGGGAGAACCTTCAGCACCTCCTTATGATCCCCCCCCCCTTAGGCTATGAATGTGGCTTTTCTCACTTATCTAGACTTGGAAGATAAGTTGCTCAACCAAACAAGGATCCTTTAAATCAAGCCCAGAGAAGGGTCTCTAAGTTGCCACACAAGCTTTTCCAGCTTTCATCAGCTCTCTGCTGACACAACAACTCTGTGGTGTGTTAATCACCCTTGCCAGAAATCCCTCAAGAACTTTCCATGGTCCTCACTTTCATGCCTTCTGTTTGCAGACACTGACCGATGTTACTTTTTAAAAATGTGTTTTCTACCACATCTCTTTAGTGTCTAACCAAATCTCTCTCATTTTCCTTCCTTCCTCCCTCCCTCCCTCCCTCCCTCCCTCCCTCCCTCCCTTCCTTCCTTAACTCAGATAAAGTGCACAGCATTTTCAGAATTACCGAGTGCAACTTTTCAAGGGTCACCAAACACTTCAGTGCTAAAATGATCCTCACTTTATTACTGGCAAATGCAGTTGCCAGGATAGGGCCCCCAATTCACAGATATACCCTAGAGTGTTGCTCTTTTGAAGAAAATTCTGTCTCTGGAAGTTGTACCTTTTGCTGTGAAAAATGAACCCCTTGAACAGTCACTACAGTTCAAATTGTGTGTGTGTGTGTGTGTGTGTGTGTGTAAATCAACTTCGCTCAACATAATGAGTTTATAGCAGCAGAGTCAGTGATTCCATTTGCCACCTTGTTATCTAATGCCTACAACCCACCTCATCTGTCCTCCCCCCTCTGCATTTTTGCATATACTGTATGTGTGAGGCTTTGGCTTAGCATGAATATAATCAGTGATTCCAGATATTCAAAAAGGGTGCAGCTCTGTGTATAGATCTATTATGAATTAGGCAACTGTCACGTCCCTCGTTAGCAGACACCACAGTTTAGTACTAATTGCTTTGAAATTAGCTTCATTGAAACAGAGCGAGTAAGGCTTTGCAAGCCATTTCTCACAAGGCAGCAGGAGACTGGAAAAGCTCTCATGCTTTATTTAACGAAAAATCACAATGTTATTACTGGGTGGGTTTTATGCTGGTTTTTTTTTTTTTTTACATTATGGGATATGGATAAAGCACAAAGTCAGATGTTGTTTGCCTCTACATTGCAGATTCCCCCCCCCTCAGAAACAAAGCAAAAAAGCAGGGTTAGATGACACGTTTGGGAAAGCGGGATCTTTTATTCCCTTGAAACAGAGGAAGGAACTCTAGCATTGACAGAACACGTGTTTCACTTGAGAAAGATCTCTTGATCCCATCCTTGGCACGTCCTGATAGCAACTGAGCCATCCTTTCAGTTTCTTCTCCTTTCTTTTTGAAGTGCTGAGGGCCACATTCCTATTGGGAAAATCTGCTAAGGGCTACATGCTGCGGCTAGAACTACTATATGATGATGATGATTTTTAGAACTTTTGTCCATTTCCATTTTTTTAAAAAAGTCACAATGCTTTACAAAAAGCAGTAAGACAAATAACTAAGAACAATAAAGCAATAAAAACAACACACTCTTCAGCAAAATGATTCAAGGCAATGTTACCAGTTACCATTGCTTTTTAAACAAATGACGTTTGTGTAAAAAGCAATGATAACTGGCGATGTTGCCTTCACGAGTAGATACGTCTTTCATCCATCACTTGATACACACTCCATTTCAATTGGGAGACCATTCCTGATAGCAGGCATTACAAAAGAAAAACCCTCCCGCCATGCACCACAACCCCACAAGCTTTATTAGTGCAATGACCAGAACTTCCTATTCATAATGGAATACCAGCTCAGCCTATATGTGAAAAGACTGGGCAGTGTTTGTATCAAACAATCGCACAAGCATGCTGGCATCAAAAGCCCAGGCTAATTCCACCCCTGCCATGTTCTTATCATGTCATGGAGGATAATCAGGTCATGGAGCTTTCAGAAAGAACTTGCCAGGACCTTATCATCATTATGATGACCACTTATATTGATGTTCCACAGGACTTAATATATGGTCCCAATAACTCCAGTCAACAAGTAAGACTCTAATTTCAGCTCAACCGAACCTTAAAAGAGTGTTACAAGGTGCTGAACCAATGTTGGTGGTCAGATTCAGAGGACCTTGAATAGCTGCCGTAAGGTTCGGACTGAAAGCCATAACCCAATTCACCATCCCCACAAAATGGAAACACCAGCCACTCTTATTCAATGGGGTCTCTTCCCATTTCCTCTACAGAATCAGGCTATGGTTCACAAAGAAGAGTGCTAATCCACAACAAACTCAAGAAGAAAGTATGTGAGGGTGTTGCAGAAAGCCAACTCCATTTTCAAATCGGCCCATCCCTGCTAGATATAGTCCTTCTACTGGTTTTAGACATTCCTGTGCTTCGTTTCACAAAAATACCCTAAACTTTCAAAGCAACGTACATGCAAAGATAGGCGTGTGTGCATGTAGGGGGGGGTTTTGGGCGCGAGAATAGCCTTTGTGTTTGGAGGGAAAGCAAAAGAAACAGACCCTTAATTTCTCCATGGTTCTTGAGGAGGTGGCTATAGAAAAAAACAAGCAGCATAGAAATGGCTCTATGTTACCAGCCGACCGAGTTTCAACAGGCCTGGCTTGGCGGACTGATACAGATGATCACGTCCTGAAATTGTGGAGGGTTGAGGAAAAGAGTGCCTTGATTCCTTCCTCCTGTCATTTCATGGGCAATATGAATGAAAATATGGCACACCATAAAAGGTGCCCCTAGGCCAGAAAGCTACCAAGGTTTCAGAACAATAGGTCTGGGGGTTAGAGATGGGCAAGTTCTGGGCTGGGAGGCCAGATATGTTCCTCAGCTCCTTCTGTGGGCCACACAGAGCCAAAAAAAAGAGGGTTTTCCTGGCCATTAAAAAAAAAGGTAAACAGGAAGCTTTTTTAATTTGGGGGATAGTGGTCCTTAAGAAACAATATACAAGGTCCAACAAGTACAAACGTCTGCTCTTAGAAGCTTTCAGGAGCAGAAAAATCTAAATTTGGGGTTCAAACATTTTACCTTCTTTTTTCATTTTTTTAATGGTTGAGCATGGGAGTCTGCTGGTAGACAACAAAAAAAGCTAAAAGAATGGGCAGCCTTGAAAGGTGGGGTGGTTGGAAAGGAAAACTCATGGAAAATAATCACTTGATTATTTTTTATTTTCCTCCCCCCCATCTTGACCCATATCACTATTGTTGCTTTTTATTTTATTATACTGTTTTTATTCTATTTTTTTATTGTTAGCTGCCCAGAATAGACATGTGTCTAGATGGGGGGGGGGGATAAATAAATAAATAAATAAATAAATAAATAAATAAATAAATAAATAAATAAATAAATAAATAAATAAATAAATTGGTGGGGAGCTACCAGAAGGGGAAAGAACTCAAAAGAAAACGTCTTGAGCCAAGTGGGTCATGGAGGCTGTGTTGTGGGTGGGAAGGGATGCATGTGTATTGATCTCTACCAGTTGTAGAGATCAGATTCTGGAGAAGTTGTGGTTTAGATCTCTTGCTGTGGAGCCAGAGGTTGGGAGTGTGATTTCCCCACTGGGCCTGCTTGACAGGGGCCGGACTGAAAGACCCATGGAGGATCTGCATTTATATTTAAAAAGTTGCCATTTTTCACTACACTTCACAGAATCACCCAGCTATCATGCTACCCTGCTCATTCTACGCCTTATAGTCCCGTAAGGTATTTTTTTCCCCAAAGTCATGATCCGTTTTGGGGGCATTGTTTCCCCACAAATAATCTTTCCAAGTTTGGGGTTCAGAGGTAGAGAAGCCCCCTAAGTAGAATGCATTGTGTTTGTTTAGAGTCACCAGCCAGATGTGTACCTTCAACGCCATGGTTTTAATTTTTTAAAAAAACTGCCTCCTGGCTCTTAGCACACAATTATCTTGACCCACAACCTCAGCATTCAGCAAGAAAATTAAACAGGCCAGGAGATTACCCCTCTTCACCTCCCCCCCTCCCGCTCAGCTTCACCCCCCCCTCCACTCAGAATCCAGTCCATAAAGGAGGCCTCCACATCCTCGTTATCTGCAGCCTCATTGAACAAAGTGGGATGCTTTGATCGCCCAATTTGCAACTTACCCCCCCCCCCTTTTGCTCGAGATCCCACCCCTGACCAGCTCACCCCTGCCAATGGGCGCCCTCTTCCTTGTGAAGTCAAGGGGAATCTATTTTGTTTGTAATAAAGCTGATTATCATAGATAAATGCATCTAATTAGTCTCATTTGCTAACATGCAAGCCTTTTAATTGCAAGCTGAATAATTTGACTGATCTGCATATGCAAATGAACAAGGGGTTCCACGATGTCAGTCTTTAACATGATTTCTCTAGAGACAAATAACTCTTGATATTTCAGCAGCGGGTGTGATATATTAATTTGCACAGGCAAATAACTTTATTTGGGATGGGAGGCGCTGTCAGGCTTGTTTATGGAAAGCAACAAGCGGAAGATGAGCGCCTGGGCACACTCGGGGTGTCCATGGCTAAGCAAAATTAAACAGCTACTGGGGAATTTCTTGCGCACCTGACAGCTTTTCTTTCTCTCTTGGATTATTATTATTTTTCGTGACTTCAAATGTTCCTTAGTATCTAGGGCACTGGTTTTAGGTGATTTTGGACCTAAATCCACCCAACACGAGGAGGAATCTTTAAAAAGCTATATCCTGGAACATACAAATTATAACACAAAGGATGCTCCTCCTTCCGTCTTTTTCTGTGTCTTTGCTGGCACCGTTTTACCTCCTCCCCCACCCATCATGATTCATAATACGATGCTTTGCCTTAAACCGTTTGGATGATTGTTTTCTAGAGCAGATGGCCGAGGCGGCTGCTGCGGCTGCTGTTCAGCACACAGGGCTACAATTTTTGGGCCAGTTGCATGCTGGGATTTGTATGTCCCTTCTCCATCTGGATGCACGGCGCATACTAATTACACAAGCCTCAGGATAGATAGCTCGACGGACGTGGTGATTTGAATTTCAGGCTGAGGCTGCAATCCTCAACACATTTCCGCAGATGGAAACACCACCAGACAATGCAATAGCCACTGACCTCACTTCCTCATCAACATGCCTAGAATTGCACTATGCATGAATCAATCACCCTAAGCATGAGCTTATGGATGACCATCAGTTTCCTTTCTTTTTCCCCCCTATGACAATGATTCCCAACCTTGGGTAACCCAGGGGTTCTTGCACTGCGCCTGCCAGAAAGTCCGGCCAGCACAGCTGATGGCAAAAGCTTCTGAGAACTGCAGTACAAGAACACCTGAGTTGGCCAAGGTTAGACCCACTGCTCAATGACATTCCACTAGTGCATAGCGTTTCAAAGTTCTGAGCCTGTTGGATAGCTCAGTGAGCTGGAGTACCTGTCAGCACAGCCAGGATTCTTGAGTTCAGTTTTACACAGTGCCTCCTGGGGGTGGGGGGGGGAACACCCAGCCTGTATAGCCTTGGGCAAGCTGCATCGTCCCAGGCAGAAGAAAGGACTACGTAGTAAAGCACTTCTGAGTATTTTATGCCTAGGGTGTTCTGACAAGGGTCACTGTAAGTTGAAATCAACTTCACGGCACACAATTTGCTAATTAATTAGGCTGTTTTTCTGTAAGTAAAACAGCACAACGAGAAGCTCCAATATTTTTGAAAAATTATATTCGCCCACTAGGTTCTTAGATCCTTGTTTCTTTTGGCTTGGGCAAACCGGTAGAGAGGCACTTAACACAGTCCTTATTTCCGTTAAATTATACAGCAATCAATTCATTGCTATGAAAAGGTAAGTTCCAACTTATTTGGATAATTATAGGTAAAGGTAAAAGTTCCCCTTGACAATTTTTGTCCAGTCGTGTTCGACTCTAGGGGGCGGTGCTCATCCCTGTTTTCAAGCCATAGAGCCAGCGTTTTTGTCCGAAGACAATCTTCCGTGGTCACATGGCCAGTGCGACTTAGACACGGAACGCTGTTACCTTCCCACCAAAGTGGTCCCTATTTATCTACTTGCATTTGCATGCTTTCGAACCGCTAGGTTGGCGGGAGCTGGGACAAGCGACGGGAGCTCACTCCGTTGCGTGGATTCGATCTTATGACTGCTTGGTCTTCTGACCCTGCAGCACAGGCTTCTGCGGTTTAGCCCACAGCGCCATCACGTCCCTTGGTTGGATAATTATAGGCCTATATTAAATGTCATTGAATTCTCCATTTTTTGGTTGCTGTGGGTTTTTCAGGCTCTTTGGCCGTTTTCTGAAGGTTGTTCTTCCTGACGTTTCACCAATCTTTGTGGCCGGCATCTTCAGAGGACTGGAGTAGGAACTCTGTCCATGCTCTGTGCTCTCCATTATGTATTTATTTTTGATTTTTTTGGTCCCCGATGACTTACCTGGTTTTTTTAAAAAATGCATCCTAGAGTGGTCATATTGACCAGATGAGTGGGGTATAAATAAATAAATAAATAAATAAATAAATAAATAAATAAATAAATAAATAAATAATGAAGCAACTCTACATTCTTGAAAAGTTACTTTATTTGACTACAATGCCTAGCAATATCCAGTTAGCATGGCTCCCAGTCCTGCTGGCCGGGGGATTCTGGAAGCTGTGGTCAACAATGTGATTTCCCTAAGGTTGGAAATATACCCAGATCTACAGCAAATCCACACAGCCATCCAACAATCGGTTGAAAAATCAGCAAGGAAAAAGCCAGCAGGAAAAGAGAACAAACCAAATGTCACAAGCAAAGAAGCAGCGAGACTCCATAAACATCCTAATAGTGCCTTGGCACAGAGAGAAAGTGAGCAAGGACTGCTTCTTTCTGGCTTCGGTTGGGTCGTTGCCTGCAACCCTCTCTCTGCAAATGGATCTTATAAATAGTTAATCCACGCCATGGTATCCCCTTGGTTAGAGCAGCATGGCATGACCGACATTGGGCAGCTGTTAAAAAAAGCTTTGAAAATTTCAGCTAGCATAACATTTGGATGGTCTTCTCTTGTGGAAAGGGGAAGGGAGAGCAAGAATCATTCTGGCCCAGACCGGTTTGCACTGGCTTCATATTCTGGGCGAGCTACCAAGAGGCTCGTTTTGAGCTTTAAAGTCCTATATAGAATGGCTTGGAGCCATACGTACAGTGCAATCCTAAATCAAAGATGTGCCAGCTGTAGGGGGTTTAGGATTGGCAAAAGCTTCTTCTGCTGGCAGAAATCCTTTTAGGCCAGAAGAAAGGCTCTAGGCTGGGAAAAGTTTGGATTTAGCAGAGTTTCCACAGGCCTAGTGCCAGCTCAACAAGTCCTTGGCCAGTTAAAATTGTGCTCTGCGTTGTATTCAGCTCACATGGAAAGAAATGGGCATTAAGGTACAATGGATGATCAACCTGTACCCCTTTAATTAAAAAGTTTCCAAGCCCTCAGGGCAAAAGCATTCTATTCCTTCCCCGGCACTCACTCTGCATGACTGGAGAGAGAAAATGGTGGCAGATTTTTTAAAAAATATTAGATACAGTACATTTTAGGCTTGTCCATTATTTACTTTTGGCCTAGATGAATTTGGCTTAATCAGAAATGAAGCAGGAAAGTGACTCACAGAATTATGTAAAGCCAACTATTTGTGCTATGTTTATACTTTTCTCAGCCACTGAACATATAATTGTACACGCTGATGTCACCAGACAGCT
This sequence comes from Pogona vitticeps, assembly GCF_051106095.1. Taxonomy (NCBI): domain Eukaryota; kingdom Metazoa; phylum Chordata; class Lepidosauria; order Squamata; family Agamidae; genus Pogona; species Pogona vitticeps. Next base: position 9,001,380 of record NC_135786.1, on the reverse strand, counting down.
AGTAAAGAAATCATATATATAACCAGAAGTGGAACATGGAATAGTCGTGCTCTTTCTGTCAAAAAGAGATCAGACTTCAACTGTGGTACTGGCTATGAACAATTGTCAACAATTAGAGTAAAGCTGAAGAACAACATTAAAACAATCATAGTGCCAAAACAGCAATGCAAAGTGTGCTGCTTATATACTGCCCCATAGCACTTAAAGCACTCTCTGGGTGGTTTACAAGTTAATTATGCAGGCTACATAGCGTCCCGCCCCTGCTTGTGAGCTGGGTACTCAATTTACCAGTCTTGGAAGGTTGAGTTAACTTTAAACCAGTTACTTGTAGCCTCAGATTGAACTCCGGTAATGAGCAGAGTCTTTACTATACTTTAACCCCCGTGCCACAAGGCTCCTAAAAGAATCTAAATAACATTCAGGAAAAATTGAAAGAGCCTCTCAAGAAAAAAATTGAATTGTCGTACTAAACTTAGTTCACCAAGAGCCAGAAGAGTAGACTTTTGGTCTAGATGGGCGGGATAGAAATCCAATAAATAAATAAATAAATAAATAAATAAATAAATAAATGAATGAATGAATGAATGAATGAATGAATGAATGAATGAATAAATAAATAAATAAATAAATAAATAAATAAATAAATAAATAAATAAATAAATAAATAAATAAATAAATAAATATGGATTGGAAGGAGAGATATTGGCCCAAATCCCCTTGACTAGTTACACTAGCATAATGCAAAGAAATGTAACTTTGAGAGGCAAATTACCTAAGTTTTGTGTTTCAGTGTGTAACTGACAATCTATGGTGATTTCTTAACTTGTGGCAATTTACCTCCATAAGGTACACCATTTTTACACCTATGCAGGAGGATTTTGGCTACTTGTAAAGAAGGATGGGGAAAAAAACAAGCAGAAAGATCTTGATGAATAAGTTACAGGCTTAGTTTTCAAGAATTGAGCAAGGCTGTTCATGGCAGGACTTTTCATAATTCTTTGTGTCACCATAACTCAGAAGTGACTTGATGGCACATAATATCTTGTGTTTTATATTTTGTTTTTCTTCCAGGGAGGTCAAGGTAGAGCCTATTTCCATTTTATTCTCACAACAATCCTTTAAGGAAGATCAGGTCACACTGACTTGGACATTCATGAGGCTGTAGTATGAATAAGCCAGTTTCCCAAGCTTCATTCCTAAGAACATGAGAACAGCAGTCAGATCAGAACAAAAGTTTGACGTCTTCCAGCGTTGCTGGTGCTTCTGGGAAGCCCATGAGTTTCCCATGTAGATCATGGTCTCCTTATTGTGGCTTATAAAGAATGGCATTCTGCAGCACACTGCTCCTGATCATGGAGGCTCCACTGAAAGTAACAGTTATTCATAGACTTAGCCTCTATGAATCCCCCTCTTTTGAAGCTATCAGAATGAGCAGCAGCCACTACATTTAAGTCACCGAATACAGAAAATTAATAACGTGTATTTGTACTTCTTTTTGATTGTCTACTGGAAGGTTTTTTTCCTTTTTACTTAATCTCTCCATCTTGTATTTGATTTTAAAAAAACCCTCACCCTTTAGTCACAATAGCATGTTTGCGCATTTTGAACCCCCAAAGCATAGTCCATTTATGACAGAAGTGCTCTAGTTTGTAGATTAGGATGATCAGAGAGTTGCTTAAAATAGAAATGAATATTTCTTGATAAGCAAATTTTGTTTCTATGGCAACCACATTTAACTACTCTTTGGCAGTATGATTAGGGTTAAGACACACTGTGATACTTTGAGAAGAATTTCTCTGTTTTATGTATTCAATGTCTTCCCAAATTTCTTTCCCACTTTGAGATGCACTCCAATTCAGAAATTGTAATTCCAATGACCCCTTGCCATGTCTTACACAGTTGGTCACAAAAGCATTAAAACGCATTAAAGGTTCCTTTCTATATTGCATGGTAAGGCATGGCTCAGCCAGAACCTACACTTGACTTAAAACTTTGTTGTTGTTTAGTTGTTAAGTTGTGTCCGACTCTTCGTGACCCCATGGACCAGAGCATGCCAGGCCCTCCTATCCTCCACTGCCTCCCGGAGTTGGGTCAAATTCATGTTGGTTGCATCGATGACACTGTCCAGCCATCTCTTCCTCTGTCATCCCCTTCTCCTCCTGCCTTCACATTTTCCTAACATCAGCGTCTTTTCCAGGGAGTCTTCTTTTGAAACTTAAACTACTTTTAGATGGGCGGGATATAAATCAAATAAATAAATAAAATAAATAAGTACTTACCTTTATTTGCTCCAGATGCCACATGAATGGCACCCACACATATGCTCTTCTGCAAAAAAAAGTTTTTTGTTTTAATTTTTATTTGTTTAGACTTATAACCCGCCCACTAGTCTTCGCGGCTTCCAGAAAAATAAGCATAGAAACAGAATTAAAATAATGAACATATAAAAAACCGAAAACTCCTTATAAAAACCTCCAGTCTACCAAATATGCCAAGTTCCTTTTTGAAGGTACAATTCCTAGAATTCATAACTCTAGCACGGCCAGTAGTCATGCTACTGGTGGGGATTCTGGAATTCGGAGTTAAAAAAAATATCCCTGAACATTCCAAGGTGTGCTTTGAGTATCATGTGTAGGAACAAACACACCACATGCTTAGTTTTCCCTGATATCTAGACAGAGACGCACTCTTGGATGTGTGTGACTGTTCATGTGTGTGGGGGATATAAGAGAAGCGGAGTCCCCCAAATCAAAGAGACGACCAGTCCGAACTCATGCTCGACCTTCTTGCTAGTGTTCGTGGCTTCATAAAAATAAATAAATAAATCCCCCAAAGCTTACAGGATTCTTTTGAACCAGACTGTTATTACCAAGTGGATGGCACCGCTACAGATGCTTAATAGGAGAAATATTACTTGAAAGGAATATGAAATTAGCTAATTAGGGAATCCTGAGCCTAGGTGGATTTAATGGACTGGCTAATTACCAGCTCTGGTAAGCTGAGGCGGTAGCAATATAAACAGCGCTTGAGATGCTAGTGCTGTCGACGGCCCAGTGCAAGGCGGAGGCGTGTGTGCGCGCGTGTGTGAGTGCGTGTGCATGTGTGTGTGTGTGGTGGTGTGTGTGTGTGTGTGTCCAGAGAGAGCCCCCTTGGAGGTATTTTGGGCTCCCTTTCCTCTTGTTTCATCTCACACCTCACAGACCGGACAAAACAATTAAGGAGGGAAGGCCACGAGAGGTTCTTCCTCCACTCTGGAATGCTCAGGAGCTCCTCTTAGGGGATATTTGGTAGGATCTGTGAGGAGGGAATTTGCTAACCCTCCTTGGGGCTCTTTTTTCTCTCTCTCTTTGCCCCCTCCCCACATCAACAAAGCTCCCAATGCCCTCCCCATCTTTCCTGCAAGGCAATGAGGCAGTCAGGCTGCACCTCTGCAGTCACATCCCTTCCCATAAGCCTCTGTGGCAGCGGGGGCCCCCCCTTTTTTTCTCCCGTTGCCGTGGCAACGGGAATGGTGATGCTCACTGGAGCTGACACTGTCCCAATTTAAACCCCCTCCCTCAGTAACGCCTCTCTTCTCTGTCTTTCTCTCTCTCCCTCTTTCCCATCACGCCTGCCGTGCTTGGGGAAGACGGCAGGGGGCAGCTCTACCTCAGGGCTGCTGGGAGAGGCCCCCCCCCAGCCATCACCCAAATTAGAAACAGTTGCCTTGAAAACGTAAAGGAGTGCCGGCACTGCTAAAGGAGTAACATGGATTTATGCCTCTCCCCTTATGCAGAGACAGTGCACGGAAGCAGGAAGAGGAATAGTGCATGGGTGGGAAGAGAAGGATGGCAACCATCCTTTCTCCTGTTTTTTTCTCTTCAGCTTTTCCCATATGTAGTTCCTTGTCTATCCAAGACAAAATGGCATTTTCAGAAAGAGAAGGAAGGCACTTAGCCCCAAGTAAAAGAGGGAGAGAGAGAGAAAAAGGTAAATACAGTATTACTTAAAAAGAAGGGTGGAAAAGTAAGCTTTCAAGTCCTTTAGAATGCTTCAGAGAGCTGGGCCTTGGACATTTTGAGAAAAGAAAAGGAAGAAGCGACGGATCGTGGCCAGATTGTACAGCTATGGGAGCTCTATTTCCATAAACTCCAAAATGGAGACTCGAGAGAGAGAGAGGTGTGATGTTAATGAGGTTGCACCTTGAGCGCTGGAGGATCAATGGCTGATCTCCCTCTTTACAGACAAAGGGCTCGGAGCCACTCAGCAAACAGTCCCTTTGCTGTCTTTTAGCGGAAGCATATGGCCCCTGTGTTGGTATGGACCAGAAGCGCATCCAAATAAGCCATGGTCATTAAGTCCATTTGTCATGGCAATGGGCTCTTGTCATCTTGCTGCTCGAAAAGGCAAGCCGGGCAGAAGGCTGCTCCTGTGACAGGACGGAGATGTGGTGCTAAGGCACAGAAGTCGGACGGTGTTCCATAATGTTAACTGTTGAACAGTAAAGAAAAAAACATATGTGTATTTGCACCTTGTGTTGAGTTAAGAATGCATAAGGCATTTCTCAGCTGAGTAAGACATATCTTTCATCATCTAAGCTCCATCAAATGATGTAATTTCATTTTTTTTTTGAGGGGATCGAATATGGATCAAAAGAAGTGTGCTTTGCTTGGGGATAAAAACAAATTCTTGCTGAAAACCCAGAGATTTAGGTTTTTAACTTCGCATTTGAATCACTATAGGTCTAAAACGGATTGAAATCCAAGAAAACATCTGCAGTTTCCTTACCCTTGAGGAGTGCTGTTATTTGTAATTATTAACATTTGCTGAAGGAAACGAACCCGTCTTGTATATTCCTTTCTTTAAAATATGGTAAGTGAGGAGCAGAAGGAGCAATAAGTGGATCACATAAATAAAAGAGAAACAGCAGCATTTCCCCCACCCCTGATTTGTTCTTAGTGTTCCTTTCAGCCTGAGTAAAATGAAATGAATTTAATATTGCACCAATAAAGGGTGCTTGATGGGGTGATGATGGAGAAACGACGACTTGGACAAAACCACAACATGTCTCTTGTGAGCTGTGTTTGTAAATATGCTGGACACGTTTTAAAAGGAGTGTCATTGTGTTTCCAAGGGGGTACCGGGCATTGTCATTCCTCTATGCAGTTCAGATAGAGCTGTCCGTTCGGAAGGGGAGAATGGCTTCAGCAGTGAAGGGCTGTGTGGCGGCACCTTTCCAAAACAGCGGTTTAATGCAATGTTATTATTTTACTGTTTTTGACAGTGAGGATTAGGTGCATCCTGGCTTTTTCATTTTGGGCACCAAGCCTCTGACTCCCAAACCTTTCCTAGATGCTTATACGGTAAAGCCCTGGCGTTTGATCACATTAACTGCAAATACAACAATCCAGCAGGAATTATAGCTTTAGTATGCTCTGTTTGTCTGAGGTTCCCATTACGGCGTCCTCATTTTTCAATGGATGGAGACGTTTGTAGAATCCTTTGCTGGTGCTTCAAACATAATTTGCGAACAGTTTCAGATTCATTTGTGCTGATGCACTATCAGCATAAGCAGTCCAAAGATACATGAAATGTCTGTCTTATTGTCTGTCTAAGCATTGTTCTCTTATCTCTCTGCTTTAGGAAAAAGCATTCAAGGAGTTAGACCATTACTAAATAAAAACGCACCAACCCGAAGAGCAGTAGGGGGACATTGCTAAAGCAAGCAGAAGGGAACAGGTAAAAAAGAGATTAAAAATGACAGCTGTATCCGATTCAAGTGGATTATAAAGCACACTCAAGCCATCCATCTGAAGACCATCCCAAGAAGAAGGTCTCCATGAATCCATGGAAACTCAGGGGTGAAGGAGCCACAGGAGAATTCCAAAAGGAAAAATTCCTGATTCTAGGGACAGTGACCAAGAAGACCCTCTCCTCGGTGTTCACCCATCTTATCTCAGATTATAAAGGGAGGACACAAGCGATGATGGCTATGTGCTGTTTCCACTGTAATGTTGGCTATAAGTGGGTGTGATTCAGCTTTCACTGAGTCAGGTTCAAGTCTTCGCATGGGGAGGAGGAAGAGAAAGAGAAGGACCTTTCCTAGAAGCTGATTTTAGCTCACCTTCCTTTAACTCTGTGGGGCGTGGTGGCATTGCGAGTTAAACCACAGAAGCCTCTGTGCTGCAAGGTCAGAAGACCTGCAGTCGTAAGATTGAATCCATGTGACGGAGTGAGCTCCCGTCGCTTGTCCCAGCTCCCGCCAACCTAGCAGTTCGAAAGCATTGTAAAAATGTGAGTAGATAAATAGGTACCACCTCAGTGGGAAGGTAACAGCATTCCGTGTCTAGTCGCACTGGCCACGTGACCATGGAAACTATCTTCGGACAAACTCTGGCTCTATGACTTGGAAATCAGGATGAGCACCGTGCCCTAGAGTCAGACACAACTGGACTAAATGTCAAGGGGAACCTTAACCTTAACCTTCCTTTAACTCAAGAGTGATATTCTTAGGGTTGCTGACCTCCCTTCCTCTCTTTGCACTCTTCCTTCTTGACTATCTCTGAGAAAGGACTAAGATGTTCTCTTGCCTTTTTTCTTGAGCAGACATGCTTTGTTAATCTTGAACTAGGATTCCTGTTTATCGTTCCTATCTCAGGATTTTCTCCCACCAAACACTAGCTGTTTTATTTTGCTTAGAATAATGTTTGTGAACATAGTTTGTTTCCAAAGGAGGTGCTTGCTGTGTTCAGCCAAGCATTTGATATTTTGGCTTGAATCCATAAGCTGATGTACCTAGCTGCTGCTTGGGGCTGCTAACTCTGATAACATTATTCCTACCAGCTTCCGGAGAACATATGCAAGAAAAATGACGCTATTTCACTCCGACCCCACTTATAGGTTTCCCGGTAGCATCCGTTTGGCCAAGGAGAGAACAGAATGTTGGATCAAATGAGGTCTTCTGATCTTTTGCTCTAAAATCTCGGGTCCCTAGATGTTCTTGGACTACAACTCCCAGGAATGCTGGCTGGCCAGCAGAGTTAGTGGTGAAGGCTTCTGGGAGTTTTACAAGAACATCTGAGGACCCAAGGTTGGGAACCATGCCTCTAAAGGCAGGCCTGAAACTGGCTCTCCTTTTTTATTGCTTCATTCAGAAAATTAGAGTCTGGCTGAATGAGAGTCTGATAAACAACACCTGGAAGACGAGGCAGAATTTATGAGGCCACACTGGCCTTTCAGGTGGCTGCCAGTCAGAGTTGAACCTACTTAATTTTGCACCTGAAGCAAGAATATGAAATTGCTTCACCCATGTTCTTTCATGGCTGGTACTCGAGTAAAAAGATAATTATGCAAATAGGAAGAAACAAGGTTAATAATAACACAATGTTTATGTTAGTTGTGGGAACATTAGCACACACCACCCAGCACTGATGACACGAACAATTTTAGCCATATGTATTTTAGACTTTCTCTGGTGGCACAAAGCAATCACTATTTTTGACAAGAGCAGTATGTTTGCGTGTAGGGGAACAGGCAGCACAGAACCATGAATATATATCTTACTGCACAAAGTTTAAAATCTGCTGTCCTGTTGCTATTCCTGCCAACCTAGCAGTTCGAAAGCATGTAAAAATGTGAGTAGATAAATAGGTACCACCTCGGTGGGAAGGTAACGGCATTCCATATCTAGTCGTGCTGGCCATGTGACCATGGAAACTGTCTACGGACAAATGCTGGCTCTACAGCTTGGAAATGGGGATGATCACCGTGCCCTAGAGTCGGACACGACTGGACTAAATGTCTAAGGGGAACCTTGAACCTTTACCTTTTTATTCCTCATTCAGTTTGAAGTTACAAGTCCCATTCAATTATTTCCCATCGGGAAAAACTCACTACGTGTAGTGGGGAATAGCTACCCAGCCACTTTCTCTATGTAGAAAATGACAGGTCTGCAGCAGAGATGCTCCTGTTCATATATAGGCTCAGCACAGAAGTTGAAAGTGGTGACAGTGGGGGAACAGCTAGCTTATCGAGGAAGGGAATGGCTTTTCCCAGTGGCACTGCATGCATAGAATAATGAATACGGTAAATTACATGCTGTGAAATTGATCCTGACTCATGGCAACCCTTGCCAGAGTTTTCTAGATATAGAGTAACCAAAAGTGGTTTCACTTTCCATTTTTTCAGGGGACCCCTGGGACTATGCAGCTTGCCCAAGTCTACAGAGGATGGCTCTCCATCTGGTAGGCGCATGAATACAGAATGAATTCTGGATTCCTTGCTGTGCAATCCTGTGCTCTACCTCAGGGAGCTGTCTGCCCAGCTATGCATGGACTAGTGGGTGCATGTTTAATATCTTATCCTTCGCTTTTTGGCTTTGTAGAGGCTAGTGTCTCTCATCTCACCCTCTCCTACCCCCACATAGTGATACTAACATGAGCATGTAGTGTTCCTCCAAAATGGGCTTGTTTTTTCTAGAATGTACAGGCATGCAGTTCTTTTTCTGTATCCTCTAAGGCTTTCACAGTTGGGATCTGATGGTTGCTGTGGGTTTTTCGGGCTCTTTGGCCGTGTTCTGAAGGTTGTTCTTCCTGACGTTTCACCAGTCTCTGTGGCCGGCATCTTCAGATGTTCTGAAGATGCCGGCCACAAAGACTGGCGAAATGTTAGGAATTACAACCTTCAGAACATGGCCAAAGAGCCGGAAAAACCCACAGCAGCCAATTCTTTTTCCTTTTTTCATATTGCTGCCTGATGCCAGTGATTTTTTTAAAAATGTTCTTCTGTATTGGCTTTATTTTGACTGGAAGCTACTAATTCTATTACTTACAAAAGTGTAGTATGGATAATTTTAAAAAGGAAATGATGTCTGGAATTCTGTTGCTTAGCATAGTAAGGTGCAACTAGAGAAGGCCCACTGAATCAGTGGGGGGTATGGTGAGTCAATTCCTTTGTAAGTTCCAGTGATTCAAATGGGCCTACTCTAGTTGTGATTTAGTAGGCTAAATAACAGGATTTCAGCCATTGTTTCAATAAAAATTGAATCAATGGAAGTTACAGAGAGTAACACATCTTCATTGATTCAATGGGCCTACTCTAGTTGCACCTTACTATGATAAACAACAGGATTTCAGCTGTAAGACAGTGGAAGCAGTGACCTCAAGTTGAGTGCTCCAACACTGGAGGCTTTCAAGAGAAACTTAGACAACCGCCTGGCAGATCTCCTTTGGTTTGTATCCCTGCATCGAGCAGAAGGTTAGACTTGATGGCCTCATAGAGCCCTTCCAACTACACTATTCTACAATGGCTATCATCTGCATGAAGACTTTGGTCAATAAATCACAGTCGATGCACCGATGCAGGGCCTAGACAAGACAACAGAAATTGAGGACTTTCCCTCCTCTCCTTAGCCCCCTCCAGCCCCCTATGCTTGAAATTAGCTCTAGAATCTTTCAGAGCTGGTTTTGTGGAGGAATAGTAGAGGCCTTCTATCACTAGACACTTTCCCTAGCTTTACAAAGTAAGGCTCAATTCTATGGCCTGCTAACTTAACCAGTGGATTCTGCATGAGGCATGTATATTATTTTTTCTTGTCAGAGGTCTGTCAAAGAGAAATTCTTTGCAGTAAGGTGGGCAAGATCTTCAGCATCTTGAAAATGAGCTTCATAACCTACAGTGTGACTGAAGGCAACTGCATGCTTGTATTATAATGTGTAAGTGAGAGCAATCGGAATGCACAAGCTGCTCCTTTACAAGCCTCACGTGTGAAACACTGAAATATTTTTGAGTATGAGCTTCATTCCAAATATGCATTTTCCCCTTCACTGCATGGAGGAATCTTGAGATGGAGAAGTCATAAATTTGCAGACTGTGATTGCCAGAGGGACCATTCTTAGCAGAATGTGCTCCTTTGACAGCTGCTCTCGGAGCTTATGAAAGGAAACTCATGGGATAAATGTTCCCATGAAGGAGAACAGCTGAGGGAGGACACATCATTAGACTCTTCTTAACACAGAATATTTCCTCTTCATCTGCTCAAATGATTGTTTTCTGCCAGAGCTGCCTAGTGCCTGTCATGCTGTAACAGGCAGAGTCTTCATCAGAGGATGAAGACCAGACCAACAGTGCTTCAACTGGAGGGATCTGGAGTAGAAAGGAGGGCTTGAGGTCCCAAGTAGAAACCCTTTCCTGGAGATCCAGGAGACTGAGGGTGTGATCAGAGGGCGCTCTGTTCTGAAGTTTGGTCCACTTTAGGAACAGGCTGGTTCACTCCTTTCTCCAATGACCAGATGACATACAAGCAGCCACAAACTAGCCCAACCCTTGTCTTTACCTACCTGTATCTTTCTGGGTCCATGCCAGGGGCTGCTGAATTTTTTTTTCTGTAGGTAGGATTGCTCCATCTTGGTTTGGTTCTAGTTTGTATGATTGCCAGGATCTAACCAAACTGGCTTGCTGGCTTTCACTTTGCTTAACTGATGCAGGATCTAACCAAGATGAATTTTTTCTCCCCATGGCGGGTGGGGAGACAGAAGAGGATGCAATGTGTTTTTTTTTTTTAAAAAAATTATTCCAGCATTTAATTTGTTGATTGGCAAACCAATTCAGCACTATGCCATTAAACAAATTGAAAGTTTCCTCCAACTCCCCCATGGAGGGGAAGACAGGAGGCAACAAGGTGGGGGAAACTTTGTATATTTCTCCCCTTTTTCCCTTTCCATTTAAAGGGAAGAACAGGCTAAATAGGGTCACCCGAGGTGCAGTGTGTGGTTTCCCACTCTGAAACCACTTGATCCCTGGAATGCATGGAAGCAATACTCCAGATGGTATAATGCAACTCATAGCAACTCTGCTTAGATTGACCGAGCCTGATCCAGCCTGGGAGAATTTGGCCATCTAGTCACACCCTGAGGCGGAACTTGGCCCTTCCAGAATGAACCCATTCTGCGCCCTGCCCCCCAATGATGGGGAAAGTCCTAGAGAACTCAGAAATCTTAAATGCAGAACAAAAGAGCAGTTAAGGATGCTTAGCTCCATGAAGGACAGCCCAGTTGCAGCAAATGACTGAGTTCCTGCATCTGTGAAAGGAAGTCATTTGTGCCCCAGCCAGCTAGAAACAGAACCCAATGCACAATCAAGTTGCCGAAGCCATCCTCCTTATCTGGTCTGCTTCTTGTTCCCGTTCCCAGCCTTCAGCGTTTCTTGTCTCCCTGTTTGATTGATCTCCTGCTGAACTGACTCGGACTGTTTATCAGCCCTGCTTTGGCCTGCTCCCTGTTTGGACTGTCAATCTGGTATGTTCATGATTTATGAACTGACTCTGGTTTTGCACTATGATCCTTCATTGCCTGATCCCCAGTTTCTCGTACTCTTGCGACAATCTCCTCAATGCACTGATTCAAGACTGCCCTTGGGCTTTCCCCACAGAGCTTATCTCCTTCTTTTCTGACCTCACATCAAGCTGGTAACAAACCAACACATATGGGTTCACACAGACCTGCATAGATAACTCTGCATCTACCAGCAACACTCTTAGATCGCTTGGGAGTGATGAGAGCTTGGCGTGGTTGTTAAGATGGAGGGTTGAATTAAAGGACCCATTTTGAGTATGCTGTATGTGATGAGTGGGCCAAGACATTTAGAAGAAGCAGCTAGAAGGTGTAGGAACATTTTCCTAGGTCCCAGCCGTTGCACCACCCCCAGGTGTCCCTCTCTTTAAATGCTTCTTTCTCAGGCTTTGATCTTGCTGGGATGATGGCGTCATGGTTGGTTTTTAGTTGTGCTTGAGATATTTATCTTTCTTCTCTCATCTCATCCAGCCCAAAGTTTGGAAAAGTTACTTTTTTTGCATACACTTGTATTGTGTGTATGTGTGTGCACCATTCTCTATTCTGAGCTTAAGTAAAGATCCCTCACTCATCTTTGTTCCATTTCTTCTTCTCTGTGGGAAGCTGTACTTGTTACCACCCATGATCTTTAAATGATGGTTAACTATCTCCATTAAAGATGTACACATTATCCCCCCCCCAGGACTGTTAACAACCCTTAACGGCTCCTGTTAGGAGCATCACCATGCTAAACTTTAGGACTGTTCTTACATTTCATTTTCTTCTCCCCATGGCAGAAAAAAATAAATACATGAATAAAATAAAATAAAATGTTACAGCACCTTAAAAACCAACTGTTATATTTCAATGTGAACTTCTGTGAAGTCCACTTCCTCCAATATCAGCATGAGAATATATGGCTGGTATATTTATATGTACAAATAGCCCCATGGCCAGGTGAGTATACAAATAATAGGTAAAATGACAATGGCTCGTTAACACAGGATTGGGGCTGTCAAGCTATCAAGCTACTTCAGTTAGGAGTTTGTGTATGAGGCAGATACATGGAATGGGTCTACAAGATGACAATAGTATCATTGTCACAAGTGGTAAATTGTGGGGATGCTCCATGTTTCAGTGGAGAGTCTCACACTTTATAATAAGCTAAGAATCCCTGGCAAATATTTAATTCTTTTGACACAGTCTGGAACTTATGTATGTTTGTTTCTTATCTTGGCTATCTCTCTTTCTAGTCTCATTTTGTATAGCTTTGTAGCCCATTTTCCAAAATAACTTCAGCACATTGGATAGTTCCTTTAAGGTTCCAACTAAAACCTGATCTTCAACAACTCAACAAAAGAGGAGCCACCAGCTCTACTGCATGAATTTACTTGATTCTTTTCTTAAAGGTACTTTGTATGGTGGAGAATCCCACTGCTTAAATGGAAACCAACTGTTTATATGTGCTGTGTGAAGAATTACCTCTTTTTGACAAAGTGTGGCCCTCCAAATGTTTGGGACTGTAACTCCCATTGTCCCCGGGACCAGACCAAAAGCTGATACTACAGAACCTCTTGGAGAACTGAGGTTATTCTGTTGGGCTCAACAGCAGCAGAGGTGGCCCATGGTTTAAGCTAGGGAGAGCCCCACCTGACAGTCACTCCCCAAATGGGAGGAGATTGGACAGCCCATCCAGGGTAAAACTGTTCCTTCCAGATGATGGGGGGACACTATAAAGAGGAACAAACCCCAAGCTCTAGATCATGACGTGTCCAAATGCGGGACAACAGAGCGCAGTTGAGCATGTGTCTCCATCAAAGACATTTCAGCTGCCCCGAAAAACTGAGCAGCTGCAGCTGTGGAAGAGAGCTGCCGACACCACAGGCACAGCAATACAGAAAATGAACCCCAACAAAGTGGCTGAAACCAACATTCTTATTTCCCTTGCTTCTTGTTCCTGCTCCCGGTCTTCAGTACTCCTCATCTCCATGATGGATCTCCTGCTGACTTGACCTGGATTGTTTACTAGCCGGGCTGCTGACTGTACCCTGTTTGGTTTGTCAGTTTCATCTGTTATTGATTTATGGAGTGACTCTGGCTTTGAACTGTGAGTCTCCTCTGTCCCTTCCTGTGCAGGGAGGGAACTGCCCATTGACTTTCTCCACCTCTTTGGCATTCACAGCCTGCAACCAGCACCAGGGCATTAAAAGCCCTACATAGTCTGACTTGGTTATTTCAGTTGATGTCTCCTCCCAATGGAATATAGGAAGCTTCCTTCTGTTGAATCAGAGCATTGGTTCAGCTCACTCAACAGCTTTCTCCAAAATAACAACCTCCATATGCTTAAGACATCACCTCTCATGACCCCTTACCATTGACCATGCCAGCTACAGTTGACGGGAATTACCATTACAGAGTTTCTGAAGGGCAACAGGATATGGAAGAGTATTTACCCCAGTGTGATGTAGCAGACAAGGGTGACAGACTAGGATTCAGGAGACCTGGGTTTGAATCCACACTTGACCATGTAAACTTAGGGTGGAGGGTGGGATGGCACTGGTAAAACCATTTCTTAAATATCTCACACACCTTAAAAATTCTATTAGGGTTGCTATAAGTCAGTTCCAACATGAAGGTGCATAACACACAACTATACTGGATAGAACTGGCTTTCCAGGAAGCTGCTAAGGACTGAACTTGGGACATATTGCATGCAAAACATGTGGTCATTGGGCTATAGCATAGTACTTCCAGTCTATCAGTAAGGTTGTGTTGAAAGTGTCATATGATATCAAAGTCAGGCTGACCAGGCTGGTGTTCACAAGAACCAGGACCTTTTTGCTGTGGACTGAGAATATTTTGTCAGAAAGAGGATATGTACAGTTCTGGCTGCATGCAGAATAAGCTGTTTGTATGAAGTGGAAAAGATTTGTATGAAGTGGAAAAGAAGCCACTGGCAATGGTGCGGCTAAAAAATATTGTAAATAAATAAATAAATAAATAAATTATGACTGATCATGGTGGCTACTTATTGCTTGCAGCACAGGAGACAACAACAATAGGGGTGTATGGGGGCATGGCAGGAATAACAGAATCGTAGTATAATGAAGCTGGGAAGGGCCTATAAGGCCATCGAGTCCAACCGCCTGCTCAATGCTGGAATCTTCGTAAATCAAAGCAGATCCTGCTTTGGGACTTTGCACAGGCAACTGGTTGACCATTTTGGAAACAGAATAATGGAATAGGTAGGACTTCAGTCTGATCCAGTCTGGCTCTTTTTCAGGTTTATATCATGTTAAAGAAATTTTCCCCAAACAAATTTGTACTTATGAATAAGTGTGCTATTGGCAACCACTTTGAATATTAGTGCCAAGACAATACAACAGTGACATTAAAACGAAATATGAAAAGAAGGCTGTGTTGAGCACATCATTCCTGATTCTCTTGAGCAATGCCTGGTAGCTTTTTATGCAAGCAGGCAGGAACCTAAACACCTTCCTATGATCCAGAATGAAATGCACAACCGTGTTCACGTTCTGTTGCCTAGCTGGCCTATCTCCCCATCAATATTTTAAATTCCCAAGAAAATTCACTTTATGTTTTCATAGACTCATCTATCATTAGGAAGGATGTTTTTTTTTCCCCTTTGCAAGGAAACGTAAACTGAAGGAGATGTTAATGGCCTCCAAACCTTCCAAAGTGCAATCATGTCATCAATTCACTACGGCCGTCATTGAAGGCAGGAATTTGGGAGATCAAAACATCTTCTTCTCCCTCCAGGATTGGAAATGACTCTTTTGATCTCTGCCCACTGCACCTCTCTGTCCCCAGATTAATATTTCCTTGTACAACAGAAACCTACAGGGGACCCACTTCTCAGTTCGTCCATATGTTCTGGAACAGTTTGGGGTTGCTTTTTCTAATTTCCTTGGAAGATTCATCCCGCCCCTGTTCTCCCCATGTACCATTCCCATTGCCCTGTGCATTCATCAAACAGCAGGATCACAGCCCCCACCTGAAAGCACATCACCTGGTCGCTTTGAAGATTTCCACAATCAGAATGCTTTCACTTAGGGTGGGGTGAGAGCAGCCAGCTGTTTTATTTGATGCCCTCTTTTATCGTGATTTACTGAGATAATCTCCTAGCCTTCCCCGGCCCCCTCCCAGCACTTAATCTGTTAATGTTGCATGAGACATCAAAATAACCCTCCTTTTGCAGCTTGCTGGGTTATTTGTTGTTCGGTGTGGAGGTTATATAATGGACTTTATCCAAACAGAACATGATGATGAGCATTTATCTGTACAGGCCCTCCCTGAATTTGATCAACAATAAAGGCTCCTGTAGTACCTAAAAAACGGACCAACCGGTGCACAATCTGAACTGTTTTTATCTCAACAATGCTCAAGCAGTAAAACTGTTGGCCTCTGGGCGAAGATGAATCAAACGGAAAAAAAAATTAAAACATTAAATAAAAATTGTAGTGCTCATGCCTTCTCACTTTCGTCCCCTGCCATTCCTTTATAAGCAAGTACTGGGGGAAAAATCAGCCACAAATCTCACGAAATTTAATTATTGGAGTCGAAGATAGAATGAGTGAGTGATCTCAACATAGGCATGAATGCATTCATCATGTCATTGTTAACATGATGAACAAAGCTATCACTAAGGCTCACCTTATCTTTGCTTTTGAGGGCTCTGTTTCATCTGGGGTTCTTCATGTAGGCAAATCAGAAGATCTGGTCCCCCTTTTCTGCTAGTCAAATGATAGCTAGGAATGGACAGGGCTGTTTCGTTCCCTTTCTTTTGCATTCAGTTTTATAAAACCTCACATTCTTTCCACTGAATGGGAACATATGTGAATTTTTGGAAGGACCTTATTTAATTTGAAACACATTAAATTTTCAGCCATCTGCATGGGTTGAATTCAAAAAGTACAGCAGAGGGAAGATCTGGTATATCTTTCTGCCATGTAGGTGATAAAGATAAGGAGTCTGTCAAGAAAAGACTGCCAGCAGCCAGATTATAGACTCACAGGAATAAAGTACACAGAAAGGTAGAGTTTTAAAAATGTAAATGCTCAAATCCCTGGGTCTGAAAAGGGGAATCTATCACTTTCACTTTCTCTCATATTTTAGGTTATTGTTCTTTTTTTTTTTAAAAAAAATATGTATAAACCACCCCATTACTGCACAGCAATATTCTGGGTACTGTACAAATAAAACAAGGAATCCCCCGATCAAATAAAATATAACATCAAACAATAGGAAATTAAAACAGGCCAACATGAGGCTCAGATGATACAGCATTTCAGAGCTGCAGAGAGGGGCATGAACGATCAAGAGGGGCCGCCATGGAAGACCTCTCAAAGGAGCAATGTCTTCAGGTGCTCCTAAAATTAGGGAGGGAAGGGACCAAGCGTAGCTCCATTGGGAGGTGATCTCAGAGCGTTGGTGCCATCACCAACAAGGCCCAACTTCTTGCTGAAGATTTTCTGGCCTCCTTCGGTGTGGCCACCCAGAAGAACATCGCCTGAGAGGATCAAGTGGCATGGAGGATGAGCTTAGGGAGAGGTGCTTTGTTAAAAAACACATGACCACACACCTCTCCTCACGTCACATTTATGAAGAAATGTCAGAAAATACTTGTCAAAATATGAAGCAAAGGAAATTCTTGTCTATCCCTGATAATAACTACATCCTGAGATAATTTGCTCATTGCTCACTGTTCTGCAAAGCCTCAGCTGGAGGTTCAGCCCTTTCAGAAAGGGGGATTTGAAACACTGCACATCAAATCTCCAACATTTGTCAGCTTTAATTACAGATGATATTGGTCTGTCTCTTTGTGCTACAACAATGTAGAACTGCTCTGGAGAGGAACAGGGGAGAGAGATTGAGAGAGAGAGAGAGAGAGTTTCAGCGGCTTCTATTTTCTAACTGATGCCTACGTAGAAGTCCTGGCTTAGCAGTAGGAGCAACAGTGCAGCGCCAATCATTTGATCTCAGCACATAAGCAATACTGAAAAGCGCACAATGCCTGTCTTCAGCATCAGGATATGGGTCAATGCACCGTGACAGCCAGAGTGGGTACACCAACATAGAGTCTAAGCCAAAAAGCCAGCGATCCCCAGTGTTGCTCTGGAAGTGATAAGAATGATAAGATGTGGGAATACAATGCACTTTCAGTTGTGTCTTTAAATCTAGGTTCTGGGCCCTGGCACCTCACCCTGAACTGGCTTTGTGATCGTCACATAGTTAAAATATGATTGGGTTTGTGCTGTTAAAAAAAATCAGAGTGAAAGCACAATAGAGTGTCTGGTTGACCAGATAATATTATATTAACTGGGATCATATAGCCAATATTTAGATGCCTCAGACATTCTTCTTGTACATGGTGTAGCAAGCAGCGTTTGAACAGTGAAGTGTTCCAAGGCACCAATTTTATATATATAAACACCCCCATTAATTTATGAACAGGTTTGCATGACTCAGAATTGACTTAATGATGCGTGACATGATGATGATGATTTGCAAGCTATGTTCTAGGCACTTTCACCTCATTTTGGCTTGCTTCCCACAAATTGAGTGTGTGGACCCCCGGTGTTGTCTTGGAATTGCTCATCAAGTGCTAGGTTTCTGTAGAAAACGTACAGGCATGCCTCAACTGTTCAATCAAGGTCAAAAAGGTTCCCTGAAATGAGAAACACTGGAAAATATCACAACATAGGCAGTGTTGTTATTCCTTTATTTGCGTTGGATCGTTAGAATGCAAATTCTTGCCACAAATTGCTGTACACCCTTTGCTATATGTGAGGTCACTACTAAAACACATGTGAAGCTGCACCTCACACCTTGCTTTTGCGAAACCAAATGCTGATACAGCTGTGGTGTCATCCGATGCTGGAATGTTATCCAACACAGAGACTACTAATGAGGACATTTTCCCACCTCCTCGTTTTCTCACTACGTTTCCCCCCCCATCCGTTCCCCCACCATTGCTCAGAGATCTGCGCATGCAGTCAGATATGTCTGAAGCTGACAACGGCACCCATATGCTATTTATCCTGTCAAAACTCTTTCCCTTTGCCCTCAGCTCCCATTTTGTTCTCATTAATAGCGATTAGGGGGAAAAAATAACAGGGCTAAATGCTTACTTTGGAATGATTTATCCCAGTGTTGAACTGCATGATTAGGGAAGTGAAGGCATTATCCCTTTAGCTTCTGTCAAGACTCAATTTCTCTGTTTGATTTAATTTTAAGCCCTTGACCCACAACTATTGCCTTTCTGTGGCAGCCTAGCAGAACGCTATCTTTCTAGCCGTCAGAGGGAAGAAGTTCTATCTCATTTGTAAAATGACAAACTTCATGCCATCATTGCAATGCGCCTCCTACCCAAACCACATCAGCCTGGGAAATGAGTGTTTAGATTCCTGAAGGAGACAAGCTGTCCGTGGTGGGGACACAGGAGAGGAACATCTTCTGATGCTGCTTCTAGACTCTGGAACTCACTCCCACAGGAGGCCAGGCTGGTCCCATCTTTACTGTCTTTCTGCAACCAGGCAAAGACCTTTCTCTTTAGGCAAAATTTTCCTTACTGACTGGTGGTCTGAGAGGTTTTTTAAAATAAATAAATAAATGGATTGTCGTGCTCTGTTGCTTTTAGTATTGATTTTATTTACTGCTTTTAATATTAAAATACTCGTTTAATTCTTTTAAAATATTTGTACACTTACTGTTTTAAGCTTTTGAATATTGTATTTTAAATTATGTAAGCCATCTTGGGTCCTTCTGAGGAGAAAGGTGAGGTAAAAACATTTTAATGAATGAACAAACAAATGCACGAATGAACAAATTAACAAATGAATGAACGAACAAACAAATAAATGAATGAATAAACAAACAAACAGAATTTCCCACACTCAATGTTTATGCCTGATTAGTCTTATACTGCTGAAATGCTGTTTGGCATCAATTTATTTATCATCAATTAATATGTGTAAAACATCTCAACAAACAAAGGAAGGGTTAGTACAGTAACAACTCCTCACTGTGTCTCAGTTCGTAAATTGCCTCTGTCTACAAGGACACAGCTTAGGGAAGCTCACAAAGTGCTGTTCAACAGTGCAGATGTGCTTCTCTGCATTTATTTATTTACTGGTTTATTTTAAAATACGTATACATTGCCCTTCACCTAAAATTGATCCCAAGGCAATCCACCACCGAAGAATAATTTACAAAGATATAACACACATCAAACCAACAAATATCAATTTTTTAAAAGAAATCTACAAGTAAAGTAGAAGCACCCTTAGAAAAGGGCACCCACAGCAACATGGAGTCGAATGTGACCCCTCTAGTACTGGCATGCCACCCACCCAGTGGATAGATCAGTGATGGTAGCCAGAAAAAGAAGGCCGATCACCTTAACTCATGATTTTGACATTCCCACAAGGCCTCAATGGCACAGTGGTTAAACAGTAGTACAGTGGTGCCTCGCTTAATGATTACCTCATTAAACGACGAAAATGCTATATGATGACTGTTTTGCGATCGCTTTTGCGATTGCACAACGATGTTTTAATAGGCAAAATTCGCTTCCCGACGATCAGTTCCCTGCTTCGGGAACCGATTCTTTGCTAGACGATGTTTTTAAAACAGCTGATCGGCGGCTTCAAAATGGCCGCCCGCTGTGTAAAATGGCTCCCCGTTGTGTTTTGGGATGGATTCCTTGCTTTACAGGCACTGAAAATGGCCGCCCTATGGAGGATCTTCGCTGGACGGTGAGTTATTCAGCCCATTGGAACGCATTGAATGGGTTTTCAATGCGTTTCAATGGGATTTTTAATTTCGCTTAATGAGGATTTCGCTCTACAGCGATTTCACTGGAACGGATTATCCTTGTTAAGCGAGGCACCACTGTATTGCAGCCAAACTTCTGTTCACAACCTGGGTTCAAGCCCAGGTAGCTCAAAGTTGACTCAGCCTTCCATCTTTTTGAGGTTGGTTAAATTGAGTATCCAATTTGCTTGGAGTTGGGGGGAAAACAATGTGTAGCCTGCAAACTTAAAATGTAAACTGCCCAGAGGGTGCTGTAAGCACTATGGAGTGGTACATAAGCAGCACATTTTGCTTTGCTTCCATTTCTGTCACTAGCCAAACCCAAGCTTGTGAAAAAAGGATGGCCAAAGGGAGAAGCCACTGTTAGTGAAATGTCTTGGTTCAATGGCCCTGACAGACTTCCAAGGATATTTGATGCTGCGACCTATTGTTGGGAGGGAACTTTGGTCTTTCTTTGGCCTTTCTTTTCCATTTGACAGTAACTACTTACAAGCAGTAACCTATAACTATTTGATTTTGTGTAACAAGGGATGTAACCAGTAGTTATGAAGTTACTTTTAGTTATAAGGAATGGCACTTAAATTATTTATGTGTGACAACCAATACTTAGTAACATTCAAAAGTAACTTTTAAATGGCATTTTGGCAGAAAGTCTTTGGGTTTTATGCCATTCTCTTACCAATTCTAAGAGAAGTCTTCTTTGTATTTCTATAATGATATATATCCAAAGGTGCAATAAAAGAGTGAGCCATTTGAAGGAACAACAAAGAATTTCTCTCTATTTTTTCCAGTCCCCTGGTAAGGCCAATGCAACATTTATGAAGTGCAATGCAACGCAACGCATGACTTGAACAACGAGGGCAACAATGATGATAACAGCAACCCAGCTCTTGAGAAGCAGCGATTAACGCAACAAATTTCTTTTAACATGTAATGTTCCAAGCTCTGATTTTAAACCAGTCAACCCTAATTGGTACTTTCCAAAATAATATGCTGGTTAGAATACAGTTATTATCCAGATGGTTTATTTCTCTCTATTCTGGAGTACATTTCTTAGCTCAAAAAACTGTATATGAGGATGTGCATATCATGGAAAGTTGCACACAAAAAGTGGATATTGGAGAAAGGTGAGCAAAAAAAAGAAAAAAAAGTAGTATGTGAGAAAGAAATTGCACAAGGAAAGAAATCTAGGTTTCCATACAACAAACCCAGCAGATTCATGTGACATCTTAAAGGCTAATCTCCCAGATCCAATTGCTAGTTTTAGCTAGAGTAAACTAACAATGGGTGCATGGTAAATTGGCCATTATGCAAATACTATAGACTCTATGAGTCTACCCTAATCAAGGCTAGTAATAGATTTAAGCCAGGGAAATAAGGTTTCACTTACTACAGTCCACTGCATCTAAAGACATTTAGATGCATTTTACCTTTCTTAATTTTTTTTCCATAGTAAACACTTATGGAGGGATAACTCAAATGCTAGGGATGTTTAAATGATGCTTTTACTAGATGTACAAGGCCAAAAGGTTGTTTTAACACGCACACCCCTGAAATTGACCTAGATAGAAAGATTTAAATACTTCAGTTGGAGGATTGGTTTATTATCCAGTGCTTATGTTGAGCAATCTCTAGGCTCTAGAGCACAGAGTGCTGTCCTCTGAAGATGCCGGCTGCAGAGACTGCAAAACGTTAGGAAGAACAACCTTCAGAACACGGCCAAAGAGCCCCAAAAACCCATAACAACCAACCTCTAGGCTGTTGTGGAACTGCTTAAAAGAAAAGAAAAGAAAAGAAATAACAAATGGGAAAAAAGATGGAAGGAAGGAAGGAAGGAAAGACTCGATGGGAGGAGGAAGAGAAACAAACAGAGATTCCATAGCCTTTGTTATGGAAGAGGCTTTGTTAGATAGGGACTGAATGTATTCACAACAGACTATAAGGTCAGGAGGTTATAAGTCTTGCTTGGGGGAACACAGCCAATTGGAAGCTTGTGCTAGAAAGGTCTTTTCCCTCATCAGCATAATTTCTCAGTTTTCTCCATCCTCTAGCTGAGTTACACCCAGGGCCGAGCAGGAAGCCAGCGCTCAGCTCAGTATCTTTCAAAAGTGGAGCTACTGTGTTTTCCATTAATAGATTTTTTTAAAAAGAAAAGTAGAAAGAAATTATATTGGGGTCTCTTTTGATGAGGTGGACATTAAAACGTCACCATCCATTATCTTACAGAGATCTGTGTATATGAAAAAGCAGTTTAAATATGACATAAAATGGGGTCTCTCCATAGAATGGCTCGCCCCCTGTTTATTACATTTGTCAATAAAGCCTTAACGGGATGGAGAGTTGTCACTGTGCATTTTTGTAAGCTCTTTATGACATCTCACCCATCAGAGAAGGTGTATACCATTTTAATTCTCTTTTACTGGAGCACACATATATATTTCTCTTGCCTTTCATTTTTGAAAAACTTTAAATGTTGTTGACCTTTTGAAATATATATGGGGATGAATATATACATTTCTTGAAATGATCATAGTTATGGGTAAATAAAGCAAGATAGTAAAAGAAATAACAAAGGAAGGACAGTAACAGCAACAGCAACAATTACAGGAGCGCTCAGATAATTGTTCTTTAGAACATTTTTCTTTAAAGTCAAGGAGAACGAAAACAAAAGAATAATTTGACATTCCATTTTAGTTTCAGTTAAATAGGATATAGCTGTAAAAAGAAAACCTAATCTTAAAATTCAGAGAAACATCAGTACACCAATAAGATCACGGCCTGTATTTTTACACCTGTATTTCAACAGTCCGTGTTGCTGTGTTATAATATTCATTCTTGTGGAGCCACACTATATACATATGACAGAATACAGTGGTGCCCCGCTTGATGTTGACCCCGCTTGACGAGGAAATTGCCTGATGATGAGTTTTTTGCGATCGCTATAGTGTTCGATCGCAAAACGATGATTCCTATGGGTTTTTTTGGTTTACAACAAATAGGTCCCTGCTTCGGGAACCATTTTTTTCACTGGATGACGATTAAAACAGCTGATCGGCAGTTCGCAAAATGGCTCCCCGCTGTTTTCCGGACCGATTGTTTGCAAGACAGCAATCGAAAATGGCTTCCCCTATGGAGGATCTTCACTGGACGATGAGGTATTTCCCCCATTGGAACGCATTAACCGGCTTTTAACAGCGATTTTCTTGGAACAGATTATCGTCGTCAAGCGGGGCACTACTGTATGTAGTTAGAAGTCTGCTGGGCCATTTTAAACAGTGAGTAACCTTTTCACCTCCCTGGAAAAGACCTTGATGTTGGGAAAGTGTGAAGGCAAGAGGAGAAGGGGATGACTGAGGACAAGATGGATGGACAGTGTCATCGAAGCGACCAACATGACTTTGACCCAACTCAGGGAGGCAGTGGAAGACAGGACGGCCTGGCGTGCTCTGGTCCATGGGGTCACGAAGAGTAGGACATGACTTAATGACTAAACAACAACAACCTTTTCATCCTCCAGCAGTGGTTGGGCAATTGTAGGAAATACACACAAGAGTCTTCCTTTCAAACTGAAGGTCAATGTCACCTACCACATGATTTCTGAATCTAGAGTTGTTTGTAACTGAAGGACTTTTTTCCTCCATCTCTTCCTCTGCATTGTTTTATCGAGGAGCAAAATATGTTGCTATTGTGTTTCAGTAGCTTAGCAAAAGAAAATATTAGTGGCCTGTAGCTGAACAAGGTCTGAAGAGAAAGACTATCTTTTTACAACACTACACAGACACTTCTCTTGAAAACAATCCCCTAGTTATGATCTCTCACTGTATATGGATTGGAGAGAATAAAAGAAAATTGAGACAATGGGAAGAAAATGGAGGTAGATGCATTTATTTTCGTTTTTATTTTTGTTCGGTACATCGCAAGTGCACACACACATACACAATTATTTTCCTTTCCCTTTTGTTAGTAACTGGTGTAGAACAGAGATGGGGCTTTGTTTGCTGGATGTGAACAAGTGCCTCCCACAATACATTACATTGTGTGAGCATAGTTGTGTTTTGTTTTTGATGAGACAAATCATATCTGAAGGTGGCTGAACTCATATTCTGATGATTCTTAAGGGGAACAGTGGAGGTGGCTGGTTTCTCCCCACATCCTTCAGACCCCATAATTAAGCTGGCATGATTAATCAATAAAAGACACATATAATATGGGGTTGGAGGCCAAGCACGTTGAAGTGGGCTAAATGAAATGTGTTTTGGGGAAGGAAAACATTCACGGTATTTTCTGCCTGACCATCAGTTTGACACGACTTGTGGGGGGGGGGGGGTGTAATGATTTTTTGACCTGGAAGGGCCAAAATAGAAGAGAAAGGGTAAAGGAAAAAGAACAAAAGGAAAAAAAAAAGGGTAAGGAGAGTGGAGAAAGAAACAAAAAGCAGGCGGGGAAATACAGTAAATGAAAAGTGAAGAAGGAGAGAGCAAAAGGAAAAACAAACAGACCCAAAGTGAAGCCATTTGCTAGCAGAGAATGCTCTTTTAGTTTCCTGCTTATACAAGAGGGCTTTCTCGGCCAGTGACTGAATCTGCTCTGCAAGGTAGTCTCAAAAGTAGGCCAGAGAAGAAGAAATGCACTATTTGTGTACACGTCAGTTCATTTTTAACTTAACTGACTCACCAGCTCCTGGGAGCGACCCCCTTGTGCTTCACATCACCAAAACCATCTGCTAGGATTCTGCCTGCAATCGCCCGGCTCTCTGGAGGCTGCCAGGGGAGGGGAGGGGGGAAGAGGAGGGGGGATGAGACAGGCAAAGACAAATTCTTTTGTGGAAGCTGAAAGGGGTGAGGGTTGAGAAGAAAAAAAGCATTTTAACCCTTTCGAATTTGGAACACATCTCTTTGCTACTCCAGATCTTATGATTATGGACGGTGGCTTCCCTTCTTGCAAATGTTTCCCTTAGGCTTAGGCAACCGGGGTCCATTTTCGGGATGACGCCCTCCCATCTTCTAATGCACTTGGCTTGCTGTTTTGGTTAAAGGGTCCCTAACCTGTGCATCGGCTCCTTCGCAGTTTCTGGGCCACAACTGACAGCCCGGAAGGACTGACGCTGATGGAGTGAACTACGGCCACCAAAGTGACCACCAAGACATGAGTTAGGAGACCTATGTAGGCAAACCACCAAACCACCCGGACTTTTCAGTGTGCGCGACCTTCTCCACACTCAGCATCACCTAAAAGAACTCTCAGTCCTCATACAGGTTGAAGATGAAACTGAAGGGCAGGTATTCATGCTTGCCCACCTTGCTGCTTCGTAAGCTTTGTCGTGCCCATTCTTTTGTCTCTCTCCTTGTTACCCTTTCTTCTCGGATCAGCCCTTTCCAATGATCTCTCCCCACCACTGGACTGAGTTTTAGACTGTAAGCTCCTTCAGGCAGTTGTTTTTGCTATTGCTTTTTGCTGTTGTTTAAAAAACGGTTGCCCATGACGTTCTATACTAGGGCAGCCAGCAGCTTACATCTGGCTTTCGGTTTTGCCCAAAATGGTCTAGTGCATTTTTTTTTAAAAGAGAGGCATTTGGGAAATGTAGGTTTCTGCCCCAAGGCCTTGGTAAGGGTGGCTTTCCAATATTGCTGACCAGTCCCCCTCTCCCAAGTCATAAGTGCCCATTCTGGGACTTCCTGTTTGATTTTTTAAAAATGGCTATTATTGGCCATATGTGTGGTCTCAGGTGCCGCCTGCTTGAGGAGAGGGCTGGGTAGGTATTTGAACAAGCCCTCAGACCTTGCCCACTCCTGCTCCTTGCAACGACATGGTGCTGTCAAAATGCTCATTGTGCTAATGTTTGTTTTCCCTCCTTGCCATTTTACAAAACCATCAAAGGCAGTTGTGGGATCTGTGGCCATTTAATCTCCTTACAGTGCTTGCACCTGCCTTGTTTCCCACTACACAACAGTGCCCAAGGAGGCTGACGAGATCTTTAAGTGCGACATGAAAACAATGAAATCTGAGGAAACAAAAGCCAATGTGGCAAACAATTCCTAACAGCACAGCCAGCTTAAAAACCAAGGCCGGTCAAAAACAGGTGTAAACCAAACAGTGATTCTGAATGCAGGG
The DNA here is from genome assembly GCF_051106095.1 of Pogona vitticeps. Lineage (NCBI taxonomy): Eukaryota > Metazoa > Chordata > Lepidosauria > Squamata > Agamidae > Pogona > Pogona vitticeps. The sequence continues at coordinate 8,975,128 of NC_135786.1, read as the reverse complement.
GTCCTTGATGGGCAGGCCGGTTGTCCCTCTGACTTTTATTGATTCTGTTTATTGCCCTTTCTAACAGCCTAGTAACCAAAGTTCTTTAGTAAGTAGACAGGTAACGTTAAAAGCACCAGCCCTAGGAATAAATAAGGATAAAAACAGCTCCTAATAAAAATCATAGCAAAAGGTAAAAACAGTGCAGGCTGTAAAACCAAAGTAAAGACAGCAGCAAACTAAGGACGCGTTTGCACTGCAGAATAGCTCTGGGTTGGGATCACTTTTGATGCTGTTTGGTTAATGGCATCCACAGGCATTTTGACTTAGAGCAATGCATTCTGCCCCTTTTTAGAGCTGGTCCTACCCTTTTTTTTACACAGTGCTAGGGCTACAGGAGTTCTCTCTCTGTGTGTGATTCAGAGCTTGTTCTACAGAGCTCATTCTACAGAGCCCATGTGGATGGTTTGTTGTTGTTGTTTAGTCGTGTCCGACTCTTTGTGACCCCATGGACCAGAGCACGCCAGGCCCTCCTGTCTTCCACTGCCTCAAATTCGTGTTGGTAGCTTCAATGACACTGTCCATCCATCTCATTCTCTGTCGTCCCCCTTTCCCCTTGCCTTCACACTTTCCCAACATCAGGGTCTTTTCCAGGGATGTGGATGGTTAATCTGCACCAAAATAAAAGGAACAGAAGGGCCACTTAGGTGAGAGATAAAATAGGTCACACTAAAACTCTTAGATCTAAGGGAAAGAAAGGGAGGGAGATGCTCCCCAGGCTGGGGGGAAAAAACCACACACATTTGTGATAGACCAGAGAAAATGTGTTTGCTGCGGTTTAGCTGTAAATGCATGCTCCTTGTAACACATGCCCAAGTTGCAGTGTTTTTTTTTAATCTAGTGTGGGTGGGTGTGAATTGTCACCATGGGCATATTGAAGGGCTGGGTACAACATCACACGATGGGAACATCATACTTTGCTCCATCCTCCTTTTAATTTTTTTTTAAAAAGAGGGTGTTTATATGCATCTTCCAATGTGTGGTTTTCATCACAAGTTAAAACAACAAAAAAAAACATGCATCCCTATGTGGGAGTGGAGGAACAAAGGAAGAAAAAAAAATTGAAATTATTGTAGTCGAAGGAGGAATGAAGAGCGGCAAATGGAGAGGAGGAAGTGAAGGGTTGAGCAAACCACTCTGGCAGGTATAAAGGCAGCAGTCCGGTAAAAAAAGAACAACAACTGAGACATAAGAACAGAACTGGATGGGCATCGTTGTGAACTGCAGTAGGGTTGATATAATGTGACACACCAGGAGTCACTGTGCATGCAATCCGGTTTTTCCCTCAGATTGTGTAGTTTTGGCTCCAGATTTCGAAACTCTTTGCTCAGGAGTGGGCTATAGCCAGGTTTATCTGTGTCGGCAAAGCCAGGCACCCAACGTTCTTATTCAGACAAGGTATAGACGCCAAAGCGTCTTTGCTGCTCATACGAGTTTTAACTTTGGCGGATGATGTCATTCGGTTCTTACTGATGTGATGTTATATGGTGTGCATGTCCGTGTACGAGACATTTTTAATGAATGTCTTCTTGTGTTTTAATGATTTATTTGCTTTTTAATTATTCACTGCCTAGAGTGCTGTTTTTAAGGGAATATAAGGAGACTATACGTTTCTTAAGCAAATAAACAAGAACAGTTGTATTGTTTCTCAGCATGACACCGGAAGGAAAGAAGACAATCTTCCCCACAGTAAGTCAACACGGAAGATTGTCTTCTTTCACAGTAAGTCAACTTTCTTTCCATGGGAGAAAGCAGAATTGGGGACCCAAGTGTCAATCCGTAAGGCCACGGTAGAGCTAGATCTTGCACTAATGTTATTTCTTTTTAAGGTACAGATGCCACAGAAATTATGCTGGATGGAAAATTTCTGGGATCTGTTGTAAAAAAAAGCTGTAGCCCAGTCTCTGAAATCAAAACAGTGTGTAGATGTAGCAAATAGGTGACTAAAGCATCAAGCAGGTGAAAAAGGGAAGCCCAGGTAACCTTCCAGAACCTCTCTGGGTCTTGTCAGGACTATGGAAGATGTGGGGAGATTAGGGTAGCAAACTGACCAAATGGGAATTAAATCCAGATAGTGTGAGGAGCACTGTAGCGCATGTATTGGTTCTTAAGGTCTCCAGTCGGAAGGCATGGGGACAAGTAGCAGGAGCTGCCTGGCCTTAAATCATTCCATACCGTGTTTTGCACACCCCAAAGGCTTCCTAGGGATCTCCAGAACCTGGTGGAGGTGGTAGAATGGAAAGCCTTTAATTCCCAGCAAATGGCCACAACATGGCCATGGCAGATAACATCGCCTCTGTTCTACAGCACAATGTATGCTAACAGGATTCCAACCATTGTGATCTTGGAATGCCTCATTTACCAGTGTTTTCAGGGGACCTAGATTTTCCTGTCTTCAGTTTGCACCCATCATGTTTTTTTTATGTCTTTGTGCTACCAGAGAAAATAGGTTAAGGAAAAATAAAGGATGGACAAGAGGCACTGTGCTATTTAATTATGACCTCTCTACTGCGAGGTAAATGTGATCTTTATTGTGGAGGCTTTACTTCTCTTATATATTTTCCAGAAATCACTGCTTACCTAGGTCCCTTTCTTCTCCTACAACGGTGGACACTCATTATTCTTCCTGGATTTCTTCTGAATTTCCTTAAGAATCTGCTGTTCTCCCTTCTTTTTCAGTACCTTTTCTAGACGTGTCTCTTTCTGCCTGGCCCAATGATCTCCAATACCAATGCCATTCCATTTTAAGTTTCACAGTTACTGCCACCTTAGGCAGGCCCTCTGAGCTATAGTTGTGGCTGAAGGTGAACTTCTTTATGAACCTCTATGAACCTCTTTCATGGTTGAAATGGGACGTATGTTTGTTCTCTCACTCAAACAGAAGGAAGAGAAAACTAAACAAAGGAAGACATTTTCATGTGGACCTATTTTTGAAAGTTTTACCATGAGTTTGTAAATGCATGGCATGCAGAAACGTCATGTTTTCATGTATGTATGTTGCAGAATATGGTTTTACAAGAGTAGCAGAGTTTCTGTTTAAGCATCTCATGTTCATTAAATGTTACTTCTAAAGAACAAAATTAGAATTCTCTCAAACATATCTGGCAGGTCTTCAGAACTGGGTTTCTCTCTTGATACCTTTCCATTCACTCATGTAACCCTCTTATCCACCTTTCTCTCCCTCTTTGGGTCAAACTAGATGAGATACTAGCTTTATAATTAGAAGCCAATGGGATATCTTTCTTTCTTTAGGGATGCAATGCTTTCAAAGTTTCATGCCTGAGTGATCAGACTTGCAAATAAAGCCTGTGTTTATCTCCCAGCAACCAATTCCAAAACAAAAGGATAAACAATTTTCACAGTACATAGCAATCCTTTTTTCTTCTTCTTTCGGTAACATGATGGGATCCTGCAAAAGCTTTTGGTGATGGCTCTTCAGGACTTGCAGATGAAAACGTGAGCTGGGTCTAAAAAAATCCCACTAGCAACATTTGTACTTAAATATGCCAAAAATAGATCTCTGAACCTCAATTTAGACAAGATCTTTTGTCGTCATTTATTTACTTGTGATTATCAAGTTGTAGAGCGAGCAGTAATTTAAAGAAATCAGAAGGGGACTTGTTTATCTTTATGACAAAAAAAATGGAGGGGGGGTGCCCGGGAAGGAGGCAAAGCAGCAGAAAGAAGAACCAGCATCAATAAAATGCTGTTCCATTTCCTTTCAAAACTCATCCTTAAGGAGTTAATCCCTCTGAATGCATCTTTGTGTCACTGGTTTCTTAGGTGTGTTGCTGGGGTGGAGGAGAGAGAGCCAGCCAAGTTCTTTTTTAGCTCTACCCTTTTGAAAACTGCTGGTTAAAGATAAATTGAAATGCCAAGACTGAAATTGCCCACGTTAGCCCCTAAGGGAGCCCAGCCTGTCATCTTGCATTAGCTACCGTTAGACCAAAAGCCCAAGGCAAAGAGAAGGCTGAGAGCCAGAGCCCGTTTCTATGCTGTTTTGATCTTCTATCTCTGTCCTTTTCTGCTGTAGCTGAGCAAGGCTCCCATGGACACGTCCGCTTTCATACCGTCGATTTCCGCCTTTAAAAAAAAAAAAATCAACAACCTCTGGCTTCCACCAAACCTCAACCGGGCTTGACAGTCAGTTGCATAATTGTTTTGAGGATCCAGGATCAATTTGTCTAATGTATTCAAGTTTGAGACCAGCAGCGCTCCACTCTTGGTGGAAAAAGCCGAGTCTCTCCCTCATGCAACTAAACAGAGGTGCTTGGATCTTGTTTGCTTGTCTCCCTCCGATTGTTTATGAATCATATCTAAATGCTCCTTTGTTTTCAAATGTACTGTATATGGTCAGATTCAAATGCTACTTTATACTGTCAGATGGTACGCTCAACCCTGCTTTGTCAGCTGAGAACATCAGTTGCCCTCCAGAAATTCTTTATGGAAATTTTGTTCTTCTCCTTGATCTGGGGGTGCTAGAAAATGCACGTGGGCATACCCATCAATGGAAATATGGGAAGGTGCCGTCTGATTTCTCAGAACCAGTTGAGTGTATCATGCGCCATCGAGTCCATTTCGATTTATGGTGAACCTAGCAAGGTATATGAGGTCTGTGAGGGATTTCAGAGGTGGTTTACCATTGCCACAAATTGAGTTTTTATGGCCAAGTGGGAACGTCATCCCAGGTCTCCTGATTCCTCGTCAAACATTTTATCCAGAAAGCTGCACTGGCTGTCAAAAACAGTTGGGGGCAATGGCAAACATACTTTTTTGGGGCCATGAAGCTTGAACTGTTAGGGTGGCCTCTTTGCAAATAGCAACAAGGTCTGGGTAACAACTGCTATCTTCTTCAATGGTTCCACAATGGATCACCACAAAAATGTGAACCAAAATCACTTCTGAGACCCCTCCATGTTGTTGTTGTTGTTTAGTCGTTTAGTCGTGTCCGACTCTTTGTGACCCCATGGACCAGAGCACGCCAGGCCCTCCTGTCTTCCACTGCCTCCCGGAGTTGGGCCAAATTCATATTGGTTGCTTCGATGACACTGTCCAAACATCTCGTCTTCTGTCGTCCTCTTCTCCTCCTGCCTTCACACTTTCCTAACATCAGCGTCTTTTCCAGAGAGTCTTCTCTTCTCATGAGGTGGCCAAAGTATTGTAGCCTCAGCTTCAGGATCTGTCCTTCCATCAGGATCTGTCCCCTCCATGACTTGGGGTTATAAAGCTTAAGCTTCATTAGTTTCATAGTACATTTGTCACTGACTGCCGATGTCAAGGTTGGATTGATATTTTGGTAGAGAATCATGGAGGTTTCCAGAGGTGTGCTATTTTCTTTTTCCCCTTAAATTTTTTTTAGAAAGAGAATCTTTGGGCCAATGGGAGTCCCCCCCCCCCACATGCAAATCACAGGCCAAATGATCGCTACCCTTGCATCAGAATGGGGAATCCAGTTCCCATCACATCTCAGCATTGCCTATGCTGACAAGGGCTGACTGCTCTTGCCAGCCCCCAAAACACACTCCCCAACCAGTCCTAGGAAGTGTCTTCCTTTTTTAACAATGTAGGATGTGCATGTCAAGTCTTTGATCGGGGGAGGATCCAGGACATTGGTAGGCAGAACGTGTTAGCCCTGCCCAACCTGTCTTTTGCCTCGTAGTACATAATGTTTCTATATAGTAATTTCTACAGATTGCCCTCCGTTTTGGAATATTGCACCCCATTCTGGAACTGTATTCTGGCAGATCGTTTAAAAGCATACCTCAGTGGGAACACAGATTTTTGTACTGAACCTTTCCTCTTTTTTTAAATATCAAGGCCCAAATGTTGGACGATTTATCGTCCATGGAGCATCTGAGTGTGCAATAACTGCTTGAATTATTGTTGTGCAGTTATGCAAATGTGCAGCTTTTAGACACTAACGGACGTAAGTGAAGTGATCTTCGTAAGGCACTGAGCCACACAATTCAGTATGCCAGGCAGATAATAAAGAGAAAAGACATGGCCCAGAAGAAGTTGCCATGTTGTCATTGCACAAGTTGTTTGGAAGAATTGTTTACAGCAGTGGTTCTCAAACTTGGGTCGCCAGATGTTCTTGGGCTGTAACTCCCAGAAATCGTGGCCAGCACAGCAAGTGGTGAAGGCTTCTGGGAACTGCAGTTCAAGAACATCTGAGGACCCCAGTTTGAGAACCATTGGTTTAGAGTACCAGGAACTCTCTCACTAGAGAGAGAAAAAAAGGGGTAGGGACATGTCGGGGTGTGGGGTGGCAGAGCAGCAAATTTACTGCTCCACATATGCCATCACGATAGGCAACTGCCTAAGTGTGGCTAAAGGCAGTGTGACGTTCATCAACTCTTTTACTGACATCTACATTTTTAGTGGGCAAAATTGTTATACGTTACGGTTAGGTCTAATGAGGTTGGTTCTGCCTGTCAATATCAGACATATTCATCACTTTCATTGGTGCAGGGTGGGTATTATGAGATGAATCCACATTAAAGATGGCTATGCTAGTTCTGAGAAACCTATACGTGGGACAGGAAGCAACAGTTAGAACTGGATACGGAAACAGTGATTGGTTCAAAATTGGGAAGGAGTACGACAAGGCTGTATATTGTCCCCCTGCTTATTTAACTCATATGCAGAATACATCATGCGAAAGATTGCCGGAAGAAATATCAACAACCTCAGATATGCAGATGATACCACTCTGATGGCAGAAAGTGAGGAGGAATTAAGTAACCTTGTAATGAGGGTGAAAGAGGAGAGCGCAAAAATGGTCTGAAGCTCAACATCAAAAAAACTAAGATCATGGCCACTGGTCCCATCACGTCCTGGCAAATAGAAGGGGAAGATATGGAGGCAGTGACAGATTTTACTTTCTTGGGCTCCATGTTCACTGCAGATGGTGACAGCAGCCATGAAATTAAAAGACGCCTGCTTCTTGGGAGGAAAGCAATGACAAACCTTGACAGCATCTTAAAAAGCAGAGACATCACCTTGCCAACAAAAGTCCGAATAGTCAAAGCTATGGTTTTTCTAGTAGTGATGTATGGAAGTGAGAGCTGGACCATAAGGAAGGCTGACCGCTGAAGAATGGATGCTTTTGAATTGTGGTGCTGGAGGAGACTCTTGAGAGTCCCCTGGACTGCAAGGAGAACAAACCTATCCATTCTAAAGGAAATCAACCCTGAGTGCTCACTGGAAGGACAGATCCTGAAGCTGAGGCTCCAGTACTTTGGCCATCTCATGAGAAGAGAAGACCCCTTGGAAAAGACCCTGATGTTAGGAAAATGTGAGGGCAAGAGGAGAAGGGGACGACAGAGGATGAGATGGTTGGACAGTGTCATCGAAGAGACCAACATGAATTTGGCCCAGCTCCGGGAGGCAGTGGAAGACAGGAGGGCCTAGCGTGCTCTGGTCCATGGGGTCACGAAGAGTCAGACACGACTAAATGACTAAACAACAACAACAACAATGCCAGTTCATTACAGTTCGTCCCAGTTCACACAGGTGGCAGCACAGATGCTCCTCCTCCTCTCCCCTGCCTCCTCAGCCGATCAGCTACTCACCAGGCCCAGTGGCTTAGCTTTCTCCACCTCCTCAGTTAATCTCCCAGTCAGGAGCAAGAGCCCAGGCTTTTTTATTTATTTGCATTCTACTTTTTTAATTGTCTTCTACACTGCACTATGCATCCCTTATTCAGTAGGGGCAAATATAAGATAAGGATCAATCCTAGTCAATCTTTGGCTTACTTTTTTTAAAAAAAAAAAACAGTGGGTGTGAGCCAAAAATATATGTTCCTTTGGGGTACTGGAGACATTTAAGTAATCCTGGCAACACCCTCTGGTTAACATGCACTCTACAAATGGCAACAGGGGGCCCCAGGGTTACACTGAAGGCTCGACATACATTGTCAAATATGCCAGGACATCATTTTGCCAGCAGGGAGATCTGTTTTCATTTCAGCAACAGTGATACTGAAAATAAGGGCTCTTGAAGGCAAAATTTCTTGCTGCTGCTATTTTCATAGAGAAATCTATGCAATGAAAAAGCATTGCCGGTAGGGAATTCTGCTAAGCTTACAGAGGAAACAGAAGGTGTAGAAATGGTCTATTATATCCAGCATTGGCTCTTTTAGTGAAGCAGGGAACACAGGATCTGAACTACATATTCTGCTATGGGTTGAGCACCAACATGCTCTTTCCTGCCTCGCTAGGCCAATAGTAACCAAAAAGTTGGAACGTTGTGGTTTTGAGAAGTCAGGTGATCCTGGACAGGCAATCCCCTACCAGCAGCTCTGCCCCTAAGGTCTGAGAACAGCTATACTTTCCAACGTTTGGGCAACCTATCACCCTAAAAGTATTAGCAGTTTAGGGTAATCTGGAGGTTTTTGTTCCAAACTCTATGAGGTGGTCATACCTGTATTAATAATACGTAATAATGACTGTGTGCCATCAAATTGATTCTGATTTATGGGAAATTATTCAGAGTTTTCTATTTGAAATATTCAGAAGTGGTTTACCATTCCTACCTTCCGGGGGTGCCCTGGGACTGTGCAGCTTTCCTAAGGCCACACAGGCTGGCTCTCCTCTCTGATGGCGCAGCAGGGAATCGAACTTCCAGCCTCTGGCTCTGAAGCCAGGTGCTCCAACTCCGTGAGCTGTCTGGCCAGGACACAAGAATGTGTGTGGAAGTTTTCAAGAACTCTGTGTTCCTTTTTTCAGGCAGAGGAGAACAAGCAGTGTTGAGTGAACAAGTCAATGTCAGTAAAATCAGGACGCCTGCATGTCGGAGGTTTCACTCTGAATGGCCCCAGGCTTGTTGGGGGGGGGGAAGCAAGAGAACACAATCAAATAAATTGCACCTCCTGATTGAAAATACAAAGAACCCTTTAAAAACTCAAAATGAACATCACATCACAACTTAATATCTTGGGAGGAATCTGAAAATGATTTTTTCCCCCATCTATCTGTCATAATGCTAACAACACTCTGATTTTCTAATGGCTTTGGGCAATCTTAACGCATGACACCGCCGGCCCTTCCATTAGCTCAAGTGAAGCAGCTGCCTCAGCTAGCACATTTTGAGTGTCACAGAAGGGCAGCAAATTCTTAGGTGTTTGTTAATAAGTCTGTGCCCATCCAATCAGTTCTGACTTAACGGCAAGCCTTTTTCAGTGATTTTTCGGGAAGGGAAAACTCTGAAGTGGTTTACCCTTCCTTTCCTCTAGGGGGTGCCCTGGGACTGTGTGCAGCTTGCCCAAGGCCACACAGGCTGGGTCTCATCTCACAGGAGGCACAGTGGGGCATCGAACACCCAACCTCTGGCTCCACAGTCAGACACCTAGATCACAGGGTTTTGTTATATTATTGTTGCTATTATTTGTGTATTTTATTGCAGGCCAGGGGCAGAGCATGTGTGGCATTTCCTGCCTCGTGGGCCAAAACACCTCTTCTACTTGTGGCCACTGTGACCTTTGACTTGGGTCTAAGTGTCCAAGACCAGCTGAATTATTTTGCCACGTGGGGTACTGAGGTAACTAGAGGTGCTACATGCTACTCTACCTCAGGCAGCACAATGTCTTGGGCTCCACCGCAAATATTCAGCATCAATTTTCTCTTTTCATTCTTTTCTTTTTTTAAAAGTTTTGCAAACCTGCATGTTTCAGGTAGACGTCTGTCTTTTCTTTCTTTTCATTTCTTTTTAAGTAAGTATTTAACTAGGAAATCAGAATTTAGACTCTGGAATCCAAGAAGCAGAAGGCTGGCTATCTCCTGAAGCCTAAAGAAAGTGATTGACACCCTGTTTCCATATCCTCCTGTTCTTCCCATTATATTCTGTATAGGCGCTTGCTCTTATTGTCAACAGGCGACACAGCAGTGAGCTAAAATCAGTTCTCGGCATGCGCGCAAAGAACTGCTGTTATTGTTACAAACCTTCGCCATTATTTACATGTTCTGCGAAATTTCTAGAGAGCGAAGATGAAGCTCCCGTGGCTAGACTTGATATTGTTCGGAACACCCTCTCTCTTTTTCTCATTTCCCTCCTCCTCCTCCAATCTCGCTCACACTCAAAAACACCCGCACCTCACGCATGTATCCGTTATTGCTTTGCGTGAGGGGTCTGTTTACTGACTCGGCCACTGATGAAGTCAGTAGGAAAGGAAGGCAACCAGTCCTCTGGGTTCACGGTGTCGCGCTGTTTGCTTTCACCCTGTCGGACGCAGCGACACAAGTTAATTCAAAAGGAGCTGGACGGGCCAATAGAGTCCATCGGTGCCTGGGGAAAAATAATCAGAACATATAACAAGGCAGCTCTCAGTTGCCACGTTGGGAAATTTGATTTTTTCCCCCTCAGCCAAGATTCACTGCTGTTGCCCAACAGACTTTGAAAGAATGGTGGATTTTCTTTTTTTAGAAGGAAAAAAAATCAGCAGAGTACACCTGGATAGGAGATGCACAGAGACAGGAGGGTACAGGTAACAGGACTCGAGATGATCTATGTAAATTTTGGGAAAGTGCACTTAAGGATCGGTTCCTTTTCCTCACACCAGCCTAAAGTATGGCAAATGCTTACTACATCTCCCAGAATCCTCCAGCTGGCACAAAAGACATTTGTGTTTTAATGATAACTCAGCGGTTTAGGTCTCCGGCTGTGGAGCCAGAGGTTGGGAGTTCGATTCCCTACTGTGTCTCTTTGACAGGGGCTGGACTTGATGATCCATCGGGTCCCTTCCAGCTCTGCAGGTCTATGGTTAACATGATTAAGCTTGGCAGCATTGCTTGCTGAATTCTGAGTCTCTTGGGAAGAGCATCTTTTGTGATTTCGGAGCTGTCCTTAGTCCTGAAGATCTCGCCTGCTTCCTAAAGTCAGTTACTTCCTACATGACCAAAGGTTCAAATAGATAGATAGATAGATAGATAGATAGATAGATAGATAGATAGATAGATAGACAGACAGACAGACAGACAGACAGACAGACAGATTAGATGGACGGACGGACGGACGGACGGACGGACGGACGGACGGACGGACGGACGGACAGACAGACAGACAGACAGACAGACAGACAGATAGACAGATAGATAGATAGATAGATAGATAGATAGATAGATAGATAGATAGATAGATAGATAGATAGATAGATAGATAGATAGATAGATAGATAGATAGATAGATAGATAGATAGATAGATAGATAGATAGATAGATAGATAAAAGCTTCTTGGAGAAATCCCTCTATTGAAAGATTTTCTCCAGGAAAAATGGCATGGGAGAGATGGTTTGACTCCTGCCTCTCCCCACCAAGCACAAATAAGTTACTCAGAGGATTGTAGTCCTCCCCAAAGTAACTATTTCAAGCTCTGTGCATGACGCACCATCTATAGTTGATGATTACTGCCACCACTCAGGACTGATACTTTAAGAGTCTTATTAGTGGCAACTGGAGACCACCACATAATTGAGACAGGACATGTTGGCCCAGATCTTTAGATTATTGCCATGAGCCTCTGAGAAATCCCAGAGCACACTTCCACTGGTTATCTACAAGGGACGTGATGAATCTCCTAATCTTGATTTCATTCTTGTTTTCCCTCAGAATTCCACCCACAATTTCTTCCCATGAGCCTTGCATCATGTTAGGTTAGAGGACTCCCCCCCTTTCTGCCCACATGGAAATTCATGAGTATTTCGATATGCATTTTTTTTAATGTGCAGTCTTCTTAATGCATTTTCCTTAACGGGCACACTTTAATGCGTTTCCTCTCACTAACTAATGCACATTTATGCATCCATTTTTTTTCCAAAGACACACATTTTTAATTGTGCATCCATTTATTTCCATATAATTTGTAAAGAACCAAAATAGAGAGTACCTAATGATGGAAAACAAAAGATAGGTACGTGCTGTCATAATTTGACCGCTCATGGAATGGATCCGTTTGTTTTAAAAATGGGTGGACACAAATTTCATTTCCATCTCCGGTATCCACAAACCATCCCTATACAAATGAGATGAGGGGAATGATACTACTAGACAATATGCCTACCAGAGAGGTCTAAACAAATTCATCTAGTTGTTGTTCCTTTTGTGTGGTGGTTTTTTTTTAAGCAAACCGTTCCATCAGATTGTATCAGAGGAAGAAATGAGAAGCAGCACAATCTCTCTGCTAAGTAACTAGCTGGCTCTTCCTCTTCCTGAATTGTTTCTGTTCCATTTTCCACGCCACTCTTGTCACTTTTCAGAACTGGTGTCTGTCTGGCTTTGCTTTTTCCCTCTCTTCCTTTCCCTCTTCTTTTGCTTTCTGTGATGTTCTACTGAGGTTTTTAGCCATCAGGCAGAAGCTGTCTGGTTTTTCACTGAACATATGTAAACAGGTCTGAAAGCCTTTGCTGTTGACCCCATGTTATGGTAATGCCGTTAATCAGCCAGCAGAAAATTGTATGCAAGCTTGGGGGATCACCGCAGCTGCTGAGTGGGCGAGTTGCTGGAAAAAAAGGGGGGGAAGGGAAAGAAGCCCCCCTCCCTTCATTTCCAGGCATTTTGGTTGGCCTGATAAAGATATTATCCAAATATGGATTTT